>NC_142360.1:40270777-40605041 GCF_059441175.1 Urocampus carinirostris | reverse complement strand
TTTTATTCCTGAAGTGTTTTCTAGTATTTGTATAGAAGTATTCCCATTGGATTTCTGTAGTGTTTTTTTAAACTATTAATTTAGTTTTATTCCTGAAGTATTTTCTAGTATTTCTATAGTAGTATTTCCATTGGATTTCTGTAGTTTTTTTCAACTATTAATTTGGCTTTATTCCTGAAGTATTTTCTAGTATTTCCATAGTAGTATTTCCATAGTATTTCTGTAGTTTTTTGACGATTAATTTAGTTTTAATTCTGAAGTATCACCTAGTATTTCCATCGTAGTGTTTCTGTAGTATTTCTTTAGTATTTTGAAATACTATTATAGTTTTATTTTTGTATTTTTTATGTTGTATATTATTTGTATAAGTATTTTTGTAGTATTTCTGTAATATTTCTGTTTTGTTATTTTTTGTATTACAGTTACTGTAGGGGAATTTTTGTAGTATTTTGGTTTTGATATTCCTGTAGTAGTATTTATGTAGTATTGTTTCTTTAGCAGTATTTTTGAAGTATTTATCTAGAAGTATTCCCTTAATCATATTTGTTTAACATTTCTGTAGTATTTTTGTATTTTTAAGCTCAGTACTCTCATTTTCCCTGTTGTCATTCCGTCAACGAACCTCTGCCCCGCAACACGTGGGTTTTGACTCGGTCCTGTTTTCCTGTTGGTATTCCCTGTACGGTATTGTTCCTGTTTATTTTTGTGTCCTGTTTAATATCGGTTTCCAGTTTCGTTTTTGTCTGATTTTGTCCTGTTTATCATTCTCTCCTGTTTTCGTTCCCACCTCGTTCTCCTGTTAATGTTCGATATCCTGTTTCATCATCTATCCTGTCTCTCCTGTCCTGTCCGGTATCGACCCCATCTGTCCGATATCAACTCAGGCAATTGGTATCGATCTCGTCGGCCTCTGGCTTCCTGTCATTCCACACCAGACTGCTTCTTAACGTGCATGACTTTCCCATAAAATGAAAGGCTTGTGTGAGAACGTCACGCGTTTGGGTCCTGATCCTTTTCTGGTTCATGACATATATATATATATATATATATATATGCACACAGTTTATATCTATTTTTAGTGACTTTTTTGATCTATATTTGAGGCCTATTCTGGAGAAGGAAAAGAGAGTTTAAAAATGTTATCATTTTTCGGGTCTCTTGGGTGTATTTCCCCCCTCAAAACCCAACTGGTTACGTCCCTGTTGTTTATTGACTATGCTAATCACGCATGCATGCTCGCCCTGCTTCTAAGTTCCCACTTTTACTGGATGAGGAAGAAAAACAGAAATCGGTTTCCGACGAGCCGACGCAGAGTCGTCTCTCCGAAAGCGAGGACCTTCCCGCAGATCGGCGGCGTGGATGGAGAATAATCCGAATACAGAGAGGAGGAAATACTAGACGGGAGAGGATTTTACCTTCTGCGTTCCCCCCCAAGAGTCTTTGTCCGTCGTCGTCCCGCGCCGAGAACAACTTCAACATGATTTGGCACCGGCGTCACGAATCTCTCGGCGCTGCAGCCGCATCAGCAGAAAATGATGCTGATGGGGAGGAGAGGGGGGGGGTGAAGCAGAGGGGGGTGGGGGCTGCATCACCGCCTCCCCTGGGTACCATTCCCTCATTTCCCCCTCTCCTTCCTCTTTTGTGTTTCTCTGCTGCAATTAAAAGGGAGGAAACGAAAGTCGTAGGACGTCACAGAGGCTAAGGCATCTCCATCAGGGGTCTCCTGCCTTTTCTAGCGTCAATATCAATTTTTGTCGCTAATGGGCGCAAAGGGCACCCACTATCGCAGGGGTGTCAAACTCGTTTTAACTCGGGGGCCACACCATAGAACAAACATTCCGTCGGGGGCCGGACTAGTCGATTGAGGAGAAAGAGAAAGAAAGAGAAAGAAATAAGAGAAAGAGGGATGGAAAAGGAGAGAGGGCGGGACTAAGAAAGAAAAAGAGAAAGAGGGAGAGAGCGTGAGAAACAAAAATAAAAAGTCGTGAGAGAGGGGGAAAAGAAAGGGAGAGGAGTAAAGAAATCCAAAGAGAAATAGAAAGAAAGAAGGAGAGAAAAGAGAAAAGAAAGCGCGAAGGGTAGGAAGAGAGAAAGAGAAAAGGAAAGAAGGAAGTTAGAGCAAAAGAGGTTAAAAGACACAGAGAGAGAAAGAGACAAAGAGCAACAAAGGAAGAGAAAAAGAGAGACACAGAGAGTGAAGGGGACAGAGACAGAGTGGGAGAAAAGGGGTGGAAAAGAAAGAGAGAGAGAAATAAATACAAGTACAGTGTCTTTGTGAGAGGCACCTGGCTTTGGAAACATCAAGTTGACATATCATGCCATGAGGCTCTTTAACTCCACCCGGCAGAGTAAAGGCCCACATTAAACCACACCACCTACATTGGATATTACCGAATCTTACTGCATTATGTGTTCTGTGTAGCACTATTTAGTTACTCGATATAACATGCTAAAGTGGGCATTTGCACGTCACACTGGGTATTTGTATATTGTATTCTTTTGGCTTTATTATTGTATTGTTCTCAGCTCAGGGATGCTGCTGGAAATGTGAATTTCCCTTAGGGGATGAATAAAGTATCTATCTATCTATCTATCTATTTCAATCTGCCTGCTTGTTTTTCTCTTGCACCTCTCTGAGTGTTGTCTCGCGGGCCGGATTCAATCCCTTAGCGGGCCTGATCTGGTCCGCAGGCTGCCTGTTTGACACCTCACATCATGAGAACGTCGTTGGGCATCGCCCCAAAATATACGCAGAGACAAAATAGGGCAGAGAGGGAACGCAGTTTATTGCATCCGTTCATTCATCCACGTTCGAATTCGTCCAGGAGACGCTGGGCTTTTTACACTGTGTTCTCGTGATCACGTGATGTTTTTCTCAGATTCCAAAGTGTTTTTTCTCGGAATCGACTCGCTTAGTCAGCAACTTGTGATTTCTTGTATCAACACAGTTAATCCACAACATTATACAGTAAATGCGCCTAATGCTTATCCACATACGTGAATGAAGTAAAAACTTCCCGTATTCATTCAAGGTTTTCAGGTCAGTATTTTCCCGTATCTTATTATACAACCTAGAAAATCCAAGCAGTGTGCAGTTTTAACAAAAGTCTTTTGTTGATTGAGTTACGTTCTTTAGCCTTCTATATTCCATTTTGTCACATTCCTCGCATTTTTCCCTATAAGAGAGGAGTGGAATATTTTCTTTGATGCCTTTTGGAAGAATTATTGTTTACAAACCTGGAAATAGCTCAATAGGTTTTGGGTAATAATAGAGTTCAATACAGAAGACCAGAAAAAAAAGAACAAAATTTCAAAACAAAACAAAACAGAAAAATTAGCATAATTCGGATTAATTTTAGGGCAGCACGGCGGCGCAGTGGTTAGCGCATGTGCGGCACAGTTCATGTCTTGGGAACCTCCTGCGTGGGTTCAAATCCAGCTCCAGACTTCCTGTGCGGAGTTTGTATGTTCTCCCCATGCTTGCGTGGGTTTCCTTCGGGCACTCCGGTTTCCTCCCACATTCCAAAAACATGCATTTCAGGTGAATTGGCCGGTCCAAATTGTCCCTAGGTGTAAATGAGCGAGTGAGTTGTCTGTGCCCTGCGATTGGCTGGCAACCAGTTCAGGGTGTCCCCTGCCCACTGACTGCTGGGATGGGCTCCAGCACCCCCGCGACCCTACTGAGGATAAGCGGTGCAGCTGATCAGATGAGATGGGATTCATTTTAATGATATTGATTGCTCCAAAGTAGAGTACATTTAATTTTTAAAGAATCCGATCTGATCTTTTGCTTTTTGTTTAACTTATTTTAATGATCTTTTTTGCGTTTTTCAGTGGATCTGTGTATGAATTGGGTAAAATAAAATTGTAAATAGTTATTATTTTGCATTTTATCATTTATTTATAGCACTCGATTAATATTTTATATTCTTATTTCATTGCATTTTTGTTGTTCCACTTAAAAATCTGTTAAGTGTGTAAAAAGCTGGAATTGTTTTGAAATTTACTTTTTTTTGGAGATCTGTAAATATTTTAATTTGTATTTCAGGTGTTTTTTTTTTTTAGGTATTCCCCACAAATTAATATGCAACTGTTAATAATCTGCACAATATGTTAATATTATTGATGATATATAATTAAAAAAGCCAAACCAAGAGACAGATTTCTAAATAGAGCTGTCCTTTTAGGAGCGACCACCAGTAGGGGGGGGGTGACGCTTCACATGACAACGACGTAACGACACGCCACTACAGGAAGCGTGTGGGCGTTATTTTCACCCGTTTTCTTAAAATGTTTATTTACATGTCCACGGCAGCAATTCCAAGCATTTTCAAGCACTTCACCCAAAATTCAAGCATTTTCCCGACCTTTAAAACTCAACATTAAAATTCAACAGCCTTTGAAAATCTTGATCTCCTTTTATTTTCTTTTACAGACAAAAAAATAAAACACAGAGGAAATCAGACACTTGTTGCATGTTTGTCGAATTTGATATGTGTAAAAGCGAAAGTACGGATTTTCTTCTGGTTTTAGCACAGTGGTCAAGTGGCTTCGTTCTTGGACGCTTCGTCAAAGTTCTCCACCAAATCTGCAACGACAACATCAAATTGTTTTCACTCATGATCGTCAACGGCAGGACTGGGACAAAAAAAAAAAATAAAAAATAAAAATAAAAATCGATTTTTGTACATATGGCGAGTTTATTTTTGGCGATTTTTAAAATCGAGGTTTCTTAGAATGGATAATGGTTTTGTGCCCATTTATAGCCAGTTACGCTAGCCGGGCTCCTTTAAATTTCCGGGAATCATTATTCACACGGACACAATAATGTTCTCCGTTTCAACACAGTTGCTAGTTTTTTGTGATATTCTCAAGGTTTCTTCATTTACCTCATGTTTTTTGAGTTTTCCCTTGCCCTCATGTCGGTTTTAGATCAGGGGCTACTGTCATAATGGTCTGTAGTTTGCCATAATCAGTGGTCTGTACAGTCCTTTGAGACCCTTTGTTGAGTAAGGGCGTCACAAATAAACACGACTTTATTTGACCTTTAATCCGGTACGTGAAAATGCAGGTAAGAAAACGGAAAAGGAAAAAAGCGAGGAACGAGAACTAAGGCCAGCACCCCTATATTATAGTATAACTGTGGTAGTATTTTGGGAGTATTTCTGTCAAATGATTTTATAGTAGTATCGTTTTAGTATTTCAGAAATACTCAAGTCGTATTTTTATAGTACCGTATTTTCATGACTATAAGGCGCACCTAAAAGCCTTTATTTTTTTCAAAAGCTGACCATGCGCCTTATAATACAGTGCGCCTTATATATGGATCAACATTAAGTTTTCCAACTAACTTGCAGCCGCCGACTCGATTTTCCCCCGAACGCCAAGTAGTACGCGGTGTATGCTGGGATTTATTTACCGGCGTTTCATTGGCTAACCAATGTGTCAATCATCATTTGAATCGATCACTATTGGCTAAAGTTTTTCGGAGGTCAAGGGGCGGATCCTTTTTATCATTTACAGGCTGGCATTGGCTTAAACGGCAAAACAAAGCCTGCAATTGGCCGAAAAAGATGAATGTGTATAGCACATGGCTGACGGCATAGAGAAAGCATTTTTTTCTATTCTGTATTTGTAAATATTTTATTCTCCTGGATTGACTACCCTCACGGATATAAGAGGACATTGGCTGCACATTATTATGAACACAACGACTTCGGTGAGCTACTTCGGGTTTTATATTGTCCCTGTATCTTGTTTCAGACTGAACGCGATGTTTCTGTGATAAGCGGTGCAGATAATGGATGGAATGGAGTGTCTATTTTTAAATTCAACTCAATTCCAAGTGTTTATTGTCATATGCACAGTAAAGTTGCGAGCGAAAAAGAAAATAGAAACTAAGGAATGGTTGGCATTTCTTGAATCCCAAGACTTTAACCTTCCGAATGATGGAACAATGCATTTGAGTGACATGGTACGGACACCGCATCCGTACATGTCTGAGACACGTATTTGCTTCTTTGCAAGCTTTGGGAATGTTAAGGGGGTAAGAAGTTGGACTGAACTATCTGACTGTTTTGTCCACGTTCCCATCGTAGCGCCTTATAATCCGGTGCGTCTTATGAATGTCAAAAATACGACCAAAAACTACTTTTTCGGGGTGCGCCCTATAACCCGGTGCGCCTTATAGTGCGGAAAATACGGTATTTCCATTTTAGTATTTTTGCACTGTTTCTATAGTATTTAGTAGTATTTCTGTTGTAATACTTTAGTATTATCTCATTATCTGCAGCGCTTATCCTCAGTAGGGTCGCGAAGGTGCTGGAGCCCATCCCAGCAATCATCGGGCAGTGGGCAGAGGACACCCTGAACTGGTTGCCAGCCAATCGCAGTACTTTAGTATTATTTTTGTATAATAGTATTATGGTATTTTGTTGTATTTCTGTACAAAGTTTTTTTTAAGTATTTCCTTAATAGAACTGTTTTAGTATTTCAGTAGTATTTTTGTAAAATTTCCATAGTAGCATTTTTGTATTATTACTGTAGTTGTATTATGGTAGTATTTCAGTTGCAGTATTTCTATGGTAGCATTTTAGTATTATAGTATTACTGTAGTAGTTTGTTGTGTTATGTTGACATCTCAGTTAATAACATTTTGTGGCTGTAAACCGGTTGCGCAGTGTACATGTTCTCATTGTCTCAATTATATAAGTTCATAAATCTTAGCTTCTGGAATGACTGATAAGCATTTGTTTGAACATCATTCATGGTTTATTGTGTCACAAGCGTATGATTTAAGTCGCTTGTGTTTTAGGAAAGAGAATAAATTGCAATCGTCAATGATATCAAATCGCAATGACGCAGAATCGCGATGTCAATCGGATCGGCACCTTAGTATCGCGATACAATCGAATCGAGACCGAAGCATATCGTCCCGCTCCGGGTAAACAGGGTAGTACGACATCAACACATCCCCATACATACCACAAGCACAAAAAAAAGAAATAAAACCTACCTGGAACTTCGTCTTCTTCCTCGATGTCTTCTATTTTTGTCGATTTGCTCTCCAGCGCTATAATGGAGAATAAAACATAGGAACCCTTTAATAAATGCTAAATGTTATTGCACTACTTTTCATTGCATTATTTCTACGATGCACTTTTTTTCATTGCACTGGGGGGAGCAAACCCCTACCCCAAAAGACAGCCTGGAGAGGGATGGGCACCGCCAGGCGGTGCTTGCCCAAGACACACCACAGGAATTGTTGCTAAATGTAATTTTTTTTTTTGGTAGACAATGTTTTATTATTCTTGATAAGATATCATTGAAAAAGAAACTAATCTGAGGAGATGTTTGGGAGCCAAGCCAAAAGGGCTGCCTTTCTAAATAGAGCTGTCCTCTTGGGTGTGACCTGACCCTAAACACATCTTCAAAATTCAAGCACCCGTATGAAATCCGCAATTAGTTTCAGGACAGATCTTTCTTTAATTGTTTAAAAAAAAAAAAAGAAAGCAACATAATTGTGATCCACCGCCTGAATATAACATCAACAAACATCCATCCATAATTTGGCTTCACAATATTCATACATTCAAAAGAGGCCCCTCACAGTGTTCATTTGAGCTGTCCCAGGGACTCGCATGCTGAAAAATCTATGGGTCCCAACAGAGATCTATGGCTCCCCAAAATTTTGTCTTATCGAGGTTGAAATTGTAAATCGGTGACAAATATATAATAAAAATCTATATATTCATTCAGTTTTAATCATCACAGTTTATTGGTAATACAAATCAGTTATCACTTCAAGATTTTTCACTTCGCAACAATATTGTACATTATTCAAAATAATAATGCTGAAATAATTATATGAATCTATATTTCCATTCAGTTTTAATCATTGATAATACAAAGCAGTTATCTCTTCAGATTTTTCACTTCACAAAAATATTGTACATTATACAAAATTATATTGCTGATGTATTAGTCTATAGATTCGTGCAGTTTTAATCATCACAGTTAATTGGTAATACAAAGCAGTTATTACGTCAACATTTTCAGTTCATATATTCTTGGTGGTTTGCTGTCCCGCCACCGTTGTAATGCCTTCTCAAAGTCCAATCCATTATCATCCTCCTCATAGTGTCACCAGGAATATAATTGAGTCTATTTTGACAGAAAAGCCCTTGCTAGAAGTATTCTTTTGTTTGTTTTCTTTCGTCGAATCGTCAGTTTCAACTCACGTGTTTTCCTTGCCTTCGCGATCTTCCGAAGAATTTTTTCGTGCCGCAATTATTGCCGTTGTTATCACTTTCTTCATTATGTTTCGACTTATTACTCACACTGAAGAAATGACCAATTTTGTGTTGATTTTCACCTTTCCTCGACGACAACCACCACAACAATGACGTAATATTGAAGCAACGAGATCTCGTTTCCCGAAATCGGCGTGCGGACGAAAACTTGAACCGCGAGACCAAAACAACAATGGCGGATCTGCCTGACGAAAAGTTTGGAGTGCGGTCAATCTTTGTTTAAAAAAAAGTAATCGGGTAATAATGACAATTTTGTGTCCAAAAAGTTGCGTCCCGGGACGCACGTTGATTTGAGACGATGCGTCCCCAGCAAAAATGATGCGTCTAGGACGCAGGGACGCAGGCAAACCAGAACACTACCCTCATGTTGTTCCTTCCCGACAGTTCTCAGGTAAATGAATGAGAGAGAATGAAAGAGATTAGCAATCGACACAAATTAAACAGAAGCTTTTTTGTTTCTGTGTTTGGAGTTTGGAGTATTTTAGTGACGAGTGTTGATCGATGGATCGTGCAGTAGCTGTGCGTACCTTGTCTCGGGAACTGCTGTGCCAGTTTCCTGAGGCTGGTGAGGCTGTCGGCCCCCAGCTGACTGAGGATACCCGGCAGCATCTCGGTGAGCTGCTTACTTTCGGCGTGGCCCGTGACGGCAAAGGTGTTTGCGGACAGCGAAGCTTGAACTTTGGGGTTGTTGAAGTGGAGCACCGTTCCGTCGTCCTTCATCATGTTGACCTGAAGAGGGAATGCTCACCGTTATATATAAAACTAGTGTCGGCACGGCAGCTGGGGGGTTAGCGCGTCCGTGGCACAGTTCTCAAGTAATGGGTTCAAATCCAGCGACACGCCTTGCTGTGCGGAGTTTGCATGTTCTCTCCGTGATTGCGTGGGCTTCCTCCGGGCACTCCGGTTTCCTCCCAAAAGGTTAATTGGCCGGTCTAAATTCATTGTTGTTTTTTTTTATTATCGATTTTTGTAAACAATGTTGACTAATCTTGGCAGCTCGACTGTCGTCCAGGTGTATTCCGACCCATTTACCTCCTCAATCCCGGCGATATTGTTGACGGCCAACTTCTTAAGGGAACTCTGAAGCTTTTTGTCATCGGCCGAGGCTGTTCTGTGTACTACCTTCTTTTTCCTTCTTGCTGAACCCTGAAATCACATCAAATGTTACACTGCTACACTTTAAAAAAATCGTTTGGCGACATTTGGATAACTAGAAAAGCATTCAATTATTAACTCCAATTCAGCCTGTGATAAAAACCGTAACATTTGAGCATGGTAAATTGTGCTTTACGATAGATTAGTTGATCTAGGGGCGGCAGTGGCTCAGGAGGTAGAGTCTTGGGATCAAGAGATCGCAGTTCGAATCCCGGCTCCTCCGTGTTACATGTCGATGTGTCCTTGGGTAAGACACTGAACCCCTAATACCCCCAATATGGAGGTTAGCGCCTTACATGGCTGCACGGCCGCAATTGGGAAATGTAAAGCACACTGTAAAGCGCTTTGGGAAGTCTTGACTTGACATTTCATTTCATCTGAGAATATCAATTACCGTAGACCCCCCCGGATACCCACAGTACAGTGGAACATCGGTTCTCGACCATAATCCGTTCCATTTCTTTGTACGAAAACCGATTTGTACGATCACCGAAGCCATTTTTTCCCGTTAAAAGTAATGTAAAATTGTTTTAATCTGTTCCAACACTCTGAATGTTTATCTTGAATATTTAACGTAAAGCTAACCCAGGCTAATCGTACGTTCGCGTTAGCGTAATCTTCCGTACGAAAGATTACGCTAACATGAACGTGTAAAAATAAAAAAATTAGGTCGTTTGCACGTCATTTAGCACCCGGGTCTCCACAACAAGTGGTGAGCTGTTAAAGGATAAAGAAAAGAATTATGAATAGGATTTCTTACCGGTCGGCAGAAGCCATGCTGTATTCCTGAAAGAAGGGAAACTCGCACACCTTCTTCATATTTTGCTATTATTTCTTTCTTAAATGCAATAGTTGTACGCACTACTCCTCTTTTTTCACCTGCAGCAACTTTGCTGCTTGAACCGACCTTTTTCCGAGGCATGATTAGGGGTTAAAACACTCCCTTCACCGCTTTTGAAAAACGAAAACAGAAAAGGAGTGCTGTAATATTTAGCATCTTGATTATCCTCAAAACGTTTGGAGGCTGACTTCCTATTGGGGTGTGAGTGTGTGTGTGAATCGGTAAGTGTAAAGCACATTGTAAAGCGCTTTGGGAGATCTTCATTGACTTGAAAAGCGCTATAGAAATGCAGACCATTTACATTTATAGTAAGGACTATGATTAAAGGGCATGACAATCCTCCATCGCCGTCTCATCCACCCTATTCCACTTGACCATCTGCAGTCACATTACAACAAAGTTAAATAAATTATATTTTTTTTCCTTTACCTGTATTTATTTATAATGTTCATTAAACATTATGGTCTCAAGCATCCCCTGCGACCCTAGTGAGGATAAGCAGTTGGTCTCAAGCATCCCCTGCGACCCTAGTGAGGATAAGCGGTACAGAAAATGGAATAATAATTCCTATGCACGTATATTAGAGATAAGTTGTACTTATGATGTAGAAATTTTGTTATTTTATTGCGTTTAATTGGGAATTCGGAAGGCATTAGCTAATTAGCATAGGTTTGTATCCCCCGCAATTCAGTCATTTTAGTTTGAGATCTCCAGCTCAGAACAGATTCGTGTTTGGCTGTTCTTTGAATAAATGTTATTCGTAAAATATCGTTTTAATTTGAGCTATTGATTTTTTATGGCATTTATTTGTTTATTTGACGTGACGTGAGGTTTCACTTACTTCCGGGTTCGAACTTACCTTCCCTCCTATACGCACTTGGGATTGAAGTTTGGCCAATTTTTCTTGATTCATCTTGTTACCTGCAGTGATAAAATACTAAGAAAAATCCCAAGAAAACCATATGTATATATTTGCAACTGAACATGACGCTAAATATTGACTATTAAGGATCACATTCCACATGAAGTTAGCTACCATTAGCTTGACATGGTGCAGCGCCACAACAACACAAAATTTGCACGACATTGTAATATTTAATACCCAAACTTACTCAGATTTCCTCGGAGACATGCAGGTTTTTATATTTATGATAATTAGTATTATTATAATTTTAGAAATGTAGACGAAGACGTTGTCAAGTCACAAATGGATGTTTATGACGTCTTCTTCGTTGCAACAAAATACACGATTTTCTCGTTTGACTGTCACTTACTGGACAATTGAAGTATTGCATCCAGAAACTAGTAATGTATTGACTGGATGTTTACGACTTGGGAAAGCTATTTTTTAAAGCTTTTTCTGTATAAATAATATAACTATTCGTGTTTATTTATCCCCACATTCTGTTTTCTTATTTTTATCTTTATTAAGTATTTCATTTGGTGTTTATCTTGGAGTGCCACGTTCACTACGTTGTTATCAGTAAAGACACATTTCATTCTAAAAGAAAAACACTGTTGCATTTATGTGAATATTGTAGAAAGCTTTTAACGATGATTATTCTTAGCGTATCTTTTTTGTTGGACATGGTTCCAAAAGCCACGACGTAAATATTAGAGAGTCAACTACGACATGCATCAATGACAAACTCCACTCATTTTAATTTTGTTTTTATTGTCTTCACATTGCCACTTAACAAATACAGCAATAGAATAGAATAGAATAGAACAGAATAGAATAGAATAGAATACAATTAGAATAGAATAGAAAGGGCAAGGTGAAGGGAATAGAATAGAATACAATAGAATAGAATTAGATTAGAATAGATTAGAACAGAATAGAATAGAATAGAATAGAATTGGAATAGAATAGAAAGGGCAAGGTGAAGGGAATAGAGTAGAATAGAATAGAATTAGATTAGAATAGAATAGATTAGAACAGAATAGAATAGAATAGAATAGAACAGAATAGAATAGAATAGAATAAAAAGGGCAAGGGGAAGGGGGTAGAATAGAATAGAATAGAATAGAATTAGATTAGAATAGATTAGAACAGAATGGAATAGAATAGAAAGGGCAAGGGGAATGGGGTAGAATAGAATAGAATATAATTAGATTAGAATAGAATAGAAAGGGCAAAGGGAATAGAATAGAATAGAATGGAATGGAATAGAATAGAATTAGAATAGAATAGAATAGAATAGAATAGAATAGGATAGGATAGAATAGAATAGAATAGAATAGAATAGAATAGAATAGAATAGAATAGAATAGAAAGGGCAAGGGGAATAGAATAGAATACAATAGAATACAATAGAAAGGAGAAGGGAATAGAATAGAATATAATAGAATTAGAATAGAATAGAATAGAATAGAATAGAATAGAATAGAAAGGGCAAGGGGAATAGAATAGAATAGAATAGAATACAATAGAAAGGAGAAGGGAATAGAATAGAATATAATAGAATTAGAATAGAATAGAATAGACTAGAGTAGAATAGAATCGAATAAAATAGAAAGGGGAGGGGAATAGAATAGAATAGAATGGAATAGAAAGGGCAAGGGGAATAGAATAGAATAGAATAGAATAGAATAGAAAGGAGAAGGGAATAGAATAGAATTAGAATAGAATAGAATAGAGTAGAGTAAAATAGAATAGAATAGAAAGGGGAAGGGAATAGAATAGAATAGAATAGAATAGAATAGAAAGGACAAGAGGAAGGGAACAGAATAGAATAGAATAGAATGACATTAGAATAGAATAGAATAGAATAGAATAGAATAGTTTTAACATTTATTACAACGTTGTGTACAATGTTTACAACGAAATTTGACTCTCCTGACAAGAAAAGCAAGTAATAAAGATAAAAAAAAATAAAAAAAAACGATTTTACCACATATAGGTAATACTGTAGCAGGCCATGAGGGCCTGCAAGGCCTTCACTGCTGGGCCGGCCTAAAAAATATCGGAATCAAGGGATAGTGAATAGTGAAAGGTCGGACAACTCTGAACCAAAAAGGTTTTGTCCGCCACTTTCAGCCTAGAGCGATAAAAAAAAAAAAAAAAAACATCCTAACTGGAAACGAACCCTGTGAAAAGGTGAAGCAATTGGAAGCTGTTTTAACGGCATGGCAGCGCTTTTTCACGAGACCCTGCGCGTCAAATGAAAATGCGACTAAGGCGAACTACAAATTCTGATGGCCAAGCATTGCAAACCTTTCAGAAAAATTAAATTTATTCAAGACTGTTCAAAGAATAACAGGCTGAATAGTCGGCCCTGACACATTTACGAAACTTGGCCCCCCGCTTTCTGAAAAGTTTGGACACCCCATGATCTGGAGGTACGCTCTTAAGCCCAAGCCCAACCTGTATTGTCCACCTGTCATTGTTCTTCTTTGTCTCCACCCATACAAAATTTGTTTAACTTATATTTTATTACAAAAGACAGGCTTTACATGTGGCAAGGCCCTTCAGCTGCCCTAATATATAAACATATTTTATTCACTACGCTTCAAGAAATCCATCTACCAAAAAACTTCAATTTGTATTTAAAATGATAACATGATAGCTGTCACAGTCTTGTTCCACGGACAAACTGAGGAGATCATTTCTTCCTCATGCCATGAAGCTCTTTAACTCCACCCGAGGGAGTAAAAGCCCACTTTAAACCCTACCCCCATATTTGCATATTGCCCTATTTTTATTATTATTATTATTATTTTCCATAGCACTATTTAAATACTCTATATCAACACGTTATATTGGGTATTTTTCTATCTATCTATCTATCTATCTATCTATCTATCTATCTATCTATCTATCTATCTATCTATCTATCTATCTATCTATCTATCTATCTATCTATCTATCTATCTATCTATCTATCTATCTATCTATCTATCTATCTATCTATCTATCTATCTATCTATCTATCTATCTATCTATCTATCTATCTATCTATCTATCTATCTATCTATCTATCTATCTATCTATCTATCTATCTATCTATCTATCTATCTATCTAGACATCTAGACATCTAGACATCTAGACATCTAGACATCTAGACATCTATCTAGACATCTATCTAGACATCTATCTAATAGCAAAGCTTTGAAGATTACCACACCACCTTAACATTGAGTCCATAATACGTAAGATTCGCTAATATTCCCACTTCCGTTCAATTTTTCTTCCACACGGAGAGCATGACGTGAAAGACTTCAATCTTGGAGTCCTCAGAAGAACCCCCGTGAGTATTTTGCACCAGTAGGCCATCGAAAAGGACGGCGGGCGGATCCGGCTTGGAACAGCTGGAGCTTCGCAGGAAGCTGTTCTGCCAGCGTTTGGACCGCCGGGATTCGGACCCGCAGCAGCGCCGTAACGCCACGTAGAATTTCTTCAGCACGGCCTTCCTCAGCAGGATGTAGACCCACGGGTCCAGGATCTGGTTCCACGTGGCCATCCGCAGGAGAAGAAGAAGTTGGTCGGAGGAGGGGTGATGATCTTCTGTGGCGGTTAGAAGGATGATGCGGGTCTGTGGAGTTTCGCAAATGGAGGAAATGACAAAAGATTTTGGAGTGTTTTAATCAAAAGGTATCTCAACAATGAACATATATAGTTTATATGATTCCATTAAATTCCATTGAACCCGTCACTTTTTAAACCCCCGTCCTTCTGTCACTGGTTGTCAGTCCGTCTGCGAACCTCAGTTCACGCTAGGCAAGCTTTTCGACCCTGACTCTCCTGTTCTGGCCCCCGTCTGTTTCCCGGCTTCGACCCATTTTCTGACCCCGTTTTTTGCTCTCCTGTATTTTCCGCTCCCGACACCGCCGTTGCTCGCCACGGAAATACCACTTCTGCATCTGAGCAACATGCGACCAGCGTTTTCCGGATCATGTGTGCAATCCTTTCCCTTCTTCCCGATAAAACTGAGAGAAACGTACGCAAGTGGGTTCTGTCTCTGTTCTGGTCCTGACAAAAGGAATTGTTTCAAATACAGTCCAAACGCCAACCCAACCCCCCCCAAAAAACACATTTAATAGATAAAATCTTTAACTTTTGACTTTTTAGGAACATCTCAAACTCCGCACCCCACCATAACAGACTTGATTATGTGATTGCCTTGGAGTGCCGTGTCTAATCTTGTTGCATACATTGGTAATGAAGGATTTTTTATTTTATTTATTTGACTGTAAGGGATTTAATATAATACAAATTACATTTGTTGAATGCAGTGGGGATTTTTCACAGGGAAGGCTTGGGGTCAGTGTGGCCTGGACAAGAGTGATGTTTACAGAAAAACAACAAGAACGGGGACAAGGGTTGACGCGGGAAAAGGAGACAAGTGTTCTGATAAGCTTTCTTGTTGTGAGTCCTTTAGACATGGCGGCGTCTTTCGGCGAGGAGGTGGCGACTAGGTGGAGGCCACGTGAGGAGTCAGCACGCTCATGGGGGGTGGCCGATGCCCCGACATGTCAAAAAGACGGAAGACGGAAGATGGAAAGAGAGAGACAAGAGAGAGACTGTCAGACAGGACGAAAGGAAGACTGAGATCACTTGCCCTCGTTTCTTGGTTTTTATTGCAAGGAAGGAAATGACAAGGTGGGATTCTTCGATCCGTTTGTTGGCGGATTGACGGAACTTGACAGGCGGGTGAATGCTTGGCGGGAATGGTCTCGGACAGGCGTAATCGTAGTGTTGATGGCCGGGGCTGGAGAAGAAGAGCGTCGTAGTAATCGGAAAAGGGTTCAGGAGTCAGACGGGCAGGGCAGATTACAGAAACGGGTCGGCAACGGAGATCAATCAGAAGAAAACAGGGAGCAGGCAAAGAGTCAGAGGTACGGGCTTACTGAGCTGAAGGCAACAGGTAGCGTGAGTACAATCAGACAAAGTGTTACCGGAAGTTGGGGATTTAAATGTACAGGGTGCGCCAATCAGCTGTCCTGGCTGTTGGCGCCAAATCCTGAACACAGGTGTTCCCGATCCGGGTGATTGTGACAAATACGAGAGATGGGAGCCTCGACAAAGACTAATTAGACTAATTCGACAATAATTCAGCTAAATTCGATGGAATTCACTTAATAAATACTTTAAGAAAATAAATCTGCCCCCGTGTGGAAAAGCCTGTCTATCGTCAATATTATTCCCTAAAATTAAGAAAGGAGCATGCATTGTTAGGAGAATAAAGTTTGTGTTTGGTTAATGGAGTCAGATAACTCATTCGAACAATTTGGTAAACGCTACATTTGTAATATAGTTTTTTCCTAACAGTATCAATGACAATAAAGACAATTCAATTCACTTTCTTACCAGTAGAGGTCCCCAGCAAACGCAGGAAACCAGCATGATGGCCATCAACTGGCAGATCATCTCCACATGGTAAGCCGTCCCTCTGCTGAGTTGCTTTCGCTTCATCGTGGACCACAGCAGGGAGCAACTGGTGACGGCGTTGCACAAGATGGAGCACAGAAGAGCCAGCAAGCCAAGTAAGGCAAAGAGCAGAGGCAAGAACATCTCCAGCCAGTCCTGAGGTTGGTCCAAATTATAAAAGCACCAGCTTCTGGAACTTTGCACCTTGTAGGACTTGGCCAGCACCATCGGCAATGCCGCGACCAGTGCGGCTGAAGACCAGATTGCAGAAAGAGGCTTAGTCATTTGCCGGAAAACTACCCCGGTTGAGTGATAGAAGGGTTTGGTGACCCCGATGCAGCGCTCCACGGCCATGGCGCTCCCCAAGAACAGCGGGCTCAGACCGAAGAACACCAAGGTGGCGCCGAAGAGGTTGCACACTCTGCCGAGGGGATCGAACCTCTCCCAGCGCTTATGCAGGCTGTAGACGTAGAGAACCACAGAACCGTTGACCAGGTGGCCCAGAAGGTCCGTGAGCACCAGGCTGGTGGCCAGAACTGAGAAGGGCGCTTTGGACTTGATGCGTTTGGAGGACTTGAGCAGGATGAAGAAGGCGAGGCCATTGGACAGGACGCCGACGGTCATGGAGACGACCGAGGTGGTCACCGACAGGTTGTTCCTCATGTGGGTGATGTTTGAGGCTTCTTCCCAGCAGATAAGATCCGAGAGTTCACCGGACGACATTATGGAAAGGGAATCTGGAAGAGTTTTATTGAAACATCTTTCAGAAAAACATTTTGGGCTAGGACAGTCTGGCAGCGCCCATTCATCTCCAGGGTAGTGTCACGCTTGCCATGGCGCCCAATTGGCCCCGCCTGTGTGGCGCCAGCTGCGGCTCATTGACAGATTGGCTTACCGTCTATTTAAGCTCAATGCGCTCTCTCTTACTTTATCAGTCTGTCAACGAACCTCTGCCTTGCAAGACGTGGGTTCTGACTCGGTCCTGTTCCCTGTTGGTATTTCCTGTACGGTATTGCTTATTTTGTCCTGTTTAATATCGGTTTTCAGTTTAGTTTCAGTCTATTTTCGTCCCGTTTATTATTCTCTCCAGTTTTCGTTCCTGTCTAGTTTGTCCTGTTTAATTTCGAGATCCTGTTTTGATATCAATCCAGTCTGTCCCGTCCTGTCCGGTATCGACCCCATCTGTCCGATATCTACTCAGGCTATTGGTATCGATTTCGTCAGCCTCTGGCTTCCTATCATTCCACGCCAGACCGCTGCCTAACGTGCATGACTCTCTATTGCCAGTAAAATAAAAGGCTTGTGTGAGAACGTCACACGTTTGGGTCCTGATCCTGTTCTGGTTCATAACAAGTATGGCTTTGCTCCCCCACACGAAACTGGTTTCCATGGTTACCAGTAGCAGGAGAAACATCCTGATCTGACTCAGTTATTAGAACTAGAAAATAAATAGTTTAATACAGAAAGTTCAAAATAATGTGAAAAATGAGGAAACGTATTTGCCAAAGGATAAGAATTAATTTGGAAATTTGTGTAAGAGAAGTACCAGTCTTGGTTAGTTAGTTAGTTAGTTCGTTTGTTCGTGCGTTCGTTCGTTTGTGAGTTAGTTAGTTAGTTAATTCGTCCATTTGTTATTTTTTTCGTTCGTTTGCTCATTCGTTAGTTAGTTAGTTAGTTAGTTAGTTCGTTCATTCGCTAGTTCGTTCGTTCGCTAGTTATTTATTTATTTATTTAGTTAGTTAGTTAATTTGTCCGTTCGTTCATTTTTTTGTTAGTTAGTTAGTTAGTTATACTGTTAGTTAGTTAGTTAGTTAGTTAGTCAGTTAATTCGTCTGTTCGTTAGTTTGTTCGCTAGTTATTTATTTATTTAGTTAGTTAGTTAGTTAGTTAATTTGTCCGTTCGTTCATTTTTTTGTTAGTTAATTAGTTAGTTAGATATATTGTTAGTTAGTTAGTTAGTTAGTTAGTCAGTTAATTCGTCTGTTCGTTTGTTAATTAGTTAGTTGGTTAGTTAGTTAATTTGTTCGTGAGTTCATTTGTTCGTCAGTTAGTTAGTTAGTTAGTTAGTTAGTTAGTTAGTTAGTTAGTTAGTTAGTTAGTTAGTTAGTTAGTTACCACTTGAATGTCACCAAAAAATCATGAGGCAGGTATAAAAGAGAGCCATGCACATCATTTCGAATTATGTACACACCTCAGTGGATTTAAATGAGTGGTGATCAAAGTGAATATCGGTTAATCCGTTTCCAAATTGTTACAATGTATACTTATTCCAGTCATATGACTCACTGTCTTTTCAGGGGCTCCAAGGTACTTGTTCCGTTTGGACTCGCAAAAGGTTAACTTCATTCCAGACAAATGACAAAGGCCAGTGAATTTGGCATTCGCTGGTCCTTTTCATCGGAACAATTGAGATGAAACGCTTTTAAAGGCAGAGAAAGAGTCTGGACTCACGGATAAAACAAATAAAAAGCTATGGCTCCCTGATCATGTATTTCTATTCAAAAGGATTTGAATGAAGAAAATGAGAGGAACAGCTCAACAACTTGAATCTTCTTCATTATTGGAGTAAGTAGCACAAGAAAACCCCAAATAGCAACTTTTCAGTGGACTCTTAATATCGGATGCCAACTGGACATGATGGACTTTTGGGGATGCTAAAATAAACAATTGTACTTTATAGGACAACCGATAAAAATATAGAAAGATTTCTTACCTGAGCCGAGTTATCTCACGTCATGAATCTTCTCAGCATCCGGTCCATGTCACATATGAAGCGGAGAAGTAAATAGATCCTGTTTTCTGATTCCAGTTCTTGCAAAAAAAAAACTGAGCACGGCCCATCCTCCTATTGGGAGGGCTCCTCCAAGCACTTACACACACAAGCTCACACATTTAGAAAAATACACCTTTATATCATCAAATTAAATGCAATGAAGTGGTTCATTATTATTATTATTATTATTATTATTTTAAATATATCAATAAAAGATTATATTATCATGCTAGTGTTAAAATAACAATAATTAAAATATTAAAAAAAATGTTCGAATGAGTTATCTGACTCCATTAACCAAACACAAACTTCATTCTCCCAACCATTGCATGCTCGTTTCTTTTTGGGAAAAGATGGACAAGAATAGCTGATATTTTCACAGGGGGGCAGATTTAATTTCTTAAATAAACTAAGTGAATTCCATCGAATTAGCCGAATTAGTCTTCTTCGAGCCTTTTCCCTCGATCCCTCTCCCTTCGATCTTCTGAAGTTCTTCCGCCCACGTCTTTTCACAAGCTGGCGTGCCGGCTCCTCCCATGGGCGTGCTGACTCCTCCCATGGGCGTGCCGACTCCTCCCATGGGCATGCCAGGTGCCAGCTTCACCACCTCCTTGCCGAAGGGCGTCGCGATGTCTAAAAAACTCATATCAGCGGAGCGCTTATCAAAACAATGTCTGACGTTTTTCGTCAGCGCCCTGTTATCAAAATTCCCCAGCCAAAACTCTCAGCACTAGGAACGGCGCGACCTGAAGCCCACTCAGTGAATATCTTTTGCATTAAATGTTATATGTATTTAATCGTATAAAATATAAAATCCTTCAATAGTTATTAAAATGTATATATTGTAAATGACACATTGAAATAAAAGAACAAAGTTAGAACAATTGTCACGGTTGCCATGGCGCCCAGTTGGCCCCGCCCAAGTGGCGCCAGCTTTGGCTTGTTGACAAATTGGCTTCCCTTCTATTTAAGCTCATTGCTCTTACTCACCCTTTGTCAGTCCGTCAACGAACCTCTGTCCCGCAAGATGTGGGTTTTTGACTCTGTCCGGTTTCCTGCCTGTGTTTCCTGTCCAGTATCGTTCCCGTCTATTTTTGTCCTGTTTATTATCGATCTCCAGTTTCGTTCCTGTCTAGTTTGTCATGTTTAATTTCGATATCCTGTTTTGATATCAATCCTGTCTGTCCTGTCCCGTCCGATATCTGCTCGGGCAATTGGTATTGATCTCGTCAGCCTCTAGCTTTCTATCATTCCATGCCAGACAGCTGTCTAACGTGCATGACTCCCCATTTCCCGTAAAATAAAGCTTGTGTGAGGAACGTCACGCATCTTGGTCCTCCTGTTCCAGTTAAGGACATTAAATCAATGACTAAAATTCACTGAACTAAATGAATCTCATTATAATCATTAAATGCAATTTACATAAATGAAGATTCCAAAATTATATTGAAATAAGAAAAATAGTCTGCTAGCTGCCGTCTCAGAGAATTTTGCTTATTTTATGTATCATTTTTTAATGAAAAAAAGGAAAATATATGTAATGTCATGAACCAGCACAGGATCAGGACCCAAACGCGTGACGTTTCTCACACAAGCCTTTTATTTTACTGGAAATGGGGAGTCATGCACGTTAAGCAGCGGTCAGGCATGAAATGACAGGAAGCCAGAGGCCGACGAAATCGATACCAATTGCCTGAGCAGATATCGGACAGATGGGGTCGATACCGGACAGGACGGGACCGACAGGATTGATAAACAGGACAAACTAGAAACTGGAAACCGATATTAAACAGGACAAAATAAACAGGAACAATACCTGACAGGGAATACCAACAGGAAACAGGACCGAGTCAAAACCCACGTCTTGCGGGGCAGAGGTTCGTTGACGGACTGACAAAGTAAGAGTGAGAGCACTGGGCTTAAATAGAAGGGAAGACAATCTGTCAACGAGTCGCAGCTGGCGCCACACGGGCACCACAAGGGCGCCACACGGGCGGGGCCAATTGGGCGCCATGGCAACCGTGACATATATATAAGATGGCTGGGATGGGCTCCAGCACCCCCGCGACCCTACTGAGGATAAGCGGTACAGATGATGGATGGATCTTTCTATCTCTTTCTTTCTCTCTCTCTTTCTCTTTATTTTTATTTTTCTCTCTCTCTTCTCTCTTTCTCTGTCTTTCTCTCATCCCGAAAATAAAGACGTTTTTCTTCTTATTTCATTCAAATATATATTTTCTTAATTTAAATCAGCAATACATTTTTTTCCTGTTTTTTAACCACTAGGTAGTAGGCTAGTCATCGGATCGTTGCAACAATCTTTGAGATATTTTTGTTTCTGGAATGAGAACTACGAGAGCAAACATTCAGAACAAAGAAATCATCCGTACTCAACAATATAGCCATGTGGTTTAGCCCCGTTCCGTGCCCGACACCCCCAAAATCCTCTCCCGAGTTTGACATCTCGCGTTCTAAACGCGCTCTCACGGGGAAAGCACGCGGTCCATGTGCAGAAAAGCAAAAATCACCTCTTTTGTCGGATTTCTTAATAGGAAAGCACAGTCCAGGGGGGAGGCTTTGTTCCACCGGAGTAGTAAATAAGCCGTAATCTTGCTTTTCGGCGGTGCGGAATCACAAAAAGCCCTCCCACGGCAAAAGTCGCGGGTATTAAACGTCCTCTTCCCCTGTTCGTACTCCTCCTCGTGATGTCCTCGCCGTCGCCAGAAGTGGCCCCAAACTGTCCCCGGGCGGCCATTTTTGACAATTTATTGGTGCTGTAAGGAGGAAAGGGCCTTTTTCTGAACCATATGTTCTTCCTTGTTCTATATAAAAACAGGTTACTATTCAAAAGTATCTATCTATCTATATACCTTGGTCATATCCCTCAAGAGGGGTGACCGACAGCAAGACACACACATACAATAACAAAGAAAATAAAAGGGAAATAAATAACAAACAAAAAAAAAACACAAATTTTTTTTGGACCATGGCCAACCCAATTGCCCAAACATCCAAACAAGTCAGGCACCTCGGCACCCAAGTTGGTCATCCTTTCGTCCCTCCAGATGAAACGGGACACAAGAAAGCGGCCTTCTCACTCGGGTCACTTTCGCTGGTTTACCCCTGCCGCATCATAGGTGCCCAACCCATCCTTAAGAACGCGTTCAAAAGTATACTGTGGTATAAAGCGTCAGCTATTCTTTTAGCATGTTTTCAATTGTCCATCCATCCATCCATCCATCCATGATCTGCACCGCTTATCCTCAGTAGGGTCACGGGGGTGCTGGAGCCCATCCCAGCTATCTTCGGGCAGTGGGCAGGAGACTCAAAGAGAGACAACTCACCTACTCATTCAGACCTCGGGACAATTTGGACCAGCCAATGAACAAGACATGCATGTTTTTGGAATGTTGGAGGAAACCGGAGTGCCCTGAGGAAACCCACGCAAGCACGGGGAGAACATGCAAACTCCACACAGGAAGGTTCGATCTCATGACTCTCTCTGTGACAGTCCAAAGTCAGTCGATTATTTTTCAGTTTTGGTATATGGGTGCCAAAACACTCGTTCGTCCCGATAGATATAGAGCAAATTTTCAACTACAGTCTACAGTGAGGGTGTCAAGACCTGAAAGGAAACAGGATCCACTTGCATAACGTTTCTCACAGTTTTATTGGACGTCAGGACGGGAGAACAGACGTTGTCGAGATCAAAACAGGTCGTAATTCAGGACAAGAGAGCAGATATGGTTGAGATCAAAACAGATCGTAGGGGGAGAAAAACGGGATCAAAAAACCGTACAGGCGAAAAAGTGCTTGCTGTGTAAAAACAGATTCACAGAGGGACCGGCAAAAGGGGACTTACTAATCTTTATTCATTTTTACACACTACTATGATGTGCAATTGTGCACAATTCATGGATTGACTCCTAGAAAGAGAATTCAAACATTTACAACTCTTCTAAATTGTCCAAAATTGGCCAAAGTAATATACACGAATGCAAAGTTTTAAGGGCTGTAAACTGGTCGTCTCCAAGTGGCCACTTTGGGAAACACTTTGACATACACTTTGAACATTTAGCAAAATATAATCTAGTTTTTCAGATTGTGATCAAATTTGACTTGGGACCAGGTAAGTCAAGCTATCGTCTTACCTGGTCTCCAGGTAAGATGCCCATTCTACACTCATATGCAGGCATTTGATTGCAAAAAAAATAATCAAGAATAAAAACCTTCTATCTATGTGTGTTCCAACTCAGATGACTCAATGTTAGTAGCAGTGATTACTGATGTGAATCACCTGTGCCCGAACTGCCTCTGAATCTGATTGGCTCTCTGTCCCTATATAGACCTACTCCTATTTGTCCCCTTTTGTCAGTCCGTCTGCGAACCTCAGTGTATACTAGGCAGGCCTTTTTCGACCCTGACTCCCACCTGTCCTGTTTTTGCTCCCATCTGTCTCCGGCTACGACCTGTTTGGATCCTGACCACGTCTGCTCTCCCGTCCCGGCTTACGACCTCTTTTTGTCCCCCGACTAAGTCTACTCTCCCGTTCTGGCATATGACTTGTTTCCGACCCAGACCACGCCTTGCTCTCCCAGTCCAGGCTATCGACCTGTTCTTTCCGTCTTCGACACCACAATCTCCCATTTCCGTATTCGGATCACGATCCGATTGCGTGAGCAGCTTGCTTACTGCCCCTCCTCTTTCTATCAATAAAGCTTGTGGTTAACGTTACGCAATTGGGTCCTGATTCCGTTCTGATCGTGACACCAACTATGCTAATGTAAATATGAACTGCTCATTTAAACCACTACTTTCATCCATTTAAAGGGGATGAAAATAGATTTTACCTACCGGATAGGACCGATGTTCTATATGAGGTGAAAAAGTCGATAATAAGAAGTTCCCTAAAGTGGCTTTCACAGTGTTGTGCCGATCAAAATGACTTTCCCGTCCTACTTAAGCTCAGTCCTTTCACTCGCCTGTTGTCAGTCCGTCAGCGAACCTCTGTTTCTACAAGGTAAGCACTTTGACTCCGACTCCCGTCGGTCCCGCTTTTTGCACCCGTTTTCCACCCGTCTGCTCATGATTTCTCCGTTTGTCTCCGGCTACGACTACTTTTTTGACACCGACCACGTTTTGCTCTCCCTTCTTGGCTTATGACCCGTTTTTGATCCCGACCACGTTTTGCTCTCCTGACCTGGCTATCAACCTGTTTTTTTCTGTCTTCGACACCACGATCTCCTGCTTCCGCATTCGGAACATGTTCCGATTCTGTGAGCAGCTTGCTTCCCGCGTCCAGCGAGCACCGGATCGCGGGCGCCGCCTTTCCTCTTCCTATCAATAAACTTGTGAGAAACGTTACGCGATTGGGTCTACTTTTCGTGCTGGTCGTGATACAAACTTTATTGTCCTATAGTCGGAATAAAATATATTAAACATGATTTCCTGTTTCATTTGCATTCATGCGCTGGGTCCTGCGGCCAAATTCCAAGAAACATTCAGGAACACGCAGCAGGCGTAGGTGGAATTCTGTGGCGGTTGTCTGGAGATGCGGATGCAGCCGCGTATGGTAATCCCCATCTGACGATTTTGCCGGCTTCAGAAGTTGCATCGTGACGGCCGCTTTGAGATTAAACTCGACGTGAGAGCTTTTCCAGATACAATGTCGGATATTCTTTATCTTCTGGAAAGAACAAAAACAGATACACTGCTGCAAACAGGAAATTGTGGTTGAAATTGTTGTTTTTATTTCATGAAACCAATCGATTACTGACATTTCAATTGATTAAGGGTTAAACATATAAACAGGACTTGACTCGACTTGAGTAGAGCGTCTGCGGCACAGTTCTGAGGTCTAGGTTCAAATCCAGCAACCAGCCTTTCTGTGCGGGGTTTGCATGTTCTCCCTATTTTTGCGGTTTCCTCCCACATTCCCAAAAAAAGACATGCATGTCAGGTAAATTGGCAAACAGTTCGACATGTTTCCTGCCCACTGCCTGAAGACAGCTGGGATGGGCTCCAGCACCCCCGTGACCCTACTGTGGATAAGTGGTGCAGATAATGCATGGATGACTTGACTTGAAATAAAATCCTCTCAAACCAACTCCCAAATAAGAAGATTTTACCTTTGCCAGGTTCCCTGTATCTTAAAATGTTGGGAAGCCCTGGAGTAGAAAATCCACGGCATTTATCTTGTAATGTTTAAGAGTCAAAACAAACATCTGAGAAAACTTGAGAAAAAAAAAAATGCTATGACAGGTGAAGATGAGAACATCACTTTATCTTTGCTCTTTGAAGTAATAAAGATGAAAACGCCAACTCGTTTCTGATAAGGAAGTGAAAAGAGAATGCCATCCTCTCAGTGTCAGGACCAGAACGGAGACAGGACCCACTTGCGTTACGTTTCTCTCAGTTTTATTAGAAGAAAGAAAAAGGGTTCCGCCCACAATCCTGTGATTGCTGGACACGGGAAGCAGGTCGCTCTGAACACGGAAGTGAGACATCCGTGGCGAGCGATGGTGGTGTCGGGAACGGAAAAACGGGTCAGAAGCCAGGACAGGAGAGCAAAAACGTGGTCAGGGTCGGAAACGAGTCGAAAGCCAGGAGAGGAGAGTAGATGTGGTCGAGATCAGAAAATGGGTCGAAGCCGGGAAACAGACGAGGCCAAAACAGGAGTGAGTCAGGGTAGAAAAGCCTGCCTAGAGTAAAATGAGGTTCGCAGACAGACTGACAAAAGGGGACAGATAGGAGTGGGTTTAAATAGGGACAGGGAGCCAATCAGAGTCCGAGGCAGTTCGGGCACAGGTGATTCACATTGATAATCATGACACTCAGTAGTTTCTCAAATGAACCTTTAAAAGCGCACACGTTTCCGATAAGGACACCAAGGTTCAGTCTTTGCGTTGAATCCTTCCCTTCGAAGCATCGAACTATTTCTAAGATAGAGCTCGTGTGGATACTTCAGGTTCCCAGTCCGGCTGGTAAAAACGAATGTCGAGGCGGCGGGCCCAGTTGGCAAAGGCTGATTTCTCCGTGATAAAACGATGGTGACTTCCATGCTGGCTTCGTTGGTGGCTCAAGTACATGGCGCATTCGGTAGGGCCCGAGGGTTCGTAGTAGTGGTACGGCACCAAAGGAATGGATGGGGTTCTAAAAACAAAGGAAACAAAGTAATCAATTTTCTGGGTTATAAGGCTCACCTTTGAAAAATAATCTTTTGTAAAATAGGTTTAACTTTATACAAGGTGCACCGGACTATAAGTGTAAAGTAGGCTTAAACGTATTTGCTCAAAAGTGTGTATTTCTAATCAGATTGTATCCTGTTTCTTTGTTTAAAAATGTTGGTACCGTCCTAGGGAGGAGGGGCAGAGGGAGTTTCTTTTTCCTGTTTCTTTGTTCACCCTTAAGACTTCAATAAAGTACAGCGCAGTGGGGAAGGGTTTTAGAAAGGGCGGGACCGGCGAAAAGCAACCTTTCTCCTGCTGCAGCTGTCCAGAAAACTCAAAAAGGTTTTGCCTGAATTTCCTCCTACGATTAGTCAATATTTTTTTAGCTCTCCCACACGTAAGTGGTCGCTTTACACCCGACAATAAGCCACATGAAATTTTAATTACTGTAGGAGATGGGTTTGCATCAAAAAAATATATGGAAAAAAAATAAAAACACCTGAAAATTTTAAAAAACGTATTTCATAATACCAAAATAACATTCTTAAATATGGTTCCACTACTAAAATGAATTGATTTATTCCTCAATGGTTACCTAACTAAGTAGTATTTCATTGTGTTTCATCTCCAATTGTATTTTCTGTATTTTCCACCCAAAGGCACAAAGGATGATTAGGCTTTCAAATATCTGGCACATTTTGTATTTTAAAGAAACACT
Source organism: Urocampus carinirostris (assembly GCF_059441175.1). Classification (NCBI taxonomy): domain Eukaryota; kingdom Metazoa; phylum Chordata; class Actinopteri; order Syngnathiformes; family Syngnathidae; genus Urocampus; species Urocampus carinirostris. The sequence continues at coordinate 40,577,702 of NC_142360.1, read as the reverse complement.
GTGTGATATCTGTCCACTAGATGTTGCTGTATCGTGTAGTGCGACTGAAAAAGAGTGCTACAGAGAAAAGGAAGAATGTAAACTATCAAAGTGACCAAACCGCACCATTTTTATTCTCGTTTTTTTTTGCCCAATCTTTCACAAGGCTGTTGTTTTTTGGGGGTACACATAGCAGCAAGATGGCAGGAAATCATGTCAGCTCTCTCTAAGTGAGCCGCATGTCATGTGAAATAAATACAGATTTCACAATCGACATGTATTCCAAAAAAATGAACGCTTAAATGATAGTTCAGGTATTTTGGCTCATTACTTAAATCCATTTTTTAGGGGTGGATGTTTTTTACACTAAGAGGCGCTAAACAACACACAATGCCCCTTTAAGTATGCGATTCAGTCCGGAAAGTCCGGATTTTTATCTATGGCATAACAGGAACCTTTTTTGTGTGTTTTGACAACTCTGAACTCTGATATTAGTTATTCTAAGGGATCGACCGATACAGGTTTTTTAGGGCCGATACAGATTATTTAGAGCTGGTATCAATTTGCTGTAGAAGTGTGAAAATTGACATATTTTTAACAATGTGAAAACAAACAAAGAATATTTATTATCAGTTCAAATAAAACTCTAATAGCTTTCTTAAACCTAAATTTGAATTTCAACTAACATGACTAATCTTTCACTTCAACCAAAAACAGTGCAGGAAATAAAATCAGGCTTTCCCCACGTTGGGCGCCACTTATTTTCGTGAGGACGTCGTTGGGCGTCGCCCCAAAATATACGCAGAGACAGAAATATGGCGGAAAGGGAACATCCTTTACACAGCAACATTCAAGCCACGTTCAAAATTCGTCCAAGAGATGCTGGGTTTTTTATACTATGTTCAACAAGATCATGTGAAGTTTTTTTCTAAAGTTTTATCGGAATCAGAAGTATTTTTTCCGGCCTCGGCTCGCTTAGTCAACAACTTTCTTTGCAATAACATCCTGCCAGAATCCTGCAATAACAGCCTACCAGATGTCTGCACACAATAGGCTATTGCTAACTCCAAGGCTGCTGATTTACAGTTAATCCACAACAGCAGCGACTCATATAAATATACATTTTTCATAAATACATAAATAAATATCAACAGAAAGTGCATGGAATTTTCAATGAAACTGGCGAATAAAAAAAGTGTGGGGACTTGAATAACTAATGTTATGATAAGAGCAAATCACTTAGCTTTCCACTTTAGGGTGCTTTTCATGCTCTGGCTCAATCACAGACACAAACGCTTGATTGACCAACTAATGTTATGATAGAAGCTAATATATCAGTCTCCGCCTGAACGATCTATACTGGTTACGCTATCTTTTTATCACACGCAGGCTTTTCTACCAAGGCACCGACTTTCAAAAATCTCAATATAATCAGTGGCTTGAATCCTGTCTGCAGCGTGTGAAGTCTTGAAAGCTTTTGTTTTTGTGGCTCCGCCCCTGGCCGCTTCTCCAATTAGAAGGCGTGGGGTGGGCGGGAGAGTGAGACAACGGCTCCGCTTCAAAGCAAAGCTCTCTCCTGCTCCTTTAACCCAGTTCTAAATATATTTAATCGTCTAGTCGAGTGAATACAAATGCCGATACCGATGTCCATCAGATTCCCAAATATCAGTGCAGATAATCTGCGCATTAATTGGTCGACCCTGTAAGGTTTTAACATTTCTTATACTGAAATCTGACTCCGAAGACACTACCCGTGTCTTGTGTAATCCCTTACAGTTGAAGCATATTCAAAAGTCGGAGAAATTTAATTCGCCGAACGACAAGTGTAGCCCACATATCAATTTATTCAGCTGGATAAAAGAGTTGAATAAATCGGGTCTTTCGTCCTTGCCAATTACAATCGTGTGGAGAAAGACAACGTGGTTTCAGGATCTTCCCATGTTATAATCCATGCCGATGAAATGTTCACGCCCCATGACTAAGCCTCAGGCTGATTGGTCCGTGCCGTGTCAATGCAAATTTCCCAATAGTCCTTCGAAGCTTGGGAGAAGGGTGATAGGTCATCGCCCTACCTCCCAGGTGATAAGTCATTGTTATCTGCACAGACTGAAACCAAAGACACATTGCAAAGCAAAGGCGGTTTACAACACCCTTCTGAAGAATTGCCCTCAAACACTGGTGTCAGATTTTAGAACAAGTATATTTGACTTTCCTTAAGATAAAACAATGTATAAAATAGTATACAACTCAACCACTAGTTGTTTGATGCAGAGGATGAAGAATCTATGCATGTGAGTATTCTCAAATGTTAATAATTAGTGCAATGTATAGGGTGGGTTTGTGGATGATACATTTGTTTTCCCGGTGTGTCATTTAAAATGGGTTTTAAACCGTCGCGGTTGTCATTTCCCTTTGTCACTGAGAGACAGCAAAAGGACGTTATTAAAGATGAAGGAGGAGCAGAGAACACCGTGAAAAAAAAATCATAGTGGGGCCGTTACAGAAGAAACCATCTGTTCTTCTTCACGCACTATTTGTCCGAGTCACTCAGTCGGGAGACGGCAGAGGCAAACGAGGATCTTTAAAAAGGAATTCTGACTATGAAAACATTAGACCCTTGAAAATCTAGATGACAAAAGAAAAGGCATTCGATTTTTCTGTATTATGTATTTATTTTAATCTCATCATCACACTATTTTGACTTGTGGTACCAAGTTGCTATGTTGTTATTGCTTTGGCTGAACACTTTCCCATAATGCTCCATTACGTTGAATGGAAAATGACTTTGTAGCCATGCAAATAAAGATTTTACGAAGTACTGTACCTGCAATGGTCAGGTGGCACCATGCCATAGACGTTGATCCTGTCACAGAGCTCCAGGGCCATTGCCATCGTGAACCAGCCGGTACTTAGCCACGAGTTGGAGCTTTTCCTGAAAATATAACAGATTTGAAGTCCTCATATCTCTTTCTCTATGCATGGTAGTAAGATACAAGTTGTTTTTCTAGAAGGCACTTGATTTTTAAAATGACTTCTTAGACCCATTAATGGCGTAAAGTCAACCAGAAAAGGCGTTCTTTTTGGTCAGGACCAGAACGGAAACAGGACCCATTCACGTAACGTTTCTCACAAGTTTTATTAGAAGAAAGGGAGGGGGTTCCGCCCACAATCTGGGAATTGCTGGACACGGGAAGCAGGTCGCTCTGAACAAAGAGTTGAACAAATCGGATCTTTCGTCGTTGCCAATCACAATCGTGTGGAGAAAGTGGGACTTCCGTGGCGAGCGATGGCGGGGTCGAGAACGGAAAAAACGGGTCAGTAGCCGGGATAGAGAGCAAAAACAAGATCGGAAACAAGTCGAAAGCCAGAAGAGGAGAGTAGACGTGGTCGAGATAAAAAACGGATGTTATTCGGGACGGGAGAACAGACGTGGTCGAGATCAAAACGGATCGTAGCGGGAGTCAAACAGGAGCAAAAAACGGGACAGGCGAAAAAGGCTTGCTGTGTAAAAACAGATTCGCAGACGGACCGACAAAAGGGGACTGACGGGACAGAGTTAAAATACTGACAGTTGGCGCCACACAGACGGGGCCAATTGGGCGCCATGGCAACCGTGACAGTTTTTGTGTGCTTGAATTTGCAAATCTGAATTATGGACTGTTGTTCAAGGTGCAGTTCACAGAAAATTGGGAAAGAAACCACTAGAGAGGAAGTCCATCTTGGAATAGTGTGGTCAATTCATAACGGAAGGGTGCTTATGGCCAGGCAAAAGAACGTGACGCCCCTCAACTTCAGAAGATGTGATTGAAGTTGTAACGACATTCCAGCGAAGCCCCCGTGCAACCCATCAGAAGAGCCAATAGGGGGCCATAGTCCTGCAATCAGGCTTGATTTCTTCTTTCTCTCCCTCTCATTCATGCTTACCTTATTTGGTCACTCACTTCCTGGCTCAAGTCATCATTTCCGACTCTGTCCAGCTGCTTGTACTTGCAAATCTTGCAAATCTTACTCTTCTTTTTTTCATCTTTTTAGGGGTTTAGGTTGACTGTATTTGAAACAGTCCTTTTCTTACTATTATGATTTTCAAGCTACACTAACAGAAAAAGGAGAGCACGAGCATGAAAACACTCTCCAACCCCTCTCCACTCCACCTCCTTTCCTACAGCCTAATGTCGTTCCGAAACCATAACACCTTATGGTGAAAGTAAGATAAGAGTAGATAAGTGTGATGGAAAAAATTATAAAGACTCTTTGAACTCAGTTGGGCATTGTGAAATCATACCCCATCCATCCAGCCAACATCTTCCGCTTAAACGGGGTCGGGACACGGGGGCAATATCCTTAGCAGTGAAACCCAGACGTCCCTACTCCCAGCCATTTCACCCAACTCATCCCACAGGATCCCCAGGCATTGCCAGGCCAGGGATTGGTGCGCCAAGGACCCCTTCTTTGGCTGCCAGCCGGCTCTCGTTTTACCCGACCCCTTTGGCCCCTCTCACAGGTGGTGAGCCCATGGGAAGAGGGACCCACGTCGTCCTTTCGGGCTGAGCCCGCCCAGGCCCCGTGAGTATAGGCCCGGCCATCAGGCGCTCGCCAGCAAACCCCATCTCCAGGCATGGCTCCAGAAGGGGGCATGAATCCATGGTCTGGCCCCACACCTTTGTCATGAGTGACCGTACCAGGGGCTTGTAGCCCCCAGGAGTCGTGGAATAATGAAGTCAGAGCTTATCGACATAATGAGGACACATATGTTTCGACAGGAAATTCCAGGCTTGTTTCTCCCGAGTTTAAATGTCAGCGAGGCAATAATTGGATCAGCTACCGAAGATGACATGAATTTAGCTGGGTCAGGACGACTCCAACTGTTTTCTTGGAAATCGCGTCATTTTGGAGAATCGAGAAAAACATTGTCGATTCCGGTAAGTATGCGCCCAGTAAGAGGAAAACAACACGTGATATGGCTGAAATGATGTGTCTGCTCCGGAGGGCATAACAAAGCTGATTGTCTCTTTGACGAATGAGAACGCTGTTTGAACGCTGACGAATATCAATAAACGACGTCTCCCTCTCCGTCATACTTCTCTGCTCTTTTGTGCATATTTTTGGGGCGAGGCGGATACACGGTCTGCTCCGAAACAGACAGCATAGCTCTTAGAATCATTTGGGACACACAAACCCCTCCACCATGATAAGGTACCAGTTCACAGAGGGTTAAATAATACTTAACATTTTTAAGGACACCTTAAAAGATACACTCTACCTTTAAGTACTTTTCAGGGGAATAGACCAAATGTTACGGTGAGTCGCATCTAGTACGTGGACCTTAGTTTAACCAACCCGTCTTTCTGTCACCCGTTGTCAGTCCGTCTGCCAACCTCAGTTCACGCTAGGCAAGCTTTTCGACCCTGACTCACTCCTGTTTTGGTCTGTTTTTGAAGGACACCTACGTCATATATTCGCTCTGCCTTTTTACAAGAATGAAGCGCTTACCTGTCCACTCCAGTTTCATTTTTAAAAAGTTCATCAAAGGCCATCATTTTAAGTCGAGAAATGATGTAAAGTTTCAGGCTGGGCATCTGCTGGTTCAACGTCTTCAACTGGTTGTAGACGTGGCCCCTGCCGTCCCGTTTCATGCTCATGCTGGGCCCCCAGAAGACAAAGACGGACCCCTGGCGAGGGTCCAGCAGTTCTCGGGTCTTGCGCAGGACTCTTTGCAGACTGGAATGGGCCACCACTCGTAAACTGGTGCGAGCGCCCACGTCGCGCTCGTAACCCGAGACGGGGGCGTCGTTCATGCGGATCACGCACTCCGATCGGTCGATTTCACGGCCCATTTTGCCGCCGGTGAGTTGGCCGGAGCTGCTGACCAGAGCGCAAGTCCTGCAGTGCATCTTTAAAGTCTGTGGGCATCAATGACAAAGGACATATAAAAAGTCTACACACCCCTGTTTTAGCAACATAAGCAGAATACCAGGAAGCTACAGTTCCAATTCATACATCCGACAGTGAGCCCTAAGCCACGCCCACCCAAGTTACGGTATCCACGTATCACAAGCGGAGCAAATATGGCTGACATGATCAGGGTTGGGTAGGGTTACTTTAACTGGATTACTTTCAATGACTTTTGGATGACTCCGACCACGTTTTTGCTCTCCTGCCCTGGCCGTTGACCCGTTTTTCCGTTCCCGACCCCGCCATCGCTCGCCACGGCTTTTGGCGCCTACAGGGCATTCGCAGGTGCCCTGAATCAGCAATCATGACACCTTTCTTCTAATAAAACTGAGAGAAACATACGCAAGTGGGTCCTGTTTCTGTTCTGGTCCTGACAACAGTGGGATCAAATCACTCTAGTAGCGTGTGGATCACATGTGCATTATTTGTGATACCAAGATGGCCGACCTAAATCGTCGTTTGCCTCGCCTTCTGATTGGCTGAAAACAAGCGCTGTCGGAACGGTATGAATTCAAGAAGGTATTACCCAGTTATCCGTGTATTTATAGACCTGAGTCACAACGAGGTGTGATTATGCACGGGCGTGCTGGAACACTTCCTCCCTCCATGCAGCAGAAGCAGACCTCAGATGCACCCTTTCATAAAATAGAGATAACTGGACTGCTCGTGCTGCTGTAAATGCTAAATGGTCTGCATTTGTGTAGCGCTTTTTAAGTCGATGAAGACCTCCCAAAGCGCTTTACAATGTGCTTCACACTTACCCATTCACACACACACTCACACACCGATAGGGAGTCTGCCTCCAAACGTTTTGAGGATAATCAAGATGCTAAATGGTAAATGGTCTGCATTTCTATAGCGCTTTTCAAGTCAATGAAGAGCTCCCAAAGCGCTTTACAATGTGCTTCACACTTACCCATTCAAACCACACTCACACACCAATAGGGAGTCTGCCTCCAAACGTTTTGAGGATAATCAAGATGCTAAATGGTAAATGGTCTGCATTTCTATAGCGCTTTTCAAGTCAATGAAGACCTCCCAAAGCGCTTTACAATGTGCTTCACACTTACCCATTCACACACACACTCACACACCGATAGGGAGTCTGCCTCCAAACGTTTTGAGGATAATCAAGATGCTAAATGGCAAATGGTCTGCATTTCTCTAGTACTTTTCAAGTCGATGAAGACCTCCCAAAGCGCTTTAAAATGTGCTTCACACTTACCCATTCACACACACTCACACACCGATATCAGCCATGCAAGGCCCCTACCTGCTAATTGGGGGCATTAGGGATTCAGTGTCTTGCCCAAGGACATACAACACGGAGGAGCTGGGAATCGAACCTGCGTCTTTCTGTATCTTTATTTTTCTGCCCCACTTTCTCTTTCTTGTTCTCTTCTCTCTTTCTCTTTCACTTTCTTTTTCTCTTTTTCATCTTTCTCTTTTTTATCTCTTTCTCTCTGTCTCCCTTATTTTCTTATCTCTTTCTCTTTTACTCATTCTCTCTTGTTTTTATCTCTTTCTCTCTCCTTTGTCTCCCTCTCTTTCCTTTTAGTCTCTTTCACTTTGATTTTTTTTCTCTTATTCTCTCTTTTTTGACCCTTTGCTTTTCTCTTTGTCTATATGTTTCACAATTTTAATATCAATGACAGTAAGGACAATTCTAATTCTGATTCTTTTTCATTCACGCTATTATTAAAACTTAGGCCAGTCTCTAAGCACTGCGTTGCAAATATTCATTTTTCTAGCTTATATCCTGAAAAAAAAAAATTCAATTCAATTCAATGTGTCATGATTACCGATGTGACTCAACTGTTCCCGATCCTTTGGCGCCAACTGCCTCGGACGCTGATTGGCCCCCTGTCCCTATTCAAACCCACTCCTTTCAGTCCCCTGTTGTCAGTCCGTCTGCGAACCTCAGTTTACTCTAAGCAAGCTTTGTTCGACCCTGACTCCCACCTGTTTTTGCTCCCGTCTGTTCCCCGGCTTCGACCCGTGTTTGATCCTGACCACGTCTGCTCTTCCGTCCCGGCTTACAACCCGTTTCTGACACCGACCACGTTTTTGCTGTCCTGTCCTGGCTACTGACCCGTTTTTCCATTCCCGACACCGCCATCGCTCGCCACGGAAGTCCCACTTCCTCGTTCAGAGCGACCTGCTTACCGCGTCCAGCGATCACCAGATCGTGGGTGCAACCCTTTCCTTTTGTCACAGGCCAGAAACGGAGACAGGACCCAATAGCCTGCATTTTATTCAGTTTTATTGAGAAAGAAAGCAGCGTTTGCTTCCACGATCCGATGATCGTCGGACACGGGTAGCTGATGGCAGGAAAGCGCAAGTGGCACTTCCGTGTGGAGTCGTGGGTGGTAGGAAAGCTGGTTGATAGCCGGGACAGGGGAGCAAGGGCGGTAACAAATCCAGAAAAAAGGTCGGCAACAAGTATCAGGCAGGAAACAGGGCAAACCAGGTCGATGGCCGGGACGGAAGAGCAGGGCAGAAACGGGTCCGGAAACAGGTCGGCAACGAGTAACAGGCAGGAGAAAACAGGGCAGGAGATTGTTGGAGGGTACAGAGCTTGCCTAGCAAAAGCGTAGGTTCGCAGGACGGTCAGACAGCTTCCTCTAGGGTTTAAAAAGAGTCAATGAACCAATCAGCGCTCAGGGCTGTTGGCGCCAACGGCAATCATGACACCTTTCTTTAAATAAAACTGAGAGAAACGTAACGCAAGTGGGTCCTGACACAATGTGGTCTTTTGTCAAAATATTTCCCACTATTGCTGTTGGATCTGGAACATATCCAAGAAGCAAAATCAGTCGTATCGTCTTATATTTACCTTTCGATCCAAGACACCGACGTAGCCCCCGAGTGTCGCCCCCAACCTCTTCTGGGGCTTCTTTCCTATCACCGATGCGGGACCTTCTTTGTGTCCCGGGGATGATGAGGATAATCTCTCACCACCGAATCTCCTGCGGTACACCAGCATCCAAATGGTCACCATGGTGACGACAATGATGCTACTCACCCCAAAGCACTGGAGCGGAAAGAGGGAATATAAAGAAAAACACGTCAGTGCGCAACGGAATCGGAGGTCGGTAGTATAAAAAGGAAGCAGGAGGCGAAATCTTGGTTTTTGTCATTGATGAGATCACCGATTTGCAAAGCACCCCCCGCTCCTAAAGCAAAAGGGCACATATTTCCTGGTGTCATTTATAATTACCAAGCGTATCCTCATTTTCCTCTCCCTCGTTTCGAGCCCTCATCCTCTCTCACATAACGTCGACACCGGAAAACGCTGGAGAAGCGACACCCTCGTCATGCTATCGCTTGCATCCCCCTCCAACCCCTTTTCCTCATACCAGCTTCGCCTCAGCGTTCCCGACTCTTCTCCGCGTGATCCTAAACACCTTCACATTTTGAGTTCTTTATTCAGCCAAAAGAATTGTGAGGGTCTGACGCACCTCCGTCCACCAGAGGGCGCCTAATGTCAGGAACCAGGACAGGAAACAGGAAGCAGAACCCACTTGCGTAACGTTACCATACCTGTATAAGCTGTCATATTTTCCCTTACAAAATACAAAATGATCTTACACCATTTTTTTTCCGGTGCATGATGGCAAATCCCCAGGCGGCAGACGCATGCGCACAGTAGCATCAAACTGCTCGCTTCGATATCGAGATAGAGGCTACTGCGGCAAACTCGTTAGACTTGATCGATTTGCCGTTTCGTGATAGTCAGTGTTTACCGGATGGTACCCATCATTGACAAATTTGCATTTTTTCCGTACAGATTTTCTTGTACGTACACGTCTTAAAATGCATCATAAACCTACTTTGTACGGCAAAAACGTACAGGTTGACAAGTATGCGTCAGTAGACACACCTGTGACCAGTTTCAAACCAGCGCCCCCCAGAGGAAGGAAGCACACCAAACCCCCAAAACTATTTACTTATAGAACATTTTTTGTGCCGAGTACGAATATCCCTTCATTTGTTTTTGTCCCTTGTCTTGAGTTCCCTGCGTTTTTTTCCTCCAATCCTGCCTCGTCCTCTTTCCTTTAATAAATCTCTATCCACTTGGTTCCTTGCTAGTTTGTTGCCCTTCTCGACACGTTACTAGCAGCTGTCACAACGCGGTTTTCCACTTAGTGTACTGAACCTTCATCTGACATCCTGTACGACCAATACCACCCTATGGACTTTTGGACTGTCTACTTGGCAACACTTGTTTGCTTCTGGTGCTCAGGATACTGTTGCCTTGCCGCTTGCCTTTGAGTGTGACGAACACTGCAAAAAAAGGGAAAACTATTTATTGTACTAATCTGGTCTTCTGCAACGGGCTTCTGCACCATCCAGAGAGCCCCTGACACTTCATGATTTATCAATTTATTTGGTTGTCATTTTCCAGCTTCTCCATTATCTCAAAATGGGCTCGTCATATCAGTTCCTCTCCCTGTCTGCCTCATTGCAGCGAAAACGCAGTATGTTTCAGGTTCTCGATGGATGAGCGGTAGAAAGCTAGCAGGTTGGTCCTCCTGAGGACTCTCTAGAAGTGAAGATGCTGCTGGGGCTTTTTCGTTATGGATGTGTTTGTTTTGGACAAAGTCTCCTTGGTTTGGGGAATTTAACTGCAGCTTACTTTCTTAGTTTCGTTTTCCCTAGGTCTCCGTCTTTGGGACCGCCCTACCAGTTTAAAAGCAATTGTCAGCCATTTTGACTGCACACTTAGAACATATTTGTCACGGTTGCTATGGCGCCCGATCGGGCCTGCCCGTGTTGCGCCAGCCGCGGCTCGTTGACAGATTGCCTTCCCTTCTATTTAAGCTCAGTGCTCTCATTTTTCCTCTGTCAGTCCGTCAACGAACCTCTGCCCCGCAAGACGTGGGTTCTGACGCTGTCCTGTTTCCTGTTGGTATTTCCTGTCTGGTATTGTTCCTGTTTATTTTGTCCTGTTTAATATCGGTTTCCAGTTTTGTTTCCGTTTATTTTTGTCCGGTTTATTATTCTCTACAGTTTTCGTTCCCGTCTAGTTTGTCCTGTTTAATTTCGATATCCTGTTTCAATATCAATCCAGTTCTGTTCGGTATTGACCCCATCCGTCCGATATCTGCTCGGGCAATTGGTATCGATCTCGTCGGTCTCCGGCTTCCTGTCTTTCCCCACCAGACCGCTCCCTAACGTGCATGACTCCCCATTTTCCGTAAAATAAAAGCTTGTGTGAGAACCGTCACGCATTTGGGTCCTGATCCTCTTCCGGTTCTTGACATAAACCTAACCCTAACCCATAAGCCTGTATTGACATCTGACAGAAACAGGTCGTAAGCCGGGACAGGAGAACAGACGTGGTGGGGATAAAAAACGGGTCGTAGCTGGAGACAGACGGGAGCAGACTAAAAAGTTTGAATAATAACAACTGCGGTAAAGCAATTCTCTCGGCCATGAAGGTAGAGGCAGATTTGTCTGACAGCAGCAAAAGGCGTTAGTCCTTGATGATCAGTATTTAGACAATGTCCGCAAATGAATCCCCGCAGAGCAAATAAATAGGATTTGCATTGTCGGCTTATCATTTTTTGCTTTTACCGCAACGGTCGAAAAGCTTCAGAGGAGTTAATTAAGATGGATTTGAGAGATTACAAATCTGTATTCCGGCCTCGCTGGGTTAACCGCCGATAGCGCTTCACTCGGGCCAGAAAGATAGTTGAAGGGACGAACGAGAGTAACGGGCACCGTATTCCCCTCATCTGTCCCGGCAACCTCAGCGGGGAACGTTTCTCAAGAGGGAAAGACTTGCTCAAATCTTTTATCGACTTGCGAAGAGCTGAAAAAGTTTAAAAGTTGTAGTAAACAGTCAACATTCTATTTCCAGTACATCAAGGTCATCAAACTTAGTCCGTCTGCGAACCTCAGTTTACTCTAGGCAAGCTTTTTTTGACCCTGACCTGTTTTTTTGCTCCCGTCAGTTCCCCAGCTTCCACCCGTTTTTTGATCCTGACCGCGTCTACTCTCCTCTCCTGGCTTTTGACTTGTTTCTGATCCCAACGTTTTTTGCTCTCCTGTCCAGTGAAGGATTTTATCTCATCTCATTAGCTGCACCGCTTATCCTCAGTAGGGTCGCGGGGGGGCTGGAGCCCATCCCAGCAATCATCGGGCAGTGGGCAGGGGACACCCTGAACTGGTTGCCAGCCAATTGCAGGGCACACAGGGACAGACAACTCGCTTGCTCATCCACACCTAGGCACAATTTGGACCGGCCAATTCACCTGACATGCATGTTTTTGGAACGTGGGAGGAAACCGGAGTGCCCGGAGGAAACCCACGCAAGCGCGGGGAGAACATACAAACTCCACACATGAAGTCCGGTAGCTGAATTTGAACCCACACAGGAGGTTCCCAAGACCTTAGAACTGTGCCGCACACGCGCTAACCACTGCCCCACCGTGCTGCCCCAAGGATTTAATACGTTTGATTATAAAAGACTTTATATGATTGAATAAAAGTTACATTTTTTGAGTGCAATGAAGATCTTCACCGAGGAGGCTTTAGTTCAATGACAGGTCACTCTGTGCAGAATATTTTGTTTAGTTCTGTTGATAACAGGACTCTGACGGAGGACAGCAGGCATTGTTTTGAGAAACGCTCTCCGTTGCTTTGAGGAACCACAGACATCGGGACGCTCGTCTCTGAGATTGTGAAGCTCACGTTGGGCTTCATTGGCACGCACATGGGAGGAGCCGGCACACCATCTTGCAGGGAGACATGGGCCGAGAGGAGAAGGCTGGAGGACTTCAGAGAGGGCTTGGCAGAGACTCAGACGACGCTAATTCGGCCATATTCGATGCAGTTCACTTAGTTCTGTCAGGGAAAGTAAATCAGCCCTCGTGTGGAAATGTCAGCTCTCTTGTTCATCATTTCCATCAAGAAACGAGCGTGCATAAAATTTTGAGTGAATGTAGGTTGTGTTTGGTTAATGGAGTCCGATAACTCATTCGAACAATTAACGGTATATTTTAATAATTAATTCCTAACACCCGGCAACTGACCCGTTTTTCCGTTCCCGACCTGCCTCCCGCGACCACCGTGGGTGCCACCCTTTCCTTTCTTCCAAGTAAACTGTCACGGTTGCCATGGCGCCCAATTGGTCCCAGCCATGTGGCGCCAGTCACGGTTGCCACGGTGCCCAATTGGCCCCGTCCATGGACACCGGCTGAAACGCGTTGACGGATTGCTCCTTGGGAGTACTTAAATGCGGTCCTTTGAGCCGTTAGTTGTCAGAGCGTATGCAAGAATCCTGTTAAACTCTGAGTGAAATACCTAGTTCTGTGAATTTGCCCGTGTTTGATCCTATTTTATTTTTGGCCTGATCTGTTTGATTTTGACAACTCTTTTGTTCGGATTTCAATCCACTTCCGCGACCATCGATCCCCGGATCGAGTGTGCGCGCATTCCTCCTCTCCCTAATAAACTGTGAGGACGTTACGCGATTGGGTTCTCCATTCCTGCTTCCTGTCCTGATCCGTGACATAAACTGAGAGAAACATAACGCAAGTGGGTCCTGTCTCCGTTCTGGTCTTGACAGTAATAAGTGGATGATTAAAAAATAAAGGTAATATGGCTGGAAAACGCATGCAATAGTGACAACATACTTATTGAAATATTGCACATTTTAATAATCGAACGACACAACAAATTTGTTTACTTTGCATAAAATCGACTCCACGGCACTGAAGAAATACAAAAACCACGGAAAATGCATTTAAAAACACCAGGTTTATTTTATATAAAGGATTATGAATTATAATGGATGTATATACCTCCATATAATGTACATAGCATGTTCTAGTATAGTATAGGGTTGGCTCCCAAAAGCTATAATTGTCAGGACCAGAAGGAAACAGGACCCACTTGCGTGATGTTTTATTGAAAGAGAGAGGAAGGGCTGCGCCCACGATCCGGTGTTTGCTGGATGAGGGAAGCAAGTCACTCTTGTACTCGGATTGTGATCTGAACGCGGAAGTGGATCTTCTGTAGGGGCGGAAAACTGGTCGATAGCCGGGACTGGGAGAGCAAGATGTGATCGGGGTCGGAAACAAGTCGTATGCCAGAACGGGAGAGTAGAACAAAATGGGGTCGTAAGCCAGGACAGGAGAGCAGACGTGGTCAGCATCCAAACAGGTCGTAGCCGAAGACAAACGGGAGCAAAAACGGGACAGGCGAGAGTCAGGGTCAAAAAAGGCTAGCCTAGTATTCACTGAGATTCGCAGACGGACTGACCACAGGGGATTGACCCAAACAGGTCATAGGTGGAGACAAATGGAAGCAAAAACGAGACAGGCGAGAGTCAGGGTCAAAAAAAGGCTAGCCTAGTATACGCGGAGATTCGCAGACGGACTGACCACAGGGGATTGACCCAAACAGGTCATAGCCGGAGACAAACAGGAGCAAAACGGGACAGGCGAGAGTCAGGGTCAAAAAAGGCTAGCCTAGGATTCACGGAGAGTTGTAGACGGACTGGCAACAGGAGATTGACCCAAACAGGTCATAACCTGAGACAAACGAGAGCAAAAACGGGACAGGTGAGAGTCAGGGTAAAAAAAAGGCTTGCCTAACGTTCACTTAGAATCGCAGACGGACTGACCACAGGGTACTGACCCAAACAGGTCATAGCCGGAGACAAACTGGAGCAAAAATGGGACAGGTGAGAGTCGGGGTCGAAAAAGGCTTGCCTAGTGTTTACTGAGGTTCGCAGACAGACTGACAAAAGGGGACCGACAGGACTGCGTAAAATACTGACAGGGAGCCAATCAGAACCCGTGGCGGTTGAGTCACATCAGTAATCATGACAATAATAAATATATCACAACCTGGGGGAAATACAAGCTCCCAAATATTTACTTTTCAATGATCTCTCTGAGTGAAAGTACACAAAAACATGAAAATATAGATATAAAATATAGATCTTGTTGATGTACCTGCATGTCATGGCGGTTAAAAACGGAAACAAAGAAACCATCTCCATCAACAACATTTGATTCACGTGCTCCTTTGTTTGGAATGTTATACCGCGTCATTTCCTGCAGGGGGCAGCGTTTCACCCATCTTTAACGCGAAAACAAAGGGGACAAAAATAAACCTCAATCAGTGTTCTATTGTACTAACACGTACTTCTATTTTACTGCCAACTATAATTATTTTAAACCACAACGCCAAGGCTTTAAAAAGCCGAAGACGAGGAAACCACAACCGAACAAAGAAAGAACAGCGCCGCGGACCCTTTAAGACCATTTTGGAATAATTAACGAAGTGAAGCTGTAAACACCGCCGAAGCCGAACTGCGTGGCGGACGCCAGCATCCTCCGGACCCGACGAGAGCTCCGTGGCAGGCGGTCGTGTTTTTCCCTTCCGCCCTCCTTCTCTCCGCTCCACCTGCTCACTCCTCTCCATCCTATGCGGTCCCCGGGTCCGAAGCGACGGCACTGCGGTCCCGTTTGAAGGGTGCCATGGCTCGGAAGACGGACGTTCCATCCGCCTACTACGGTCGGTGGTTTGTTGTTGTTAACGACTACATCTTTGTTCTTTTTTTCGTCTGCTAAAAAAGATAACGGGCCTCTTCGGAACCGCTCGGTGGTCCAGTAAAGGAATGTTAGCTAATTAAAAAAAAGACAAGTTAATATATATTATTTTTGAAGAAGAAAGAAAAATAAATGTATCAGTGATTTCGGAGTAGCACTTTCGAGTTTTCAACATAAAATGGCTACTCTCGTCTTTTTTACGTATGTCGTGTGTTTACGTTATCTTATTCCTTTATTATTATATATTTGACGTCGTCACCAATCGTTGGTTTTGATGATGGATACATAAAGGTGATGTTAATGACGTGTGGCCCCTTGCAAGTGTAGAAGCTCAATGTGAAGGAAGTTCCTCCATCTAAAAACTCACTTGGTGTTATTGTGAGTTTCTGACTTCAACGCAAAGGATTCAATGAGTAAGTTATTTTCTTTTAAACACGATTATACTGCTGATATCCCAAAGAGACAGTGCGTGAAATATAGTGGTACAAAAACAATATTTCATTCTGTTGCATACTAGGGCTCCATGCCCTTCCAAACTGTGGTATTTTCCCTTACAAAATACTAAATAATCTTACACCATATTTTTTTTCAAACGTGTATATTTATGTTGTTTAACATGTTATATTGTACATGTCTTTCTTTATATCATATCCCAATCCTTTACCGCAGGAGTCGGCAACCTTTTCGACACAAAGAGCCATGAAACCACACTATTTTTATTTTTTTTTTTTTTTTATTTTTATTTTTAGAGAGCCATGCTAATATATTTTAAGACAAAATTCAATACAACCTCAAACCAGCTCTCCAGACAAAAGGTCATTCTTCAGGGTATTTTATTTTCTGTGTGTGACGTTTGATCATTTGATAAAATGTATGAAATAATAATGTTACCTACTATAAATTTACCACTTAACATTTATCTCCGTCCCAGTGTTCATTTTACCTCTGAAAAGTGATGAGTCCCGGGGACTCGCATGCTCAAAAAAATCTATGGGTCCCAACAGAGATCTATGGCTCCCCAAAATTTTGTGTTATCCAGGTTGAAATTGTAAATCGGTGACAAATATATAATAAAAATCTATATATTCATTCAGTTTTAATCATCAAATTATTAATTTATTCTCTGCATCAAATTATTGTTGGTAATATACCGATTAAAGGGATCACCACAAACCTTTCTTTTTTTTCATTTTCTCCTTTTATACTTGCTTTTTTTCTTAACTTCTTTATACAACATCATCATTCGTAATATAATGCATCAAAGCGAGTGAGCCATTGGAGAGCCGGCTCTCTTGAATGAGTTGAGCCGAAAAAGCCGGTTCTCTAAAAAGAGACGGACTTTTCACCACACAGGGTTGTGTAGGGTTACTTTAACTTGATTACTTTTCATTACCTTTGGATTACTCCAATACCAAATATGCTAATAAAAGACAAAATAAACTAAATATGAATCAAATGATGACTCACAACACGTGGTAAGCTTTCTCTCCTGGCTTTGATCTCTTTGATCTCCGGCATAACGAACATAAAATGCGACAGAAACAAAATGAAAATCAATCCAAACAGCTTGCCAACATCATTTTTGCCGTTCCGTGTATTCCGTTACTCCCCAAGCCTGCACAAAATTGAGTAATTTTATTCCTATTTAGTTTATTTTGTCTTTTATTAGCATATTTGGTATTGGAGTAATCCAAAAGTAATTGAAAGTAATCAAGTTAAAGTAACCCTACCCAACTCTGCCTACTGCTCACCCAATCAAATTGCTTTGGGTCTTTTACTAGTGTTTACATTTTGTTATTTGGGTTTTATTTATATAGTGTCTTAACAGTGAGCATACATTGTTTTAATGAGCTTTCATGTACAGCTGTGGCCTCAAACTTTCGGCCCGTGGCCCCCCGGAACAATATGAAGGCTTAATGTTTGTGCGGCCCGTTCGAGTTTGATATGGATGCTACATTTGTGCTTATTAGTTAGGCAGCGCTCGAAATGTACAGACTAATGTTTGAGATCGGTGTAAGTTACCCTACTATATGATTGGCTAGCTACTTCCTGGTTGGACTCACGGTAGTGCGTTCACAACACAGACTATACATTAGCTGAAGCTACTGATCATCGTTTTCAAAACTGATGGCAGAATATTTCATTGAAGTTGAAATGTGAACGAGAGGCTGATGGGGTGAACTGAAGCTTAAACGACATTGGATGTATCTTTCGTGTAACTTTCTGTGATTTTCTTCTTTTTGAAAACCCAATATGGCCCAACATCAGGCAGACCCTAGTTCCTTCGGCACCCAAGTAAATTGAGTTTGAGACCACTGATGTACAGGATTCCATAGAGCATAGAGCCAAAACTGGGTCTATTGCACCGTGACTGTAAATTGTAGTCAAAACTTGTCTCTATATATATACTGGACCACACCTTTGGTGTTCACATCAATTAGCTTAGCTAATGCTGTAAATAGAACGACAAAACCTGCATGATTTCAATTTTGTACCTGAGGCAGATGTTCTCATGAAAAGAGCCATAGGTTCCTGAACCCTGCTTTACTGTATTCGTATCAGAGATTTTAATGTTTAATGTGTACATGCATGGCGTGGTGAGAGAGGTGAATGCAAGAGGTGTAGAGATGATGGATAACAGTGGAACGGTGTGGGAGGTAAGTCAGTTGTTGTTTGCAGATGACACAGTGCTTGTGGCTAATTCTGAGGAAACATTGAGAAAATTGGTCATGGAGTTTGGAAGAGAATGTGATAGGCGTAATTTAGTTGTGAATGTTGGGAAGAGTAAGGTGATGAAGTGTTCACGTGATGGAGTGGGCATGGCGGTAGAAATAAGGTTGCATGGACAGATGCTGGAAGAAGTTAAAAGCTTTAGGTACTTTGGTTGTGATGTGGCTCTAGTTGGTGGAATGGAGTGCGAGGTATTGCATAGAGTGAATCAAGGAAGCAAGGTATTGGGTGATCTGAGGAGAGTATGAGTATGGATGTTAAGAGGGGACTGTATGAGAGTCTGATTTTGCCGACTGTGTTGTATGGTGCAGAGACTTGGAGCCTGAATGCAGATTTGAGAAGGAAATGAAATGTTTATGAAATGAAGTGTTTGAGGAGTATGTTAGGAGCGACAAGATTAGATAGATTGAGAAATGAAATTGTGAGAGACAGAACTGGAGTAGTAGCGGAACTGAGCAGGCGTGTGGATAAGGGAGTACTCGGTTGGTTTGAACACATGGAGAGGATGGATGAGGAGTCAATGTTAAGGAGGATCTACAGAGCAGAAGTCAATGGAAGGAGACCAAGAGGAAGACCGTGATTGACGTGGATGAATGGTGTTATGAGTGCACTGCAGGAACGAGGTCTAAATCTAGTGGAAGCTAGAGCTCTTGTTGGTGAGAGGAATGAGTGGAGAGGTGTTGTAAAATAATAGTTGGATGTTTAGACGCGTTATAAGGGATGGGCAGGGCCACCCGTATGATGCGGCAGGGGTAAACCAGCGAAAGCTGTCGGGCCCTGCTGTTGAACAGAAGAGTGTGTTGTGTCACCTTGACCCGAGTGACATGGCCGCTTTCTGGTGTCCCGTTTCATCTGGAGGGACAAAAGCATGACCAACTTGGGTGTCGAGGTGCCTAATTTGTTTGGGTGTTTGGGCATTTGGGTTGGCCATGGTCCCAAAAATTTTCTGTGTGTTTTTTGCTCCTTTTTCACTTTTTTATTTTCTTTATTGTATGTGTTTGTCTTGCTGTCGGTCACCCCTCTTGAGGTAGATAGATAGATAGATATCAGAGATTTCTTGTAATCCGACTTTATTCACTGCTTCTTTTTTGTCTTTGTCTATTACGGACAGTGACATCATATCATCATATTGTGCCAGAGTTGTGCATGACAGCGCAAGGCGTAGCTCATCCGTGACGCCGAGTTGTCCCCGATCCCGATGCACCGAGATTCTCCTCCGTTGACCCCTCGGTGTCCCCAGTGACTTGTGACGGCAACGCTCTGCAAGCCGTCAGTTGCAGTTTGATCGGCGCTCTTTGCAGCAGACTTGCAGATGTTTGCTAGCTTCTAAAAAATTAAATATTGATCATAAATTGTCGAAAAGAATACAGGACAGGCCTGCAAAATTCATTATTCATTCATTGCTTTTTTTCAGATGCTTGTTCTCGCTAATTTTGTGCACACACACACACAATTTAATACAATTCATTAAATGAATACGTCATTATGAAAATTGTCAATTTGAACGTTTGCTAAATCAGGAAATTGAGACCAAGAATTAAGGATTTTCGTTGCATTTACTCAAAGCTAGTGTTGACAATTATTATTATTATTAGCAGGGTTTGTATGGGTGCTTGAAATCCTTGAAAGTGTTAACTTCTATTGGAACATTTTTTTTTAAAAAATACCTCAATTTTGATTGAACATTTTACTCGGGGTTTATTTTTTAATTAATTAAAAATACTTAAATGACTACTAAGATGGGTTTATTCTTTAAAATTTTAAGCGACCGGAATGACAGATGAAATTAAGATTCTATTCTTTGGCAATATTAATAAGCTCTAGTAGAATATGATGAATCAGAATCAAGCTTGACACACTTATTGCATAATTTTAGTAAATTGCATAATAATAGTAAATTACTCTTTTGTTTTGTCGTACGAACAATTTTTTTCTCTTTGCATTACTCCGCCATTTTTGTTCAAATATCTGTTGCTTAGTTAAACACTTAGTTGGTGAAAAAACAATGGCCCTAATTAACTGGCCTTTTACATTTCTTACAGTAAGCTAAAGAAATAATTTTGAGAAATAATGTGATTTTTTTTTTTTTAATGTTCAGTTTTACAGTAAACGGCATCTGCAACTACAGAGTTTTAATTTTTTTTGTTGCAAATAAGAGAGTAGAAAAACAATTAAGTCTACAAAAGTTTGATAGCTCTATCATTTGGGTCACTTAAATCCCAGTCTGTTCATTTGAGGATAAAATTCTACCTATCTACCTACCCTGGTCATATCCCTCGAGAGGGGTGACCGACATCAAGACAAACACATACAAAAATAAAGAAAATTAAAAAAGGGAAAAAGTAACAAAAATACACACAAAAGATTTTGGGGGACCATGGCCAACCCAAATGCTCAAACACCCAAACAAGTTAAGCACCTCGGCACCCAAGTCGGTCATGCTTTCGTCCCTCCAGATGAAACGGGACACCAGAAAGCGGCCATGTTACTCGGGGCAGGGTGACACAACACACTCTTCTGTTCAACAGCAGGGCCCGACCGCTTTCGCTGGTTTACCCCTGCTGCATCATACGGGTGCCTTGCTCATCCCTTAGAACGCGTCCAAACATCCCACTATCCTTTCACAATCATTCCTATCCCCAACAAGAGCTCTAGCTTCCATTATATTTAGACCTCTTTCCTGCATAACATCATATATCCACGTCAATGGCGGCCTTCCTCTTGATCTCCTTCCATTGACTTCTGCTCTGTAGATCCTCTTCATTTGCTACGTTTGCTCCTCATCCAGAGGATAAAATACGGTATGCGATTCCTGCAGCGTGGTAGAGTTGTTTTCTTTCACCTTCTAGTGAACAAAGTCATTTAATGAGGTTAATTGTGCCAGCGTAGATCAAGCCTAATGGAGCATTTTGTAGAGTCATGGTGTGCGCAAGTGGCAGAAATAGAAATTATCCATTATCTATGGTGCATCAGTGCCTTTTTTTATCTGCAATTTTTCAAATACTCTTATGTTTTTTCCTCAATCGCATACCTGTCAACCTGTACGTTTTTGCCATACAAAGTACGTTTATGATGCATTTTAAGATGTGTACAACGTACAAGAAAATCTGTATGGAAAAAGGCAAATTCGTCAATGACTGGTACCATCCGGTATACACCGACGATCACCAAACGGCAAATCGATCGAGTCAAACGAGTTCGCCGCGGTAGCCTCTATCTCTGTATCGTTTTTTTTCCATTGCAAACGAAGCGAGCGGTTTGATGCTGCTGTGCACATGCATTGGCCGCCTCGGATTTCATGTGGTAGTTATGTAGTGAAAGGAAGTCCGTCTCTTTTTAGAGAGCCGGCTTTTTCGGCTCAACTCATTCAAGAGAGCCGGCTCTCCAACGGCTCACTTGCTTCGATGCATTATATTACGAATCATTATTGTTGTATAAAGAAGTTAAGAAAAAAAGGAAGTATAAAAGGAGAAAATGAAAAATGACAAGTTTGTGGTTATCCCTTTAATCAGTATTTACCAACAATAATATAATGCAAAAAAATGAATCATTTGAATAAGAAAATTCTACTTAATTCTATTTGTATGTATTTTTTTCCTTCTACAGTGAACGTCCAAGCGACTTTATTTTTGAACTTTTTTATAATAAAGATCATTCATGTCGAGCAACTCAGTATCTCACAACTAAATGTTCATTAACAATATATATGATATAAGGAAACACATGTACAATATAACATGTTAAACTACATCAATATGTTTGAAAAAAAAAATATGGTGTAAGATTATTTTGTATTTTGTAAGGAAAAATATGACAGTTTGTAAGGGCATGGAGCCCTGGAACTTGACAGGTATGCAATCGTAATAAATACCAAATCTCAATCCTTAAATCAGAGTTCCTGTGGCGTGTAATTACTGAGATAAAGGTGTAATCATTCCTTGACAGAGTATCTGACGCTACTATATACTTGATTGAGTGACTTAAAAAGTAAGCGAGAAAGAAGCGTTAAGTCTGGCCGCAGTTAATTAAGAAATGTCCTGCATGGGCAGTTCCCCCAAATCCATAATTGCCAACGTAGACGCTGGGGATGAATTCCTTTCACACAACAGCCAGGCACTTCTCATTCTTCCAGAATTCGCCAAGGTCACTTAGAAGCAGAAAATCTTGGTTCCGATAGTGCAAAGCAGCAGGCCAGCTGTCAACGCTTGACACTCTCCGACGCCAACGCCCCCTCCCGGGGTTTGAATCCCGATGCTCGTCCCCGCTGTTGTTTTTGCAAGAGCTTGTCTGCTAGCCTTGGATTTTTTCTCTCATTCTGCCGTTCCAAGACTTGTTAATACAGTGGTACCTTTTCTTCATACCAGCTTCAGTTGTTCCAGGATCGTGCTAATAGCTCACTTTGCTTGCATAACGAGCACACTTTCCCATTATGAATAAACTAATTGGTGCAGTCCCTTCTTAAGGTTTCTTCATTTTCCTCATGATGAGGTTTTTGAGGTTTACCTTGCCCTCATGTAGGTTTTAGATCAGGGGATGGTGTGGTAGTGGTTTGTGGTTTGCAGTGGCCTGTGCATCCCTTTCAGACTTCATGTGATAAAGGGCGTCACAAATATAGATGACTTAACATGTTTTTGAGTTTTTCCTTGCCCTCATGTCGGTTTTAGATCAGGGGATGGTGTAATATTAGTCTGTAGTTTGCAATAGTCTGTGGTTGTGCAGCCCTTTGAGACTCCTCGTGATAAAGGGCTGTACAAATAAACATGACTTGTTTGTTCCCGAGCTCCCAAACCTGATATTGCTATAAAGGCGCAACGGAGATCACGTAGCTACCAATTTAAAGGTTTTCCTCATATTTTATACATTTTTCTGACGTTTTAAAATTTACAGCGGAATAAAAAAATGTATCACAGACACTGGAGACCGATATGGAAACAGGACGAAATAGACGGGATCGATACCGGACAGGGTCAAATCACACGTCTTGCGGGTGCAGACTTTCTGACTAAGGGTGAGTGAGAACACTGAGCTTAAATAGAAGGGAAGACAATCAGTCAATGAGCCGCAGCTGGCGCCAAACGGGCGGGGCCAATTGGGCATCATGGGCAACCGTGACAGAGGTGCTTATATAAGGATTTACCAAAGTACACTAATAAGATCTGATCCAGTGGGTTTTAAAAAGCTGACTACTCTCCGACTTGTTTTAATTAGAAAAAATCCCAGGAGGGATGCTGCTTAGTAAATTTAAAGTACGGATCTGGATGCCGATGCCTTGTTTCGGCAAGGAGACGAGAACTTAAAAGGTTGCGCTTTTCTCCTGAGGGAGACCGTGTGAGCAAGGATACGGAAAGGGCAATTAAGAGCAACAAAAAGTCAGGAGAAAAGGACTGATATTATCTCGAAACACCTTCATGTCAGAAGGAGAGAAAAATGAGCCATCTGGCGCCTCTTAGCTGCAGTGATTGCTTCCGAGATGGAGTAAAAAAAACAAAACTGAGAGGGACTTGTGTGATTATTCAGTATGTGTGTGTCAGGATAATGTCCCATGCACGAAACGTAGTGGGAACACTTGACTTGGCCTTGATTTTTGTTTTTTTGATAGTACATTGTTGTGTATTTTTTGGGCGGAGGCGGTGCTACATCATATGGGCACTTCTTTTTTATAGCCAGATTGACAAACTCATGTTATGGTATCAGCTAATCACTCATTCTTCTACGTTAGCATGTTTGTTTTTTTTGCTCTCATTCAATCCAAACACACATGCTTGGTTAATCGAACTAATGTTCTGATAAGAGCTAATAAATCAGTCTCCACTTGAGCGTGCCTCCCTAAAATAAGTGACTTACTACTTCTTAATCAGACTCACATTTTTCTGCCACAGTTATTTTAATATTTCAATGTTATTATCGGCTTGATTCACACTCAGGCATTTCAGGACGAGTTAGCGAAGCTGCTACTGTTTGCGGTCTGCAGTGTGTGTATTCCAGAAAGCTTTTGCTCCAGTAGCTCCGCCGCAGTCGTTTATCCAATCAGAAAGTGCGCGGTGGGCAGCGGGAAGGGAGGAAGAGGGTAGGATTAGGAGCGAAGGAGAGAAAGGCTCAGCTGCATCTGAGCCTTAAAATTCGGCCCATCGAATAAATAAAAATGCTGATACCGATATCCGTGCCAGTAATCGGTCAACCGTGATGGAGATACTGAAAAATACAGCGTTTTCTTTCTCATACGTGCGGTTGTGTGTGAGTGCTGTTAGGGAAAAAAAACTATCTTCCAAATCTAGCGTTTACCAAATTGTTTGAATGAGTTATCTGACTCCATTAACCAAACACAAACTTAATTCTCCTAACAATGCATGCTCTTTTCCTAATTTAGGGAAAATTTTTGACAAGAGACAGGCATTTCCACACGGGGGTAGATTTATTTTTTTAAGGTATTTAACTAAGTGAATTCCATCAAATTTAGCCGAATTATTGTCGAATTAGTCTTCGTCGAGCCTCCCTCTCATGATCTCCCATCTCTCTCCCATCTCTGCTCTCGTCTCTCCTTCTGTCTTCCGTCTTTTCACACGTCGGGGCGCCGGCCACCCCCCATTGTCGGGCCAGGAACCAGCTTCGCCACCTCCTCGTTGTAAGGCGCCATGTCTAAAGGACTCACACCAACAAAGCTTATCAGCCTTTTCCCGCGTCAGCCCTTGTCCCCATTCTTGTTGTTTTTCTGTAATTCATTCTTGTCTAGGCTACAATGAATGAATGAAAACTTTTATTTCGAACATTAAAATAAAAACAGGACAAAAACAATGAGTCAACAACAAAAATAATGTCACATAACAACATGTTCGAAAAGGGGTAGTCAGAAGCAGATGCTTATTTTCCCTACCCCTTTACCTTCCCTATTAAATACATTTTACAAATCCTCCTTTCCTCTTGTGTCTAATATAACAAAATCTAATGGATATACTTATTACCTAGGTCAGATATCAATAATTATAATAATTACAATAATCACATATTTTATACACTAATCTCCGTAATACCCATCCGTCAACGTCATAATGCGCCTAGTTACCAAATGTCACTGCGGCACCAATGATAATAACAACAATAAAAATAAACATGATATTTATAATAACAGTTCTGATATAATAATAGCAACAATAAAAACAAGTGAACCATAGTTTTAAAAGTAGTATTTCCAATCTCCCTCATATCCCATTTTTTTCATCCCCGTATATATTTTTTGTATCTAAATTTGAACACATGCATAGTTGGACATGGTTTGATCTCATCTTGTTAATTATTCCAAATTTTGACTCCACACACAGACACACACATACTTTTCCTGGTGGTTCTCACCTTTGGGATTTTGAATTCACTTCAGCCCCTCAAGTTATAATTTCCCAATGACCTCGCCCCACAGCTCAGCCAGTGAATATCTTTTGTATTTAAATGTAATTTTTTTTTGATTGTAAAAAAAAGTCCCTTATAGTCAAATAAATAAGATATAAAATCCTTCAGTGTTTCTGTTTTTATTTTTAGAGGAGATATCAACGAGAGTAGATCCTTGAACGTCCTCCCTTTTCTCACCGTCCTTGTTTCTTTGAGTAGATGCCTCAGGAAAACATAGGATGCCCCAAAAGGCACATTTAGATATCACTTTCTCTCGTCTTGTAGCAGACGCAAGTGCTTTCATCAAAAATGAATGGACATACGGTGCAACATCAAACGTTTCCACTCGCGTGGCCAATAGCGCCATCGTCCTGAACTGCATCATTATTTTTGCCGTCTTTGAAGTGAGAATGCGCTGTCAGCGCGTTTTTGACGTACTGTACTGCTTCAGTCACTAATTTGAAGTAGAACCGAGCCTCTTCTTTTGACAAGCGGAACCCGGCTAGGAAAATAAACGTTCACTAGAGACGCGAGATGAAGAAAGACTTTTAGGAAAGTCTTAACCAGTGGTGGGTCATCTGGACCTGCAAGGCCTTCTGTGCTGGCCCAAATCATATCTGAATCATGTAAATTGTAAATGGCTTGCATTTATATAGCGCTTTCCAAGTCAATGAGCTCCCAAAGCGCTTTACAATGTGCTTCCCACTTACCCATTCACACTGTTGGGAATTAAATATCAAAATGTAACGTTTACCAAATTGTTTGAATTAGTTAACTGACTCCATTAACCCAACAATTTATGCACGCTCGTTTCTTGAGGGAAAAGATGAACAAGAAAGCCGACATTTTCATTAACAATTTAAGTGTACTCCATCAAAAACGGCCGAATTAGCGTCGTTGGCGTCTTTGGGAAGCCTTTTTCTCAAGTCCTTTAGCTCTCTCCTATTGGCCATCTTCTCCCCGCGTAATGGCGTGCCGACTCCTCCCATGGGTGTGCCAAGGAAGCCCCCCCGGGCTTCACCATCTCGTCGAAGAGCGTCCCGATGTCTGGAATACTCAAAACAACACCAAGCGTTTCTGCGTCATCAGGGACTTTCTGCGTCTGGATGTGCTGATTATTTTATCAGCGTCCCGTTCCCGCCGTTCCTGTAAACAACATTTTCCACCAGGGTGCCCTGACCTCGCACCACAGCCCACCCAGTGAATATGTGTTCTCATCTCATCTCATCTCATTAGCCGAACCCACGACAGGTTCCCATGACATGAACTGTGCCGCACAAGCGCTAACCACTGCGCCGCCGTGCTGCCCGCAATATGTGTTCTATTAAATGTAATTTGCATTCGATCGTATAAAATCCTTTACAGTCAAATGTATAAAATCCTTCAACACACACACTCGCACAGCAATAGGGAGTCAGCCATGCAAGGCTTATTGGGGGCATTAGGGATTCAGTGTCTTGCCCAAGGACACTTCGACATATGGGGATGCTGTCATAATAGTCTGTGGTTTGCAATAATCTTTGGTCTGTGCAGTTCTTTGAGACTCTTTATGTTTAAGGGCTATACAAATAAACATGACTTGACTTGATTTTGGTGGGTAAAATTTGTCTATATTCCTAAATGATATTGCAATTTTATTAGGTTATTATTGAGACGTTTTTATTTTTGTTGTAGCTATTGCAGGGTTGGATTGAAGGCCTAGATGTGAAACGCAAAGCCCACCACATTTACTGCTCTTGATGTCAAAAATCGATTTTATTTGGCCAAGCATTATTTGAATTTTTAATCATTGACAACCAAACAATTGTTAAAAAATCTCTGTCTTCACAGTTATGCAGAATATTTCGTTTTTCTAGACTTTGAAATGTGCCATGCCATTTCAACAGATGCCACCTGCTGGTGGCCTGGCATCAATGCCATCCCCGGGCCTCTTTGACGCCTAATTACCTGGATCTGTTTTTTCTCACTTGTTAGCTGATTCTTGCAAAACTTTCATAACTGAAGTCCACCATTTTCACTCCCCGTGGGGAGAAACCAATTCATGTTGTTATTTATCTGGATAGAAGTGCTGAGTTGTTAATTTTGTTAATGATGTATTTTCCCCTGACAATATTTTTGTTTTTCCAGATTAGCATCGCTAGGCTTTAGCAGTGGCTATTATAATGTTGTTTTCCGGTAGTCAAGTCATGTTTATTTGTGACGCCCTTAATCACAAAGAGTCTCAAAGAGCTGCACAGACTACAGATTATTACAAAAACACAGACTATTATGACAGCATCCCCTGATCTAAAACTGACATGAGGGCAAGGGAAAACTCAAAAATATGTCAAGTCCTGTTTATTTGTGACATTATTAATCACAAAGAGTCTCAAAGGGCTGAACAGACCACAGATTATTGCAAACCACAGACTATTGTGACACCATCCCCTGATCTAAAACCTACATGAGGGCAAATAATCCACAGATATTGTCAACATAAAATCTAGGTTATTCATATGCTATAGAGTAGAAGTGAGTTTTAAGTTTAGATTTAAACATTTCCACTGAGGTTGCAGATCGGATCCCAGGGGGAAGAGCATTCCACAGCACCAAAGCCCGAATAGGCAACGTTTTTGAATCTACTGATTTCTTCTTGGCTCTTGGGATCAGGAGTAGACCGGCATTTTCAGAGCGCAGGCTCCGGACCGGAACACAGGGGCAAATTACATCTGAAAAGATATGAGGGAGCAAGTCCATGCATGATTTTGTATACTACCAAGAGAACCTTCAAATCACATCTTAAGCGAACAGGGAGCCAATGCAGGTGAGCTAAAATCGGGGTCATGTGATCAAACTTTCTTGTCTTGGTTAAAAGCCTGGCTGCAGCATTTTGTACTGAAGGCTTTTGATTTTGGACTACGGGAGACAGGAGAGTAGTACCGCTATTGCTTTATTTTTAACAATTGAAAAGTGTTGTTTTAAGTGTACTTAGCATATTTTACGGGCTACGAGTCGTTCCAGAGTATAAGTCAAACCAGCCAAAAAATACATAGTTTAGAAAGAAAAAACATATTAGTCGTACCTGGGGTATGAGTCACGTTTTTTGGGGGATATTTATTGGATAAAATCCAACACTGAAAAAATACATGTCATCTTGAAAGGAAATTTAAAATTAAAATAAAATAGAAAACAGGCTGGTGAAGGATGGGCACCAGCAGGCAGTACTTACCCGAGACATACCAATGGAAATGGGTCTGTAGGTCTGTAGGCTCCAGAACCAGAGGAGTTCAGAGCGGGAACTGTCAAGTCCTGAGGTTGAAAACTACTTTTGGACAATCAGTTTTTACTGTACAAGGCACTAAAAAGTTAGTGGTCCCTTTGCTTCGTAGATGGTTTACGGAGGCAGCCTCTGCAAACTGTTTGACTGACAACTTACAAGAGCCAATCAGAGTCTTGCACACACAGTCACACCCACCCACCACGGCACGCCTTCCATAACCTGTCTGCTCTCTAACAGAACACAATACACGATACAATGATCTCAATGACAATAAAGATAAAAATCAATGGACTGAACCAGCGTTAACCGAAGCACGGCCTCCAAAATCTATAACCTACTTTTAATTATACATCAATTTCTAACCGTATTGATCGGAGAGCAAAAATGAGCACAATACATATCAGTTTAGAAAAAAATGTATGACTCACAATCTGTTATCCCTCATTGATCGCCGTGTGAGTCCTTCTGTCGCGGCCATATGGACAAACCTGTTTTTATCCTTCCCTTTGGAGTATTTTCACCGTTTTTTTTTTCTACTCTTGTGTGTAGTTTAAGTATTTAACATAGAGGAGAAACATTCGGGTGAACTGTTGTAGTAAAGTGTTTCGCAATTTATTTGCTGTGACATTTCAGAAAGTGATATTTTTGTCAGTGCTTCGTAAATTTGTTGTGAACAGCACTATGTGATGATGGGATTTCAGTTGGGAATAGGTCATGAATGAAGTATTTGAGGCTTGTTTATTTATTTCTTTATTATCCGAAAACTGTGTTAAAGGTATTCCAAATGACCAATTGTTTGTCAACTTGGCACAGAACCTAGAATGTTTCCATGATTATGCAGATACAATCGTCATCAGCATACAATCAGATACTTTCTCCCTCATACCATGAGGCTCTTTAACTCCACCCTGGGGTGTAAAAGCCCACTTAAGACCTCACCCCCACATTTGCATATTACCCTATTTTATTACATTGTGTATTTTTCATAACACTATTTAAAGCTCTTTATTAACACGATATATTGGGTATTCTTTTATTGTACATCTTTTATTTTATTTTTAATACAAGGATACTGCTGGAAGTTTGATTTTCCCTGTAAAGATGAATTAAGTATCTATCTATCTAGACATCTATCTATCAAGACCACAGGTGGCCCGCAGGCCAGATCAGGCCCGCTAAGGGATTGAATCCGGCCTGCGAGACAACACTCAGAGAAGCACAAGAGAAAAACAAGCTCTTCCTACCTTTTGCGCTTTCTTTTCTCTTTTCTCTCCTTCTGTCTTCCTTTTTATCTTTGGATTTCTTTCTTCCTGTCCCTTTCTTTTACCCCTCTCACGACTTTTTATCTTTTGTTTCTCACACTCTCTCCCTCTTTCTCTTTCTTTGTCCGGCCCTCTCTCCTTTTCCCTCCCTCTTTCTCTTATTTCTTTCTCTCTCTTTTTCTTTCTCTTTGATCTACTAGTCTGGCCCCCGACAGAATGTTTGTTCTATCGTGTGGCCCCCAAGTTCAAATGAGTTTGACACCCCTGATCTAGACATCTATCCATCTATGTAAAAATCTATCCGGACATCTATCTAGACATCTATCTGGACATCTTTTTATCTAGACATCTATCTATCTATAGCAAAATATTCCTCGCGCAAGGGGACTTGGTAAATTTAATCTCAAAGTTGACCGATTTGGCTTCTATCCTCTGAAGATTTGATGTCACTGAAGGAACACCTCCCCTCCAACATCGTGAATCTCATTAACAAAACATATAAGGGAGCTCCAAAACAGACGGCCGTAGTAGTGAATGCAATTGCACAGAGCTCATTTCTGCTTAGAGAAATTGGAACTTTTCTTAGCACAGGGACTGTCAAACCCATTTTAGCTGGCGGCCAAAAAACAATCTTATGGGGACTGGACAAGAATTAAGAGAAAGAAAGAAACAGGGAGTGAAAAAGAGAGACAAAAGGGGGAATAAAAAGAGATAAAAAGATGTAAAGAACAAGGGAGATCGAGTAAGAGAGAGAGTGAGATAGGAAGGAAATAGAAAAAGAAGAGATAGAGAGAGAGAGAAGGAAAGAGGGATAGAGAAAGTACAAAACAGAGGGAAAAAGAAAAAGGAGAGAGGGAGAGAGAGAATTGAGTGTCTTTGACACGACTCTTACCTACTTAACTTAGAATTGCTCAGAAAAACATCAAACCTACCTTGTAAAAATGCTTGCTGCCAATCCTGGAATCATTTCAGAGCTGCGAGTCTCTCCGTTTGATTTGCAGATAAAACCCCACCGTCTTCTGTCTTCATCAAACAGGTTAAAGTTCCAAATCGGGCTTAGAACCTTGCCCACCGCACATCAATAAATTACCATAGTAAATAGTGCTGGTTATATTCTTCTGCATTTGTGTTGAAACTCAAATGCTCATTCAAGTGCTGTCCGTCATGGCTCTCATTCTGCGAAGGGAAGGCAACGTCACCTTATACAAAAATTCTGTACCATTTTGCACGTTTTCAAATGTGGCTATACCTGGATTCGACTGCTCAGTCACAAATCTAAAATGTGTTCTCCCCATCTTCCAATTATTAATGCAAAACTCTCTATCTTTTAATTACAGTTCAGTGTCCCACATTTCAAAAGAGGAGGAGTTTTTGACTTTCTTCTTTTCTATTTTTAATTAGATAGATACTTTATTCATCCCCGTAGGGAAATTCACACTTCCAGCAGTATCCTTTTGTTGTTTATTAACAGATGAACAGGATGGGCTCAGGGTGCTGTGTTGTAGTTTAGCAACAGCGGAGTGGATGACGTCACACGCTAGGCCAAAAGTTCGACGTCCCTGCGGCAGATGGAAATTTGTGCCCAGGGTTACACCACCTCGTCTTTACGTAGATAGCGAGTCCGCCTCCTCTCCGCTTCCCGCAGGCTTTTGTGTCTCTGTCCCTAACAGCGCTGAAGCCGGGTAGCTCCGGTTAGCTTCACGTTAGCTACTTACTGAAATTTCTGGAAAATGTTTATGCAAATGTCCCTCATGCGAGTTGATGAGTGAAGCAATACCATCATGCTAGTGCCAATATCTTAAGCGCAGGATTTTATTCATGATACCATGGTACTTTAACTTCGGTTTGTAATCCAAATAGTACTGTGGTGTTGTGGTTTTTACAATTTTTTTTGTTTTGTTTTGAAACTAACTCTGATTTCTTCTTTTTATAGGTGAGCCACGCAAGTATGACCCAAGGTTCAAAGGACCAATTCTTGACAGGTATTCAAGCATTTTCATGATCATCTTATTTTTGAGTCGGTGTAAAATTCAGATACAGCATTTATTTAAAATAAGGGTCTCCTGCTCAATTTACCCGGGGCTACAAGAGCTAGGTCTAGGGAAGGTTGGGTCACACTAGGTTAACACAAGAGTAAGCTAATAAAGTTATCCCTTGTTTTTCGTGGGGTTGTATTCCAAAGGACTTAAAATAGTCATAACCTGTGAAGCAAATACGTTTATGTATTTATTAGATATCAGTAAAATATAATATATACGACTAACAACAACAAGCCGCACCAACAAAAACTATAGAGCTACAGATACAAACACAGAACACAGAATTGCAGTTAAATGGATGTTTTTTATCGTCATACAAAAGTACAACAAAATTGAAAGGCTCTTGCTTTCAGTGTAAGAAAGCGATTTAGAGAGCGGCTGACTAGCTGCACGCTAGCATTGGGGATCCTTGTGTTGATGACGATTAAAATACAAGCATCGCGAATGTAGCAGTTTTCCACAAGTTGTAGTTTCAGCTCTTCTGTTTAATGGGTAATGGATCTGACGTCCAGAAAGATGAATCTCGGAATCAGGAGGAGTATTGGGTATTGAGGAGTCAGTTTATGCTGTTCACTGCAGTGTTTTGTTAGTGTAGCATGAAAATGGTAAAAGTAAGAAAAGGCCTGTTTCAAATACATTCAAAACACCAACCCACACCCCAAAAAGATGAAAAACGAAAAGAAAAGAAATTCACTACCTGCATGCACAACATCGAAGCTTAAAAGAGGCTGTAATGATGAAACAAGCCAGAAGATGACGTAAGCGAGTAAGAATAGTTCCATATTCTATAACTTATCATCACGGATATAGGATCCATATCAAACATGTGCAGGCAGCAGAAAAATATCATCCCGTGTCCTGGGATTTGCCCGTGAGTCGCGGGTTCGAGACCCCAGATTTCCAACCTCAACTTCCCAAAACTAGTGATGCGCGTGTACTGATTGTGACTATTGTGTAAGCTTCGTGGCTGGGAGGTGGCGGGAATTAACAGATTGATCATTTGTCACATTGGGTTAATTCAGACTGAGGCGAAATGCCGCCAGCAATCCCTGCTCCATCACGCAGATCAATAACCAGAAGCGGTACTGTTGGCAGTTTGTTCGATGGCGCATACTGTGAAGTCCTAATACTACCACACATGCCCACGCACAAAAACTGTAGTCCAGATGCAGCGTTGGGTAGAGTAGCCAAAGATTATACTCAAGTTAGAGTGTTTCGGTAGTGCAGTGTTTTTCACATTCGCCTAACACGCATAAGGTCTCCGGTTTGAGACCGGGTGGAAACCCATGTTGGCCTGGGGTGCCACCAGGCTGTACTTGCCCAAGACGCACCACATGAAATGGTGCCCCGACGACCAAAGTGGTGAATAGATCCAACCAATCAAAAGTAATGTTACGTTCTTTGTTTGGCCCTTAATCTCAAAATCTCTCAAAGGACTGCACAGGTTACAATGACACCATCCCCTGATCTGAAACCAACAGCGGGCAAGGGAAAACTCAAAAACATGTCAAGTCCTGTTTATTTGTATGGCCTTTAATCACAAAGAGTCTCAATGAGCTGCACAAAGCACGGACTATTGCAAACTACAGACTATTATGACGCCATCCCCTCATCTAAAACCGACATGAGGGAAAGGGAAAACTCAAAAACCTCAGCATGAGGAAAATAAGAAACCTTGAGTGGTAGTGGAAGTGGTAATCCCCCCCCCCCCCCCTCGCGGATGACCGGGGTACAATAGATTTAGCATTGTGTAACTATACACAAAACATGGTGAACATCAATAAAAACACATTGGAAATATTTATAAATGTATGTTCTGCCCTTAATCACAAGAAGTCTCAAAGGCCTGCACAGACTATTGCAAACTACAGACTATTATGACACCATCCCCTGATCTAGAACCTACATGAGGGCAGGGAAAACACAAAAACATGTCAAATCAATTCAAGTCAAGTCATGTATATTGGCCCTTAATCACAAGATGTCTCAAAGAACTGCACAGATCACAAACCATTACATACTATTATGACATCATCCCCTGATCTAAAACTATATAAGGGCAAGGAAAAACTCAAAACCTCAGCATGAGGAAAATGAAAAAAACTTAAGAAGGGGTTGCAAAGGAGGAAAAAAATACTCACCCTAATGATTGTTTGAGTAAAAGTGAAGTACTACTTGGTGGAAAAGAACAATTCAAGTTTCGAGTAATTGTTGCAACTTCTTATTTATTGATTTCTTTTTTTTTTTAGACAACCGTTGAATCAGATCAGCAAATCATATAAACAACAATAAATTACATTTGATTTAATCATACGTTAAAAATTAAAGTACTCTAGTAAACAATAAAATAATAATAGTATAAATCAAACTGTCACGAATGCCATGGCACCCAATTGGCCCCTGCCGTGTGGCGCCAGCTTCTGTCACGGTTGCCACCGCGCCCAATTTGCCCCACCCGTGGGCGCCAGCTAAAGCTTGTTGACAGATTGGCTCCCTGTGAGTATTTAAACTCTGTCCTGACAGTCCCCTTTTGTTGGTCCGTCTGCGAATCTCCGTTTTTACACAGCAAGCCCTTTTTCACCTGACCTGTGTTTTTGCTCCTGTTTTTCTCCCGCTACGATATGTTTTAAGATAGACCACGTCTGTTCTCCCGCCCCGAATAACAATCTGTTTTACGTCTACTGTCCTCTCCTGGCTTTCGACTTTTTTCCGTTCCCGACACCGCCAACGTTCGCCACGGAAGTCCCACTTCCGCGTCTGAGCAACCTACTCCCCGCGACCAACGTTCCCCGGATCGTGTTTGCGCTCCTTTCTCTTCTCAATAAAACTGTGAGAAAAGTCCCCGGTATGGAAATAAAACCTGTATGTTGGCCTGGAGAGGGTAAAATCGACGTCCCTTTTGGATGAGACAGGGAAGAGACATTTTTCGATACCTTTGTGGAAGAACGCTCTCCTTAACAGTGAAAGTATAAGAGTATAATCCAGGGGTCAGCAACCTTTTCGGTGCGGAGTGCCACTCTCAAATTTCTTTGTGCCACACCAAGATTAATGACTCGCACAACATTTTTTTTAAATATCCGAAAGAGCTGTCATTTTACACCAGTCCAAATATACAACATGGATATACATTTTAATCGTATAACTGACCAATTCACCTTCAACTATTCTTGTTTTATCAATCAACTAAAAAATGAATGTGAGCAACGCGTGGAAAGGCTTATAGACATCCATGACTTCAACTTTTGACCACAAGAATAAACCATTCTTCATTAACAATGAACTACAATCAAAAAACAAGTGCTATGGTCAGCTGCTATACCATTCATCAATGATATTTTGTTGCAGAAAATATCAAAACTTGAAATAACAGCAGCAAAGCAGAAGGCACGCACGCCCACACACACATGCTTTAAAATATTCGCCATCAGTAAATAGTTTTCTGTGCTTTGCAATGCAGTGAGCAATGTGATTGCTTGCTTCAGTGGTGGTGTTTTTAGCAGTGACAAAGGTTTCCATGGTCTGTGTTTGTTTACCGTACCTGGACACAACGCGTTTTAATGTCTCCGCCATGTCAGACTCATCCTTGAATTCATGTTCATGTTTCGTCTCGTGACGATGTTTAACACTTGCTGTGCGAGGTACAACCTTCTCGAGGCATAATGCACAAAACGGCACGGTCATTTTTTGCACAAAGCCTCATTCGTCTGTCCACGCTGGCTGGAAAGAACGAGATGTTTTCGCTAGAGGAGCCGTCATGATTCGTTCTATTGTGCGCGTGTGTTTCGTTGGCTGGGTTGGAACACAGATCTTTCCTCACACGCTCCCACACGGACCAGCCCCTAAATAACACGGCGCGCAACTGAAAATGTCTATATTTCAGGTAAAAATGCGCATTTTTTAAATATAATCATTATTATTTGGCCGTGCGCTCACGTGCCACTGGCTAACCCCTCGCGTGCCAGCAGTGGCATAGGTTGCCGACCCTTGGTATAGTCTTTTTATTTGATTTTGTACCTTTTAAAAGTCCTTAACCGAACTGCTTTCTTTAACTTTTTTCTTTATTCATTCATATACTCAGTCCAAATCTCTCAAGTTGAACACGCAGCGAGTCGCCAACATGCTAAAGAGAAAACAAGTGACACAGTGTGTGTCTCGCTATTTTATTTTTTAGCACGTGTTCCTAAAGAAATGGCACGACGCAGATGAGAGATCTGTATTGAATTGCTAGCAGACCTCCCTAAGGGTCCTTGCCAGCTTTTTCGGCATTGTTTCTTTTGATGATTTTTTTTTTTTTTTGAGGTATTGCAAGATCTTCTCCTGCTTCAGTTCAACGTCTGGAGGCTTCTATAAGGGTGTTTTGGGTTTTCAGTACCGCTGTTTCTTGCCCTCCCCCCTTTTCACGTCGCTTTTGCATCTGGGTAAAGGGACTTCACATACTTTCATGTTTCTTCGGCTGAAAGGGTTTCCCCTAATGAGAACCTTCAGAGAATATACGGCAGTGCGCATACACTGTCTCCTATTTAAACTCAGAAAATGTGCAATGCTCCCAAGAACTGTCACTTTTCAAAAAAGGAAAAAACACTTCTATGGTTTGTGGCTCTTATGCAGATACAAACGTTGATGAACATTATTAATGAGGTAAAAATATATCTTGAATTCTAGAGGCTAGCAGTCATTCTAATACTGCTTAAATGTCTTGTAATTGGTCTTTTTTTTTTACTTTGTTTTTCGTTTGGCTCCCGAACAGCTCCTCAGATTTTTGTTTTGTTCATTCAGTGATATATCAGTGTCGGAAATAACCTCTGCCCGGATGCCTGGGGCATGCATCTTTTATGTCGGGCGTACAACTTACAAAACGTCAAGGCCCGGGTGGAATCATGCGGGAGAAGATGGCCAATGGTAGAAAACTGGGGTTGGCTGCAGATGGCACATGGCCAATGGGGGAATAGTGGAATGTCTTTGATTTGTTTATTGAAATGTATAAATGATCCCGGGCAACTCGGATGGGGGCCGTCTCCTATTGGGTACACTTAGATCTGCTGTTAGGAATAATAAACATCAGCCCCCGTGTGGAAATGTCGGGCGTCCTGGTCATTTTCTCTTTCAAAACGAGCGCGCACAATTGTTGGATTAATGTAGGTCGTGTTTGGTTAATGGAGTCAGATAACTAATTTGAACAACTTGGTAAAACTGTACATTTTGATAGTTTCAATTCCAACAATGAAAAAATATATAAATGGTGCCAAAGATTTTAGCGGACCAGAAAAATTTTTACTTTTTCAAACCTAAGGAATCCTAATTACACTACTGTCATTCTCACAGTCTTTACTTGATTTGGAAATAAAACAAGTGAAAACTGAAGTTTTTTTGCAGTGTTTCTGTTTAGATTGTGTTATACATTCATCAAATAAGTGATGTCCCCCCCCCTCTCTTCCCATTCTTTTTCAAAACTCACAATATTTGTTTTTTTACATCTTTGCAGGAGGCGCACGGACGTGATCTGCTGCGCTATTTTTGTCATTGTCATCTTCGCCTACGTCATATTGGGCATCGTGGGTGAGTGTGACACACTGCTACTTATTTATAGGCCACATTTTTAAAAAATCATTCACAAATGCATTTTTGTCTACTCACTGCAGGGAAAAAACGCCCCAGATCAATTAATCAAGAGTCATTTTAATGACAGGAAAGCTAATTGATTGTTTGCAGCTTAAACACAGGATTTGGAGTACAGACACTCCCCTACTTACGACCATTCGATTTATGCAAAATGTAAAATAGTTAGATAGCGAATAAGGTTTAGAGTTTTTCCTTGCCCTCATGTAGGTTTTAGATCGGGGCATGCTGTCATAATAGTCTGGTTTCTAATAATCTGTGGTCTGTTCATCCCTATGAGACTATTTGTGATTAAGGGCTAT
Source organism: Urocampus carinirostris (assembly GCF_059441175.1). Taxonomy (NCBI): domain Eukaryota; kingdom Metazoa; phylum Chordata; class Actinopteri; order Syngnathiformes; family Syngnathidae; genus Urocampus; species Urocampus carinirostris. Next base: position 40,539,614 of record NC_142360.1, on the reverse strand, counting down.
ACAAATAAACATGACTTGACATGTTTTTGAGTTTTTCCTCACTAGGTTTTAGATTAGGGGATGCTGTCTACATAGTCTGTGGTCTGTGCAGCCCTTCGACACTCTTTGTGATTAAGGGCTACACAAATAAACTTTTATTTCCCATTTCTTTAATTCATTTGGTCTTTCTTTGTTTCTTTTCCCCTTTTTTATGTCGTTCTATGCATAATGTTACATAATTGGTAATGTAGAGAATAAAGCAACAAAAACAACCTAAAGAGCCTTTTTGACCAGAAAGAGTGAGTCGAGCTGAAAAAGGCAGTTCTCGTTGGAATCCCCATCCATCACTACAAGTCAACTCCTGTCATAGACATCAAGGCGGCGTTTTGTATTTGCTCAGAAAATGTCAAATTCTTTGTCATACAACTTCTTTTTAAAGTAACGGAGATAGTTACTTTTCCTGGTAACTTGTTACTTTCACTATAGAGTAACTCACTAACTCAGTTACTTTTTGGAAGAAGTAATAACAATAATGACTTTTTTACGTGCCAGAAAACATCCATAAATTATTCATTTGGAAAGAGGGAAATTATAACTTGAGGGGCTGTCGTACATTCATAATGTCAAAAGGTGAGAACCATCAGGAAAAGTATGTGTGTGTCAGTGTGCGGAGTCAATCTTTGGAACAATTGACAATACTAGATCAAACAATGTCCAACTATTGACGTGTTCAAATTTAAATACAAAAAAAACATTCCTGGCGTAATACAGAGATGAAGAAAATGGGGTATGAGTGATACGAAGAGATTGGGAATAGTGCGTCTACAACTATAGTTAACTTTGTCGTTATTGTTATAGCATAACTGTTATTATTAATATTATTACTATTGTTGTTATTATCATTGGTGTATTTAATAGGGAAGATGAAGGGGTAGGTAGCATTTGCTTCTTACTACCCCTTTTCAAACATATTATGTAACATTATTTTGTGGTTGAGTTATTGTTTTTGTTCTGTTTTTATTTTAATGTTCGAAATCAAGTTTTCATTCATTCATTCAAATTAATGTGCCAGAGACAGGTTATTTGCAAACTGCAGCAATCATAAAAATTTACTTCTACTTAGTTTTAAGATTGAATTCCTCTATTTGTGTTCAGCGAAGTATCCAGTTTGCTTCTGACCTCAACTACTTTATGTTTCCAGCTTGGTTCAATGGCGACCCCAGGACAATCATCTATCCGACCGACAGCGGAGGGGAGGTTTGCGGCCAGAAGCAAAATAAGTAAGCTGTCCTCTGTAATTCATTTATCATTTTTTACCGTGCCTTGCGAAAGTATAGCCCCCAGGACTCCACTCATAGAAGTAAGGTGATAGGATAATATTTAATTTTACCCCTATGTTCCTGCTCGGAGCCTTCGCTCGTGTAGTAGTGATCCCATGAGCTACGAAGAAATGCGCAGGTTCTAGAGCATTCTCCATACGTGATGTGATCATGGGCCTCTTGGTTGCTTGTCTGATTAGTTTTCTCCTTGTTTGGACCCAAGGTTTAGATGGACGGCAGGGTCTTCGGATGTTTGTAGTGGTTTTGTGCTCTCTATATTTCAATATTATTGCTTGCACAGTGCTCTGGGAGATGTGTAATGATTGTGAAATGTTCTTGTACCCCATTCCTGCTTTGAACTTTTACACAACTTTATCCCAAACCTGCCTGGTGTTTTCAGAGCAGACCGTATTGCCTCGTCGCCCCAGAAATATAAACAAAGAGCAGAGAAGTTCTGATCGGAGAGGGAGAAGTTGTTTAATGATATTTGTCAGCGTTCAAAACAGCGTTCTCACTCGTCTAAGAGACAATCAGCGTTCTTATACCCTCCGGAGCAAAAACATCACGTCAGAAATAACACTTGTTGCTTAGTGCGTCCCCTCCCGATGACGCTCTTGTTTTTCTCAAAGTGCATGCTTCCAAGAATTGACAGTGTTTTTGCAATCTCCGCATGTTTCTCATCAAGTCGCCCTGACCCAGCCAAGTCCCTGACAGCTTGTTCCAAACCAAGCCGAATGTTATTATTAATAACACTCGCTGACAATTAAACTCGGGAGAAACAAGCATGGAATTTCCTGTCCAAACAAATATGTCCTCATTATGTCGATAAGCTCTGAAGTCATTAATCCACAACAATGTGTTCTTTGGTCTTCATAATGCAGTCATAATGCTTGAAAATGTCGTTCAGGTGCATTTCAACTGAGACTTAATGACACACAGGTGTACTTTATTTGTCAGTGTTAATATTAAGTTTAACGTTAGATCATTCAGAAGTCATTGGGGAACTTATGGAAGCTAAGCTAAGAGAACAGGAGACTAATATTTTTGTAACTCCTACTTTTTAGTTTGTTGGTTGTAAATATAATATAATATGTTAACATCATTTGGTTGTACTATACGATTGTGTCTCACATGTTGTCAAATCTTAGAAACTATTTTGAGATATTTAGCTTTAAGTTTGATGCCTGAAGTGTGGCATTACGACAAAAGTTATTTGGGGGGGCCAATACTTTCGCTTTTTTTTTTTTGAATGAATTAATGAAAACTTTATTCGAACATTAAAATAAAAACAGAACAAAAACAATAACTCAACAACAAAATAATGTTACATAATATATTCGAAAAGGGCTAGTCAGAAGCAAATGCTCATATTCCCTACCCCTTCATCTTCCCTATTAAATACACAATGATATAACAACAATTGTAATGATATTGATAATAACAGTTATGATATAACAATAACAACAAGGTTACCTATAGCTGTAGACGCACTTTTCCCAATCTCTCGTATCACTCATACCCCATTTTCTTCATCTCTGTATTCCGCCTCTGTATTTAAATTTGAACACGTGAATAGTTGGACATTGTTTGATCTTGTATTGTAAATTGTTCCATAGTTTGACTCCGCACACAGACGCACATATACTTTTCAAGGTGGTTCTCACCTTTGGGATTATGAATTAACTACAGCCCTTTAAGTTATAATTTCCTTTTTTCTGAATGAATCGTTTATGCATGTTTTCTGGCACTATGTTTTTGTTGACCTTAAATAGCAGTTGTGCAGTGAAAAATTTGTCTAAATCATCTAATTTTAACAATTTGGACTGCAGGAATAAAATATGAGTATGATCTCTATATCCTACCCTGTGTATGGTTCTAAATGCACGTTTTTGGAGGATAAAAAGGGGCTGTAGGGAACTTTTGTAATGATTGCCCCAGACTTCTGCACAATAAGTTTCCACTCAATGTCAGTGACTTTTATTTCTGTGACCGTCATTTGAACCCGTCATGTGCCGTTGCCGACCCGCAGGAACAAAACCAAATTGTTCTACATCAACATCCTCCGATGTCTGAACTCGGCAGCGTTGATTCACCTCCAGTGCCCTACAACTCAGGTAAGAAGTCCATCCACGCCCTACGTGGTTTTCCCGACCTGCATCCGACTTTTGCCTCCACGCTCGGTGACACGGGATGGATGCGCTTCCTTGTTCTGATGTTGTCGCGCCGCCTCCCCCAGATCTGCGTCTCCGAGTGCCCCGTCAAATTTATGACACTTCGGGATGCCGTTTCGAAGGACAAGTGGGAGGAATACAAGCAATTCTGCAAACCCGGGGTGAAAATGAATCCGGTAAGAGTTCTCCCTCCACTTCACTGAAAGCGGCAATATCAGGTGCTCTATTCTCAAAGCTTTTTCAATCCTACCGTTAAAAGGCCAGTGTTTGAGGTGTTTTGGAACTAGATTTTAAGGAAAATCTCAAATAGCTAATAAATATCAACTGATGCCAAAATATTTTGAAATGAAATGAAATGAAACGATCTGCATTTCTAGAGCGCTTTACAAGTCAATGACTTTCCAAAGCACTTTACAGTGTGCTTCACATTTCCCAATAGCGGCCTTGCAGCCATGTAAGGCGCTAACCTGCTTATTGGGGGTATCAGGGGTTCAGTGTCTTACCCAAGGACACTTCGACATGTAACATGGACGAGCCGGGATTCGAACTGGGATCCTTGATCCCAAGACGAGCCCTCTACCTCCTGAGCTACTGCCGCCCCCAAAAAATATTTTGCAGAACCTTGTAAGCATTAGTTCCATTTCACTCCGAAATGGACGTTTAATAGTTTAGCTGCCTCCTCTTCAATTATCAGGATGAGCATATGATAAATGGTAAATGGTCTGCATTTCTATAGCGCTTTTCAAGTCAACAAAGACCTCCCAAAGCGCTTTACAATGTGCTTCACACTTACCCATTCAGACACAGACTCACACACCAATGAGTCAGCCTCCAAACGTTTTGAGGATAATCAAGATGCTAAATGGTCTGCATTTATATAGCGCTTTTCAAGTCACCGAAGACCTCCCAAAGCGCTTTACAATGTGCTTCACACTTACCCATTCACACACACACTCACACACCAATAGGGAGTCAGCCTCCAAACGTTTTGAGGATAATCAACATGCTAAATGGTCTTCATTTATATAGTGATTTTCAAGTCACTGAAGACCTCCCAAAGCGCTTTACAATGTGCTTCACACTTACCCATTCACACACACACTCACACACCAATAGGGAGTCATTGTGATATTGCTGTAGATCACAGGTGTCAAACTGGCGGCCCGCTGGCCAAATCAGGCCCGCTAAGGGATTGTATCCGGCCCGCGAGACAACACACAGAGATGTGCAAGAGAAAAACAAGCTGCAGGTTGAAATATATTTGTATAAGTTTGGCTGGCCGTGTGAAAAGGCCCGGGGGTCCACATGTGGTCCTCCAGCCTTTGTTTGCCCACCTCTGTCCTACACTGAAACCACAGCTTTTGAACAATCGGTAGAGACAAATGTTTATATTTTCAATGGAGTGTCATTTTTTTATACCGTTTCTTCTTTCTTACCCGTCAAGGCCTATCAAGAACTCATTGAAAATGAAGACTGCCCATCCATGATTGTTCCAAGCTCACCTTGTAAGTGCACGTGCACCCTAGAAAAAGTATTGACCCCCCACAAAACTTTTTATCACTGTCACATTTCGGATTCAAACTTAAAAAGCTAAAAAAAAATGAAAACATTTTCTGAGAATCAACAACGAGCGAGACATCATTTTAAAGCGGAACCAAATTCTTTCAACACTTTATATTTACGAGAAAAATGAAAAAATAGGTCTTGCAAAAACATTGCCCCCCTGTTATTTTAGCTCAGCCAACTGACTCCAGAAGTTCCCTTATGACTTTTGAGTGATTCGACGTCGACCTAAATGCACCTGTGATGCGATCAGAAGTCTGTGAAAGGAGACACTGGAGAACAGACAATATTATGAAGACCAGACAACACACCGGGCAGGTCCCGGATATCGTTGTAGAAAAGTTCAATGCAGGAATGGGATACAAAAATATTTCGCAACGTTTACACATGACCCTGATCACTGCGAGCAATAATATGAAAACATGAGAATGAGGCATAGATTCACCTTCCAACAGGAAAACAACCCTAAACATAAAAGAAAATCTACAAAGGAATGGTTTAAAACTAACAATATTAAAGTATTAGAATGGCCAGACCTCCTATAGTGCATTTGTGGAAAGACCTTCAAAATGCTGTGTTCACCATCAAATCTTAAGGAACTTGAGCTGTTTTGTAAGGAAGATTGGGCAAATATTTCTGATTCAAGATGTGCAAAAGAGACATACCTAAAAAGACGTCTGCCTGTGAATGCAGCAAATGGAGGTTTTAAAAAGTATGAACTCAATGGGGGCCAACATTTCTGCAACACTAATTTTATTGATTTGATTTATTTATTTATTTATTTTATATTTATTGGCACAATTTAAAACCTTGAATCTATTTGGTTTATTTGCTCGATTGTATCTCACATGTTGTCTGTCAAGTCTTAGAAATGTTTTTTTGTCTATAAGTTTGAAGCCTGAAGTATGACAATACAGTGGAACCTCGGTTCTCCACCATAATCCGTTCCAGAACCCTGTTCGAAAACTGATTTGTTCGATCACCGAAATCATTTTTCCCATTAAAAATAATGTAAATCGTTTTAATCCGCTCCAACACCCTGAATGTTTACCTTGAATGTTCAACGTAAACATAAAGCTAACCCGGGCTAATCGTACGTTCGCGTTATCGTAATCTTCCGTACGAAAGATGACGCTAACATGAACGTGTAAAAATTAAAAAAAAGGAGAAAGAAAATAATTATGAATAGGATTTCTTACCTTTGTGGTGGTCAGCAGAAGCCGCAGGCAAGATCAGACACTCGCACACCTCCTTAAATGCAATAGTTGTACGCACTACTTTTCTTTTTTCACCTGTTGCAACTTTGCTGCTCTCACTGACTTTCTTCAGAGGCATAATTAGGAGCTAAAACACTTCGTACACCTATATTAAAAGCGAAAGCGAAACAAAGCACGTTCGCACGCGATAACAGTTGGTCACGAAAAGAGCGATCTACACCTGTACGCCGCTCAGCATCGCACCCTAGCGTACGCACTCACTCATTACCGGCGTTCAAACTCCGATTTTTTTTGACCGAACAGCGAAGCAAGAATTTCTCGAAATTTTGGGTCGGACTCCCATTTGTTCGAACTGAGAGGCGTTCGAAAACACAGGTTCCACTGTATTTCAAAAGTTCTTGGAGGGGCCAATACTTTTGCAAGACACTGATTTCCCCTGCATTCCCCTTGAAAGTTTTGTTTTATTTCTTTGCAGTTCTACAACGGTGCTTCCCCAGTTTCCTAACGAGTCACGGAACTATATCCATCGGCAACATGACCTCATTTAATGACGGACAACAAGTTGTTAGTGTCAATCAGTTAAAAGATGCCGCCAGGTAAGCAATGAAAACTACTTCTTGTTTGGATGATGAAAAGATACGTTACAATGTTCCCTCTTAGCTGTGTGCACAGCAGCGTCACCTTTTCGATAGATGTATAGATAGATAGATACTTTATTCGTCCCCGTAAAGAAAACCTTTCCTGCGCATAAAAACGTCAGGGCTCAAAATTGATCAGTTATTTCACGAGCAAATTTGGCCAGAATTACAGCGCATACAGACAAAACCTACGCCAGTTTCTTTGTTCCTTTTCATTTTAAGCGCGATATTTTAAAGTCAACGTCAGCACGAGATAGAGTAAATGAAATCAAGCGTGCAAATGGGCTTGAGTAATTCTGAAAGGTTGGGGGGGGCGTACATTTCGGGTTGGGGTGGTTGCAGTACTTTAATTTAAAAAACAAGTATTATTGTATTATTTTTAATCACTGAGACATTAAGATATAGAGAGACAAGTGTGGTTTACTTTAATTATTGCCGGCACAGTAAGACTCTTTTGGGACCCAAATGGCTCTTTGTTTTGTTGCTTTCATCCATATGTGACCAATTATTCAGATCATTATGCACACAATTACTTAAAACAGGATGAAATAAAGAAAAAAATCACAAGACAAAAGTGAAAAAGGAAACAAAAGAAAACTAGAAGGGAAAAAAAAAGTGAAAAATAGGAAAAAAAGGAAAAAGCAAGAGTTAAGAAGTAAATAACTAGTAAAGAGTAAAAGTAAAAAGAACCTAGGAAAAAATAAAGGGTAAAAATGAAGAAGTGGGGAAAAAGCAGGAAAAAGGACATGCTAAATATTGCAGGAAAGCCAGCAGAACGTGACTTGATTGGAAGTCGGGTTTTGATAACGATTTGAATGAATGAATAATTGAAAACTTTATTCAAACATTAAAATAAAACAGAACAAAAACAATAACTCAACAACAAAATAATGTTACATATCTTGTATTCCGCCAGGAATGTTTTTTTGTATTTAAATTTGAAGACGTGAATCGTTGGACATTGTTTGCTCTCGTCTTGTAAATTGTTCCAAAGTTTGACTCCGCGCACAGACTCACACATACTTTTCCTGGTGGTTCTCACCTTTGGGATTATGAATTCACGACAGCCCCTTAAATCATAATTTCCCTCTTTCCGACTGAATCATTTATGGATGTTTTCTGGCACTATGTATTTGTTGACATTAAATAGCAGTTGTGCAGTGAAAAATTTGACTAAATCATCTAATTTTAATCATTTGGACTGCAGAAATAAAATATGAGTATGATCTAGATATCCTACCCTGTGTATGATTCCAATTGCGAGTTTTTGGTCGCCGCACTCGGGATTTAATGTTGCTCGCCCTGGTTCCAAGCCACGCTCACAGATTCTGTAAGATTGCTCGGAAGCTTAGAGGGAACATTTAGTTTTGTTTTTAACGCCGTGTTTCTTCTCCCTCCTTCATGACAGCAACATGACCTATTTGCTGCACGCTCGAGATATTAGCGGGAAAGTCTTTGAGGATTTTGCAAATTCCTGGCAATGGATCCTGCTGTGAGTTTTCATGCTACTACCATTTTGAAGGCATAAATGGGGACCAATGCGAATTGTGTAGATCCCTGGAAAAAATTTTTGCAGGGGTTAGAGGTGGTGCGTTTGATTCAAATCAGTTTTGTTTGTGCGGGAGGGAGTACGGCATTTATTCAGTAAAAAACACAGATTTTTTTTTTTTTTACTTAGAAAGAAAATTTGGGAGTTGCTTATATAAGTTGTGCTTTAAATGCATCCTTTCACAAAAAGTTTTCTTGGAAACTAGTATTTTCTAATGTATATTTCTAATGAAAGATAAGGAGTCAAACTTGCGTCTTATGCCTTTGTACCTCCAAACGACATTTTCGATAGGCCTTCAAAAATGATTAAAAATGGCAAAAATTGTCTGTTATTTGAGAGAAATGTCTGGCATTGAATGAGTTCAAGGTGGGAAATGTCTTACTTTGTGTCGTGAATAAGCCGTATGCTATTGTAAGCTGCTTTGTTGAAAATGTCGAAAACATTTGGAGCTTGTAGTGCCGGATTTACGGTATTTGAAGCCTGTGTATGTATTCCAGAGGTATGGTGCTCTCGATGGTGATCAGCTTGATCTTCCTTTTGCTGCTGCGTTTCGTCGCCGGACCGCTTCTGTGGCTCATCGTCGTTTCCGTGGTGATCACTATCGCTTACGGTAAGCTCCGCGTCATCCACGCTAACCTAATAGCGATTTTTCAGACCGGTATTGCGATTTCGGAATTGTTAGCCATTTATGCTTCTGAGGGCTAATCATCGTGACCTGCTTCATAACCTGTTGACGTTCCTCCGGTGGGCCGTCAGACTGTTGTATGGTGTATGGAGTCTCCAAATGGCCACTTTTGGAATCTCCTATAAATACCCTTTTTGTGTTTCTCTAAATGTTTTTGAGATAAAGTGTTTGAGGAGTATGTTAGGAGTGACAAGATTGGATAGATTGAGAAATAAAATTGTGAGAGGCAGAACTGGAGTAGTAGCGGAACTGAGCGAGCGTGTGGATAAGGGAGTACTCTGTTGGTTTGGACACATGGAGAGGATGGATGAGGAGCCAATGTTGAAGAGGATCTACAGAGCAGAAGTCAATGGAAGGAGATCAAGAGGAAGGCCCCGATTGACGTGGATGGATGGTGTTATGAGTGCACTGCAGGAAAGAAGTCTAAATCTAGTGGAAGATAGAGCTCTTGTTGGTGATAGGAATGAGTGGAGAGATGTTGTGAAAGGATAGTGGGATGTTTGGACGGTTTCTATGATGCGGCGGGGGTAAACCAGCAAAAGCTGTCGGGCCCTGCTGTTGAACAGGAGAGTGTGTTGTGTCACCTTGACCCGAGTGACATGGCCGCTTTCTCGTGTCCCGTTTCATCTGGAGGGACAAAAGCATGACCGACTTGGGTGTCGAGGTGCTTAACTGGTTTGGGTGTTTGAGCATTTGGGTTGGCCATGGTCCTCCCCCAAATTTGTGTCTGTTTTTTTTTGCTATTATTTTCCCACTTTTTTTATTTTCTTTGTTATTGTAGGTGTTTGTCTGCTGTCGGTCACCCCTCTCTAGGGATATGACCAGGGTAGATAGATAGATAGATAGATAGATACCCTGAGAACAAATGTGTAAAATACTAATGTTTAGTTTATCTGATTGTCATCAACTTTCACCTGGGAACAGGTGAGGATTCAAGCTATTGTCTCACCTGTTTTCCAGCTATGATCATGCTACACATCTGCAGGCATGTGATTGCAAAATAAAGTTCAGGAGAGAAGAAAAACATTTTTTTTCTGTGTGCGTTCCATGTAATGTTTATTTGTGACGTCCTTAATCACAGAGTCTCAAAGGGCTGCACAGATCAAAGACTATTGCAAACCACAGACTATTATGACACCATCCCCTGATCTAAAACCTACATGAGTGCAAATAATACACAGATATTGTCAACATAAAATATAAGTTATTCATCAGCTATAGAATAGAAGTGTTTTATGCTTAGATTTACACAATTCCACTGAGGTTGCAGATCCAATCTCAGGGGGAAGAGCATTCCACAGGATTGGGGCCCGAATGGAGAACGCTCTCGAGCCTGCGGATTTCTTCTTGGCTCTTGGGATCACGAGTAGACCAGCGTTTTCAAAGCGAATGCTCCGGACCGGAACATAGGGGGAAATTAAATCTGAAAGATATGAGGGAGCAAGTCCATGCATGATTTTGTATACGACCAACAGAAGCTTCAAATCACATCTTAAGCTAACAGGGAACCAATGCAGGTTAGCTCAAATCGAGGTCATGTGATTAAACTTTCTTGTCTTAGTTAAAAGCCTGGCTGCAGCATTTCATACCAGCTATAAACTCTCTTGATTTTGGACTTCGGGAGACCGGAGAGTAGTGCATTACAGTCATTGAGACGGGAAGTAACAAACGCGTGAATTAGAATCCCCGCATCGACTGAGACAGCATAGGACGAATTTTAGCAATGTTGCCAAGATGGAAGAAAGCTGTTCTAGTAACATTCTTAACGTGTGTTTGAAAGGACAGATCGGGGTCAAATATGACACCTACATTTTTGACTGAATCACTCTGGGTGACATTACATTTGTCAATGTTCAGAGCTGTTTTTGAGACCAAGTCATGGCATTTAGATGGACCACTTTTGTGAATTTCCCTGCGGGGATGAATAAAGTATCTATCTATTCTATCAATATCTAGCATTTCGGTCTTTTCAGAGTTAAGGCGCAAGAAGTTGAGATGAGTTTTATCTCAGTGAGGCAGGCCTCACAATTTCCACAGTTTAGTGTGACAGATTCCTCTATTCCATTCCATTCCTCCATAGATTACTCAATGTTAGTGACACTTGCAGTGATTGTATCAGTTAGGGACAAACCTGTCAAAAGAGACCAAAACCGTCCAGTTTTTCCAAACGGTTCAACAAAAACAGCATTCCATTTTCTTTGGCTTGGATTGTTAGTTTTGGTGAATTTTACAGGATTAAATTTAAGTCAGCACCTTTTTCTGGGGAGCTTTGTCAGGGTTGCTGTTCATAAATCCTTGTAAAAAACGCAATCGTACGTTTGATTCTCTTGCCTTTTGCATCCCAGGTATTGGCCACTGCTACTTGGAATACAACAAGCGCTTGGGGACGGAGGGCGCCGACAGCGCCATCGCCGATATCGGCTTCCAGACGGATTTCGGCGTCTACCTGGAGCTTTCCCAAACCTGGCTCATTTTCAGTACGCTTTAACATTGCATGCAAGATTGCAAAGGAGTAAAATAACACCTGAGAATTCACCGTGCGGTCTTGTTTATAAGTGATTACGCTGGCTGTGATCGAAGGCATCATTCTGCTCATCCTGATTTTCCTGAGGCAGCGTTTGCTGATCGCCATCGCGCTATTGGAGGAAGCGAGCAAGTAGGTAGCAGCAATCTTCACTTTCAACCCTTTTCACAATGAACGGGTGCCAAGAGCTCAAAAATCACTTTTTACTGGACTGCGATATTTATAGGATTTACGTTTTCTTTTTAAATTAAGCTTCAAAGCGATTGAATACCTAAGATTACTAACATACAGTCTATGAATACTGTTAGGAAATAAATAAATATCAAAATGTATCGTTTACCAAATTGTTCGAATTAGTTATTTGACTCCATTAACCAAACACAACCTACATTCACCTAACAATGCGCGCTCGTTTCTTGATGGGAAAAGATGCACAAAAATAGCCGACATTTTCACACGGGGGCAGATTTAATTTCTATATGGCCGAATTAGCCGAATTGGTATCGCTTGAGTCTCCGTCAACCCTCCTCTCTCTATCTTCTGCTTCCTCCTCGGCCCACGGTTTTTCCGCAAGCTGGTGTGCCGGCTCCTCCCATGGGCGTGCCAATGAAAGCCCCCACGTGGGGTCCACCCCTCGCCTCGATGTCTGGAGAAACTCAAAACAACACCGAGCGTTTCGCCTGTCGTCCTGCGTCAAAGTCCGGTTATCAACAGAACTAGACAAAACATTCCGCATTCAGATCAGCGTGACCTGAAGCCCACTCAGTGAAAATCTTCATTGCACTCAATAAATGTAACTTGTATTTAATCGTATAAAATCCTTTATAGTCAAATGTATAAAATGAAATGAAAATGAAATGATCTGCATTTCTATAGCGCTTTTCAAGTCAATGACTTCCCAAAGCGCTTTACATTGTGCTTCACATTTCCCAATAGCGGCCGTGATCTGTGCAGCCATGTAAGGCGCTAACCTGCTTATTGGGGGTAATTGGGGGTTCAATGTCTTACCCAAGGACACTTCGACATGTAACACGGACAAGCCGGGATTCGAACTGGGATCCCTTAATCCTAAAACGATCGCTCTACCTCCTGAGCTACTGCCGCAGTGTCATGGTTATTACACCGAGCTAAACCACCAAAGAAGGACTGAAGGGGATGTGCTATTGAGGCTTAAATTACCTTTACTGTAATGTTCTTCAGGGTCCGTACGGGCGCTTGAAATCTTGTATTGAAAATCCTGAATTGTGATGTTGTGTTTTCGAAGATAAGGGCTTGAATTTCGGATAAATTTCTTGTTAATGCTCGAATTGCCACCACGTTTCACAAAAAGTCTGCTTAAACATGACAAGGACACTGCTTTGATGGCTTCACTTTGCCGTTACATTTCTTCTTCCCTCTTGATTAACTGCAGCCAGCATTAGTCTGTACAGCATTGTCCTATGAAGAGTCACCACCCCCTACGGTTTGGCCCAAGAGTACAGAGGCAAGCTACACTTAAACGGGGCACTATAAAATATAAATAAGTGCAAGGATTACGCATCAATTATAGACATTTATAATGGGCTATGCCAAAAATGAAGGTAGCGTTTCTCAGTAAAATTTCTAACATGGTGGATGGTGAAAATCCTTCAACATGGATGGAGATGGATTGGACACGCAACTGTCCTGTCAGCTATTGTCTGAGATTATTGATGACAACTATTTTGCAAAGCAAGAGGTGAAACAAGATATTGTGTGTCTCTTATTATATTTAAACAAAAATACTAATATTAGTATACTATTAGTTTTCTTTTATGTAGATAGATAGATACTTTATTCATTATTGAAAAATAAAATAATAAAATAAAGATATAGAATACAAAAATTCCCACTATGATGTTTTTCTATAGAGTATTTCAATAGTGCTACAGAAAATACACACTGTCATAAAAATAGGGTCATATGCAATTGTGGGGGTGGGGTTTCATGTGGGCTTTTACTCCCCCGGGTGGAGTTAAAGAGCCTCATGGCATGAGGAAGAAATGATCTCCTCAGTCTGTCTGCGGAACAAGACTGTGACAGCAGTCATATAACAACGTTGATAATTAAAAATCAAAATTAAATGCTGACAAGATTATTTTTTCTTTGCGTTGAAACAAGAACTGCATCTAAAATTTCCCGACACGATCATCCCGCACAAAACAAATTTTTCGAGCAGAACTTTCGACACGTTGCATGCAAAAGTACAGTTATCAAGACTGAGTGTGGCGCAACAAGGGTTGCTGACTAGTTAAAATGTTATATTTTGGGATTTTTCTGTTGTGTAATCAGTATTTGACTGTTGGGGGAAGTGTATTATTATTTTTCAGGGTATTGAGTTTTGTATGTCAGAAAGGGGTAAGAGTAGTACCAGTATATCACCGCTAGATGGCATAGTCTCACAGGTCAGAGAAGGGTGCTTGGGCCAAGTCTCACGAGACCTCACGTGATTTAGCGAGACTTGCTCAATAAATGATCCTTAATGTCAAAAAGGGTGTCGTGTGAGACTGACATTTATCATCTATTTTGCAGGTGAGGTAAAACAACAACAAAAAATATATGAAACAAATGTGTAACATGAACATTATTTTGGCACTGGCGCTTGCTCAATGGGAAAGGTGTATCTGATCTTGTCCTTAGAGTTCCTCTACTAACCCTTCAATCTATATTTTTATCTAGAGCCATCAGGTACGTGATGACCGCTCTGGCCTACCCCATCTTCACCTTCTTCCTGTTCAGCCTCACACTTGCCTACGGTGCTGTCGTAGCAATGTATCCTTGACAAGACTTGATGGTGTGTTGATGAAATCTGGAGTCCACTTTTACAACTGTAAATCTGAAATCTGACTCCTAATTCCTCACAGTTGGAGCATGCCCAGATGTCTGAGAAATTATTGAGCCGAGTATAGTCCACATAATAATTTATTTAGCCAAATCAAAGAGTTTAACAAATCAGGTCTCTGCCTGTGCCACTTTTACAATCGTGTGCAGGAGATATGACAAGGGGTTCCAGGTTGTCCACTTTTATGCCTCATGGGATGAACTGTACACGCCCCATATCAAGCCTCTGGCTGATTGGTCCGCGCCGTGTTGATGCAATCGTCCCAATCGTCCTTCAAAGCATTGAGAGAAGGTGATAGGTCATCGCCCTTGCCCCCCCAGTCGAGGTGATTAAATCATTGTTATCTGCACAGACTGAAAACAAAGAAAACTTTCCAAAGCATAGGCGTTTACAAGTTCCACTCAAGGCTGAGGCTCAAACCGAGGATAAGTATTTTGAGTATAAGTGGAATAAAACAACGTGTAAATAGTATATAACTTCACAGCCAAATCTCAATTTTTACACATTGATCCCTATTTTCATAGTCTGTTATCCTCATGAATTTTGCAGCTGTGATAAATTGTTTTGTTGTAATCCATACCTGTCATAACTTTAGCCAATTGTTAATTATTGCAATTCCCCTTTTTCAGCGATAATCTTAAAAACACAATGCGGCACCTATTTACCCACAGCAAGAGCATCTCTGTATAATAAAAACATAGATCATTCATGTAAAAACGTTTATTTTTATTTCAATATATAAAACACAGGCTGGCGCGGCGACTGGGTGGTTAGTGCGCCTGAGGCGTGTTCAGGAGAGTGAGTGATTGCTATCGCGAGCTATCGCTAGCTTCTGAACGGCCAGTGATTATTGAGCGCTCGCGTGCCCGAGTAATCACGGGAGAAAGACCGCTTACTTTGATTTCCAACATGGCGTCGACAGTGCAGAAGATGGAGGATCTCACCCTGACGAGTGCTGTTGGCGATGTAATATATCGTCTTACATTGCCTGGTAATGTTTGTGAACAATGCAAGACAGGTATGACCCTTCCACTGCGTTTAGGATAACCTTAACTGTGTCAATATGCGAACTGTCGCTCATATCAGCCAACTCGCTCAAAGCAAGCTGTAGAACGAAATCCATTGTACTGTCGTCGGCCATTTTGGATCAGTAAGGCAATCACAGTGAGCGATTACAAAACGTTCAGCAGTGCGCGGCAAGCGATTATCAAGAGACTACATGTCTGATCACTCTCCTGAACACGCCTCTGTTGCATGTTCTCCCCGTGCTTGCGTGGGTTTCCTCTGAGCACTCCGGTTTCCTCCCACATTCAAAAAACATGCATGTCAGGTCCAGATTGTCCTTAGGTGTGAATGAGCGAGTGAGTTGTCTGTCTCTGTGTCCCCTGCCCACTGCCTGAAGATAGCTGGGATGGGCTCCAGCACCCCCGCAACCCTACTGAGAATAAACGGTGCAGAAATTGGATGTCTTACAGTACTTTGTACTACATAAATCTAGTGTTTTGGGCAAGGGTTTTGGGTTCAATTTCCAGACAACCCACTGCCCAAAGATAGCCGGGATGGGCTCCGGCACCCCCGTGACCCTACTGAGGATAAGCGGTGCGGATAATGGATGGATATACAACACAATTTCTTCCTCCCCACTGGCAGTAGATTTAGTCCTGCTGTTTCGAATGTTATTTTTCCTCTTAGAATGGGTACACAATTTTGAATCATTAAAATAACTTCTAGACAGACAGGTATGGTATTAGTTTGCGAATAAAAGCTTAGTTTCATCATATTTGTAATATAAACAAGCTACAATATTCCAAATACAGTACGACCTTTAGTTCAATGAGGTTTGGAGAATACATACCGCCCTCTAGTGGTGCTTTGAGATTTGTGCACATCATGGCGTCTGATGAGGACAACGTAAGTTGTATAGTAGTTTCACGTTAGTCTTTTCTTTATGTAATTTCTTGAACGTTTGTCCAACTATTATCGCATGATTGTGTTTTTTTAAATATAAAAAAGGATATTTTGTTAAGTGTAGTTAAAGCCTCGCCTTGTATGCGAAGCTATAGCCTACTGAGCTTAGCATTAGCTTGTATAATGATTAGCGTGTTCTTTCTTTCAAATAATTTAACAAACTACACAAACAGGCTTTAATTATTATTAATATTATAATTATTATAATATGTTTAATTCATATTGTTGACCATGCTGCCTTTTTTTGTGTTACAAATTATATAAGATTGTAACATACATGTCAATTTACGTTATTCCCGTTTTATTTTTTGCTTATTTCAAATTATGTACAACGTATGACAAATAATTTCGCAATAAAATAAATATATACTTATGTTTATATAATGTAATTTAATTTTTTTTTTTTTATGAGAAAGATCTTGCTTTGGCCATTTTGGCTCTAATCAACGTCATTTAGACTGCTAACATTGTCAGGGTATTCTTTATTGTTTGTATAGTTGCGAGTAAATACGTGCCGCAATTGTGTTTTTACGGTTCATTATGGTTTAATAAGGGGAATTACAATCATTAACGAGGAGGTTGAGGTTAATAGGTATGTTGTATTTCTAGTAAGGAACACCAGGTGTCATGTTTTTCCAGGGTCTGTATGGGCGCTTGAAATCCTTGAAAATGACTGAATTTTAATGTGTTGTCAAGGATTGAAATAGCATGTGTAAATCAGATATGTTTGCGTCTTTGAAAAAGACCAGCGATAACTGATCATGAAGTAGCGAGGGGTTTTGGTTTATGATCTACACAGGATTTTTTCTTTTAATGTTACTGGAAAAATTGGAAAATTGGCCTTGAACGTCCTCAAAGCAAATTTTCAATAGAATTTACTATTATTCCTCCTGCCTTTGTGTGTGTATTTCCTTAACTCTTTCTATCTCAGCTGCTTGGCGACGTCCGGTGTGGCCAGTTACGTGATCGTACCTCCAGACGAGTCTTGCAATCTGGGCGACAACGTCAAGTGCAAACCAACGGTGATCCGTTCTCCCTTTTTTTTTTACTCCTTACTGCTACTGAAATCAGGGTTCGTTCGGGTGCTCGAAATCCTTGAACGTGGTTGAAATTTTATGTTGTGTTTTCGGGGTTTGGGTGAAGTGCTTGTTGTTTTTCTCAACAAGTCTGCTTAAAAAGGACACAGACACTACTCCCTAGTGGCTTCACTTTGCCATTGCATTTCTTCTTCCCTTGTACTTAACGGCAGCTGCCATTAGTTTGTGTTGGCGGCGGGACGTTGTGCTTTGGTCACGATGACATTGTATCATACCTAAGGTGCCGATAGGATTTATATCACGATTCTTCATTTTAAAAAATTGCTAAAACTAAGATCACCATATATACATGAATCATTTTTTTGCCCCACCACTAGTTTGTGTCAGGTTCATTGAGACATTTTTATAGACCAAAAAGAGGCGCAGACGCTGAATTATTTTTCCAGCAGGGAGAAGACTGAGTGACAGTCAGAATTGGGAGCTTACTCATCAGCTTCTGCTGTCCCTCAGTTTCCCCAAACATTGTATTTGACTTGGGAAGCCTCCAGTTACATCTGCGTAAGGGACGAAATCCCACGCCACTCGATATTTTATCCATCCCCGTAGGGAAATTCACACCTCCACCAGTACCCTTGTGTTGTCTATAAACAGATTAACAGGATGGCCTCGGGGTGCTGTGTTGTAATTTAGCAACAGCAGAGTGGATGACGTCACACGCTAGGCCAAAAGTTGGACGTCCCCGCAGCAGATGAAAATCTTTGTGCCCAGGGTTACACCGCCTCGTGTTCAAGTAGATAGCGAGTCCGCCTCCTCTCCGCTTCCCGCAGGCTTTTGAGTCTCTGTCTGCCCTAACAGCGCTGAATCCGGGTAGCTCCGTTAGCGTTAGCTAGACGTGAGCCACGTTTCCGTAAAACACTGCAAACTGCAGATTTGAGTGTAACATACCACATGTTGTATGAATGTTAATCATAAGAAAATGTGTGATAACTAGCTGATAATTCATAATCCATCGCATCCACTACACAGCATTATCTCCAGACAGAAGAGCAGTTTCAGCGACAGACTGCTGTCACTGTCTTGTACTATGAGGCTCTTTAACTCCACCCGGCAGAGTAAAGGCCCACATTAAACCACACCACCTACATTGGATATTACCGAATCTTACTGCAATATGTATTCTGTGAAGCACTATTTAGTTACTCTATATAACACGCTACAGTGGGCATTTGCACGTCACACTGGGTATTTGTATATTGTATTCTTTTGGCTTTATTATTGTACTGTTCTCAGCTCAGGGATGCTGCTGGAAATGTCAATTTCCCTTCGGGGATGAATAAAGTATCTATCTATCTATCTAATTCGTCCCACAGTTTGTATGGAATTGTCCTCTCAGGCTTCATCGCCCTCTACAGGTCGCGCCCAAAAGGACAGGTGCATGCTACACCTTAAAGGGGCATTATGAAATGTGTGCAAGGATTATGTTTCAATTATGGACATTTATTATGAGCCATGCAAAAAATGAAGCCTTTCCCAGTGCTAAATTGTCATAGCATGAACTTTCTGTAACAAAAAATTTCAGCTACATTTTACTGTCATTGTTACCGAACACCTTTTAGGAAAAAACATTTTCGCAATTTGCTCAAGATCATATGCACCAAAATCTCAGATCTATTTGTATCTCTGCAAAATACATGATTCACACCGGATTTTTTTTCTTTTAATGGTACTGGAGAACCCAAC
Organism: Urocampus carinirostris; assembly: GCF_059441175.1. Classification (NCBI taxonomy): domain Eukaryota; kingdom Metazoa; phylum Chordata; class Actinopteri; order Syngnathiformes; family Syngnathidae; genus Urocampus; species Urocampus carinirostris. The sequence goes on along the minus strand of NC_142360.1, from coordinate 40,520,364 downwards.
ATGGGGAGAGATTTGTTAAACACACGTATTGTTAAGCTTCACAAATAAACTCAGGATTTACTCATGATCTAGAAATCATATGTCTTGATAGATAAACACGCAAGATTAAAAATTGCATACGTAGATCTTATACAAATTTGTGGCTCCGCTAAATACATGATACCCAGAAGATTTTGGGTGTCAAACTCATTTTAATTTGCAGGCCACACAATAGAACAAACATTCTCTCAGGGGCCGGACTATTCGATTGAGAATAAAATAGAGAGAAAGAAATAAGGGAAAGAAAAAGAGTGTCGGACAAGGAAAGGGAAAATGAGAAAGAGAGAGAGAGAAAAGACAGATAGAACGTGAGAAACAAAATAAATAAAAAGAGGAATAGTGAGAGAGGGAGAAATAACAAAATCCAAAGAGAAATTGAAAGCGAGAAAGAGAGAAGGAGAGAAAAGAGGATAAAAAAAGAGAAGGGTAGAAAGATAGAAGGTGAAATCAAAAGAGAGCGAGAGAAAAAGAGGAAGAGAGAGGAAAAATGGTCAAGACACTGAGAGAGAAAGAGACAAAGAGAAAAAGATAGACAGTCAAAGTGAGATAAAGAGAGGTAGAGTTAAAGAGTGAGAGAGAGAGAGAGAGATAAAGATATAGATGAGAGAGAGAGCTAAAGAAATAGATGAGAGAGAGAGAAAGAACTAAAAAGATGAGAGAGCGAAAGAGGGTGAGCTAAAGAAATAGATGAGAGAGAAAGAGAAAAGAGAGACAGAGAGAGAAATACAACTGCAGCATCTTTGTGAGAGGCACCTGGTTTTGGCAACAACAAGTAGACATATTTCAACCTGCAGCTCGTTTTTCTCTTGCACTTCCCTCAGCGACCTGTTTGATGCCCCTACGTTAAAGAGTGCTTCAATTTGGCCCTGAAAAAGGTTCAGGAAGCCCGTGACTCGTTTGTGGGACAATTTGAAAATAACACCCCTGCGTTTTGACCCCGCAGACGTTCGATCCCGCCCAGCTGCCGAAAAACTGTGGCAAATCCCGCTGCCTCTTCAAATCTTACGAGGGCGAGGGCTTCCTGGGCGCGTACGTCACGCCCCTGCAAAGCTTCAACGTCTTTGCTTTCCTCTGGCTTCTCAACTTTATCCTCGCTCTGGGCCAGTGCACCCTGGCCGGAGCTTTTGCATCCTACTACTGGGCCCTGAAGAAACCCCGAGACATCCCTTCCTGGCCTCTCTTTTCTTCTTTCAACAGAGCCATAAGGTACGTGGATCATCATACAATTTTACGAAACTACAATAGATAGATAGATACTTAATTCATCCCGGTGGGGAAATTCACACTTCCAGCAGTCTCCTTGTGTTGAAAAATAAAATAATAAAATAAAAAGGATAGAATACAAAAACACCCAATACAGTAATCCCTCGGTTTTCACGGTTAATGAGGACCGAGACCACCCGCAAAAACTGAAAATCTGCGAAGTAGCGGCGCCACTTCAAAAATGCTTAAAAAAACGTATACTGTATACCCCCCCCTGTATACAGTACACCATATAGAATATGAGTAGAGAGAGAGAAACTCATCTCATCTCATGGAGCCCATCCCAGCCGGCAGTGGGCAGGGGGCACCCTGAACTGGTTGCCAGCCAATCGCAGGGCACAAAGGGACAGACAACTCGCTCTCTCATTCACACCTAGGGACAATTTTGGACCGGCCAATCCACCTGAAATGCATGTCTTTGGAATGTGGGAGGAAACCGGAGTGCCCGGAGGAAACCCACGCAAGCACGGGGAGAACATACAAACTCCGCACAGTAAGTCCGGTAGCTGGATTTGAACTCAGAGAGAAATTCATGTTATAACAAAAAAAAACCTGTAAAATCTGTTGTATGTACACGGAATAGGGCTGCGGCGAAACCACTATGAACCATTCAGTATGATTGTATTAACCGACCACATGCAGCCATCGCAGCTTATTTCGCTTGTTAACAGACATGGGACCAAGTCACACATGTGCAAGTCTCAAGTAAGTCTCAAGTCTTCACCTTCAAGTCCCAAGTAAGTCCCAAGTATTTTTTTCTTGGGCAAGTCAAGTCACAAGTCAAGTCCCGAGTCTTAGATTGCCAAGTCCAAGTCAAGTCACAAGTCATAAAAACAGCGACTCGAGTCGACTCGAGTCCAAGTCACTAAGTCTCAAGTCCCCATGTCTGGTTAACACTACCGGTTACATATTGAAAATAAAAACGGTGAATATGTGATATTTGATGAGTGTTTGTTAAGCGTTTTGGGAAACAACAGTTCAAAAAATGGTCTGTGTTCATTTTAATGAAAGTGAAAGAGCCACCTTCTGACAATAACAACATACTTTAGCTAGCGGCATCGAACGGCTTTTACAACAAATACACGAAACCGCACACAATTAGCCGTGTTTAGGTAGTACAAACAACCGCTCGCTTTTGGTATAATAAAGTCAAACTTGAGATGAAATGTGACAGAAGAGAATATACTTACGTCGCGTCGCCGAGTTCCCTCCTTGATAAACTGAGCGCCACATAAGAAGGGGGTGAGGTGGGAGGAGTTGAAGGAGGGGGGGTGAGTGAAGCGGCAATGACTAAGCATTGTGTCAGGGCCTCCCCCTCCCCTTCACAATAAGATTGTCCACACCGTGTCCTCAGTTGACATAATCTCAAGTCAATAAATGCTTTTATTGAGAAGGCAAGGCATATTTTTTAGACCCGCGAAGCTCTGAACCCGCAAAAGTGGAACCGCGAACTAGCGAGGTTCCACTGTATAACGTGTCGATATAGAGTATTTAAATAGTGCTACAGAAAATACATGCTGTCATAAAAATTGGGTAAAATGCAAATGTGGGGGTAGGGTTTCATGTGGGCTTTTACTCCCCTGGGTGGAGTTAAAGAGCCTCATGGTATGACAATATACATGCTTCATACTAATTCCATACATGCCAGACAATTTTTCAAGGCTTTATATCTTCAAAATCTAATGTTGTGTTTTTAAGGTCAGAAAAATGCTTGAATTTTGGGTGAAGTGTTAGGGTTAGGGCACAGGTGTCAAACAGGCGGCCCGCGGGCCTGCTAAGGGAATGAATTCGGCCCGCTAGACAACACTCAGAGAAGCGCTAGAGAAAAACAAGCTGCAGGTAAAGCCAGGTGCCTCGAACAAAGACACTACTTGTATTCATTTCTCTCTCTCTCTCTCCCTCCCTCTTTTCCACCCCTTTTCCCCCACTCTCTGTCTCTCTCTTTCACTCTCTGTGTCTCTCTTTTTCTCTTCCTTTCTTCCTCTTTGTCTCTCTCTCTGTGTATAACTTATTTTGCGCTAACTTCCTTTTCTCTTTCTCTCTTCCTACCCGTCGCGCTTTCCTTTCTCTCCTTCTGTCTTTCTATTTCTCTAAAGAAATAGATGAGAGAGAGAGCTAAAGAAATAGATGAGAGAGAGTGTGAGTCACGTGGACCTGATGAAAAACCTTGACAGGCCTTATCTGGCCAGCGGGCCACATCTTTGACCCTATAAGCCTAGTGAAAGTATTGCCCCCTCCCTAATAATGTTTTGACACTTCACGCTTATATATATTTAAAAACCTTATCATTTTGAATATTCCAAGATAATGACGCCCCGGTGGGACCAATTAGACCCTGGCCAATGAATTTATATGATACGGGAAAAACTGGATTTTCTAACTTCGATTGAATTCTCCTCGTCACAGTTTCCACATCGGCTCTCTGGCCTTCGGCGCCCTCATTCTGTCGGCGGTGCAAATGGTGCGCATCGTCCTGGAGTACCTGGACCGAAAACTCAAGGGTAATACGCTTAAAACGCACTTCTACTCTTATAGCATATGAATAATCTATATTTTATGTTGATAATATGTGTATTATTTTCCCTCATGTAGGTTTTAGATCAGGTGATGCTGTCATAATAGTCTGTAGTTTGCAAAAATCTGTGCAGCCCTTTGAGACTCTTTGTGATTAAGGGCCAAACATATAAACAGGACTTGACTTGAGGTTTTTGAGATTTCCCTTGCCCTCATGTAGGTTTTAAATCAGGGGATGATGTCATAATAGTCTAGTTTTCAATAGTCTTTGATCCGTGCAGGCCTTTGAGACTCTTTGTGATTAAGGGCCTCACAAATAAACATGACTTGACTTGACTTAATACGATCCTCACCTTCTTCATGACTTCAAAATAAGACGTTTTTTTTTTTTCTTCCCAGGTTCCCAAACGGCATTTGCCCGTTTCCTGATGGGATGCCTGAAATTCTGCTTCTGGTGTTTGGAACGTTTTATCAAGTTCCTCAACAAGAACGCTTACATTATGGTAAGTCGGTCTTCAACTTTGTGTGTTTAGACGAAAAAAATGAAACACATTTGTCTGGAGCGGGGGACAAGCTAGTAGATAAAAGAGAAAGAGAGAGGGAGGAAGAAAAATTAAGAGCGAGTAAAAAAGAGAAAGACAAGTCTTCATTGATATTTGGCGCCACAACGCTTTGCTGATAACATCCATGACTACTTCCGCAAACATGTGTGACGTCACGTGTCACCATGATGTGACTTTCTGTCTTTATTTAGGAGTGTTGCGTTACATTGCGAGGCTAGCCCTTTAAAAGGGGCGGAGCTTGCGCTCTGCTCGGTTTTAACACAGGAAGTACAAACTCATTGAAATATAACTTTTTTTAATAGCATTGGAAAATGGAAAGAGTGCTTGAGTCATGTTTCTGGAAGGAGAAACTACAACAAAAAATATATATATTCCCCTCCTCCATCAACATGATTTGGAAAAGAAGCAGGGAGCCACTCTGCAGCGCTAAAGAGCACGATGCGGCCCCCGAGCCGCAGGTTTCTCACCCCCGGTTTCGCTAACGGATGTGCTTGCCGACAGATCGCCATCTACGGAAAGAGCTTCTGCACTTCCTCAAAGGACGCCTTCTTCCTCCTGATGAGAAACGTTATCCGGTAAGGTCTAAATATCCTCTGTTGGGTGACTTGCAAAAGTATTGGCCCCCCAAGAATATTTTGACATCAGGCTGCAAACAAACTCAAAATATTTTGGAAGAATCGACGAGATTTGACACGCAATCGAGAAGGGAAACCAAAATGTATTAAAGATTTTATATTGTGCTCACAAATGAAAATTGGAAATGTAGGTGTTGCAAAATGAATGGCCCCTCTTTGAGTTATTACTTACCTACATTTGGGAATAAATGTCTCACACATATTTTCAGTTTTTTAGGTTTGAAGCCGCAAATTTTGCACCATGACAAAAGGTTCTTGGGGAGGGGACAATACTTTCACTGGGCTTCTGGTGTCAAAGATGCGGCCTGCTGGCCAGATCAGGCCTGCCAAGGTTTTTCAACGGGTCCAAGTGACAAACTTATTTTTTTGCTCCTCTCTCTCTTTGTCCTTTTGTCTCTTTCTCTTTTTTATTTATTTTGCGCTCTCTCTTTATTTTCTCTCTTTCTTCTTATTGTTTCTTCCCTCTCTTTATCTCCTTCTTTATCCATTTATTTTTCTATACTCCTCGCTTTCTCTGTATTTCCCACTGTCGTTTTTTCTATTTTTCTCTTCCTCACTCACTTTCTCAATTTCTCTTTCTATCTCTTTCCCTTTTTCGCTCTCCCCTTTTCTCTATCTTTTTTATTCCTATTTCTTTGCCTTTTTTTCTCCCCCTCCTTATCTCTTTGTGTATTTCTTTTTCTCTTTTTGTTTGTTGACTTTCTATATTTCACACCCACTCTTTCTTTCACTCTTTTTCTCTGTTTTCTTTATAACACTCTTTTCTATTTCTCTTTTTTCTATTTCTCTCTTTTGATCTATTTTCCTGTTCTTTTTTTCTCTTTCTCTCTCTCTTTTCCATTCATTTTTCTTACTTTCTGTCACGTTCACTCATTTTCTCTTATTCAATTACTTTCTCACTTTCTCTGTCTTTCCCACTCTCTTTTTTTCTATTCTTCTCTTCTTCACTCTTTCTCAATTTCTCTCATTTTCTATCTGTCTCTTTCTTTCCCTTTTTCTCTCTTCCTCTTTCTCTTTATCTCTTCCTTTTTTCTCCCCCTCTACCTCTTTCCTTATCTATTTCTTTTACTTTTTTTACTTTCTATATCTCACACCATCTTTCCTTCTATCTTTTTATCTCTGTTCTTTTTTCCTCTTTATCACACTCTCTCTTTTCCATTTCTCTCTCTTAGTTCTCTCTTTTGATCTATTTTCCTGTTCTTTTTTCCTCTTTCTCTTTTCTATTTCTTTTACTTGCTTTCTATCTGTCATTTTCACTCATTTTCTCTTCTTATTCCTTTACTTTCTCTTTTTCACTTTCTTTTGCTTTCCCTTTCTTTCTCTTCCTCTCTCCATTTTTCTCCCTTCCTCTATTGTGATCTCTTTATTCCTTTCTCTCTTCTTCTCCCTCTTTCTCTTTAATCCGCTCTCGTGGCCCCATTGAGATTTTGACCCTGCACGTGCCCCCCAACTCAAATGAGTCTGACACCCCCACAGGAAACACCGCATCACCTGCGCCCGTCTCAAGTTTGTTTTTGATTCCCTCCCGCTTTTAGCGTGGCCCTTCTGGACAACGTGACGGATTTCTTGCTTTTCCTGGGGAAACTTCTCATCGCAGGGGGCGTGGGTGAGTCCGCCGAGCCGGCCCACGGCAATTCGCCTACTGGTTTTCTTGACGTATGTTCCCTTTTTGGGGTTCCTTTCCCGCTCACCAGGTGCGTTTGCATTTTTCTTCTTCACTCATCAAATCCCGCTCTTTGAAAGTCATGCGCCCACCTTAAACTACTACTGGGTCCCTCTGCTGGTGAGAGATGTTCATTACGTGCATGCAAAACACTCTAAAAAGTTGTATGTTTATCTTTAATATCTTCAAACATATTTAAAGATATTATTTACAAAAATATCTCGATGTGGGTTTTCAAACATGCTTTTCTTTTATCCGATGTCATTTTGACTTCTTCAAATACATGAAGTATAATGCATGCAACAAATCACTTATTAAAATAGAGAATGTCCTTTTTTGTCAGGAAAAATTGTTGAACAAAAAAAATTAAGAAAATGTCACCCCAAAACCTCACCATTTTTATAAAGGTTGTTTTTATGAGCCACACATGTGATCTCTTAAAAATGGACTTTATTCGAGGAGTGTATAGGTGCTTTAAAAATCCTTGAATTTGAAAGTTTTCTAGGATTGAAAATTGCTTGAAAATTATGGGGGAAGTGCTGGAAATAGTCTGCTCAAAAATGACGCTGACGATGCTCTCCGGTGGCTTTGCTTTGCCACTGCGTTTCTACCCTCGTGATTAACGGCAGCTGGCATTGGTTTGTATGGCGTTTGTCCCATGAAGTGTCATGGCCTTCTACAGGAGAGGCGCATGCTACACATAAACGGCACTATAAAATGCGAATTATGGACATTTATTATGAGCCATCCAAAAAATGAAGGTAGCTTTTCCCAGAGGTAAATCTTCCTGCAACTGAAAATGGAAGTCATTTTTACCCAGAACCTATTCAAAGAGAGATTTGTCTCAAAAACCATTTTAGTCTACAAAGATTGACTCAAAATGTAAAAATCCCCAAAAGTCCTGATAGATAAACATTTAGCTCTGCACAATACGCGATTCACACCAAAAGTGGTACTTTTCTTTGTCCTTCTCGATGATCATTTTGTTATTTTCCTTGCCCTTCCAGGCGGTGATATTGGGATCCTACTTGGTCGCTCACAGCTTCTTTAACGTCTACGCCATGTGCGTAGACACCTTGTTCCTGTGCTTTTGTGAGTACTCTACACTCGATTCCGCAATCCCGCTCGCTTTGAAGACGCATAATAACCCCCGGATGACTTTTAATCTTTTTCCTCTCTCGATCGATGATTAGTTTGTTAGGGTTTTAAAGGTAATCCCAAAATCCTTAACATGCAAAATGGGAGGAAATGGTACCGAGACCCTTCGCTAGTTTGGGTTAAAGTGGGGGACACAGGGAGCTAAGATTCACGCCCTTAGGCCAGAAAACTCTTGACTTGCCGATTGGTTGATTCATACCAGACACCTCCTCTGCACTCTATCTGCATCTCGCTTGGAAGGGTGTCATGCTACTTTGTCATACTGCCAAAGAATGCATCTGCCGAACCTTCTCTCTCGCTCTCTTCTTCTCTCTTGCTCTCCTGCTTGTCTGCCCTCTCCCGCTCGCCCTCTCTCCCTTTACCCACTCTCACTCTCTCTCGCCTGCTCTTTCACTCGCTTCCTGTCGTTGACCTACTCGCTTGCTCGCCCCCCCTCTCTTGCTCACCCACTCTTTCACTCGCTTGCCCTCTTGCTCACCTACTCGCTTGCTCGCCCGCCCTCTCTTGCTCCCTCACCCTCTCTCTCTCTTTCGCCTGCTCACCTGCCCTTTCACTCGCTTGCCCTCTCTCGTTCACCTACTCGCTTGCTCGCCCCCCCCCCCCCCCACCCCCCTCTACCTCCCTCACCCTTTTTTCTCTCTCCTGCTCACCCGCTCTTTCACTTGTTTGCCCTCTCGCTCATTTACTTGCTTGCTTGCCCCAGTCTCTTGCTTCCTCACCCTTTCTCACTCTGTCTCTTTCTCTCTCCCTTTCACCTGCTCTTTCACTCGCTTGCCCTCTCTTGCCCGCCCTCACTTGCTCCCTCACCCTTTTTCACTCTCGCTCACCTACTCTCTCTCCCTCTCTTCCCTGCTCTTCACTCGCTTGCTCTCTCTCGGTCACCTACTTGCTTGTTCGCCTGCCCTCTCTTGCTCCCTCACCCTTTTTCACTCTCTCTCTCTCTCTCTCTCTCTCTCTCTCTCTTGTCCACTCAACTGCTCTTTCACTTGCATGCCCTCTCTTGCTCACCTACTCGCTTGCTCGCCCGCCCTTTCTCACGCTCTCTCTCTCTCCTGCTCCCGTCTCTCTTTCTCTCTCCCTCTCTCTCATTTTCAGTCAGCAAGGCTGCCCCCCCAACAACGAAAAAGTGTGACACTAATACGCAGATATTCCATTTTTCTGGGTGTTTCTGGTCCCCGTTGACCGCAAAAACCAAGAAATCTCTTGACATGGAATATGCTTAAAAGCAGTTTTAGATAAGAAATAGAACAAGTATATTTATTTATGCATGAAAAAATGTGTTAGCTCTCTAGGATAAAAATTTTCAGCCAAATTTTAGCAGCCTAATGCGGGCCCCTGACTCCAAATAGTTGCCCCACCCTTACTTTAAAGGACAAGAACAAAGCCTAACTGAAGAAGAAGGTCGTCTCAGCCATTAATTTCCTCCCCGCATGTTTTCCTTTCCTCCGCTTCCCGCCCGTCTCCCGTCAGGCGAGGACCTGGAGAGGAACGACGGTTCGTCCCTCAGGCCTTACTACATGTCCCCCGAGCTGTGCCGGATCCTGGGCAAAAGCAACCGCTTCCCGCTCGCCGCCAGCGACAGTAGTAGCGATTGTAGTATTTGTAGAGCCGGCTCCCGATGAGACGCCCCGGGGACCTTTTGCCACGCCCGGACATTTTAGGGACGGCGAGGACCAAGAACCCTTCACTTTTGTCTTTACTTTTTCCTGCGTTTTCTGCCTTAGCGATCGCGATCACGTGCCACAATGACGATTATAGAGACAAAAGTCCAACGGAATCGCTGCGTACGGTCCCTTGCAAAAGTGTTGGACCCCCAAGACTTATTTCAGGCTTCAAACTAACAGATACAAAAAAAAAATCGACAACACGACACAATCTTGAAAAGAAACTACATTTATTTGACATTTTCGATCTTAAAAATTGAAAAGTAGGTGTTGCAAAAATGTCGGCCCCCTCTGAGGTCATACTTTGTACAACCTCCTTTTGCTGCAATCAGTCTTTTTTTTTTTTTGCACTTCTTGATAGAAAAATATTTGCCCAATTAAGGTTTGATGGCGACATTTGTGCACGGTATTTTTCAGATCTTTCCACAAATGCTCTTCAGGATTGAGGTTTGGCCATTCTAACACCTTTATGTTTTCCGTTTGAAACCGTTCCATTGTAGATTTTGGTCAGGGTCGTAGTCCTGTTGGAAGGTGAACCCTTGCCCTGTCCTCAGGTCCTGTATTAAGTTTCATGAGAAGCAACCCCAGAGCATGATGCTGCCACCACCATGTTTGTCAGTGAGGATGGTGATTTGAAGGGGAAGTACGCAGTTACTCTTGCTCCTAATGTAACACTTTTTGGTCTCATCTGACCAGAGCACCTTATTCTGCATGTTATTTGTGTCCACTATGTGGCTTCTTGCTTCTTTATCTCATTCTTTCAGAAAGAGCCTTCTTCTTGCCACACATACATAAGAGGCAGATGTATTCAAAGTACGACAAACGCATAACCTCTTTGTTGCTTCTCTAATTAGTTTTTTCTTTGTTTGGGCCCAAAATGGATGGCCAGGTTTAGGAACGTTTGCACTAGTTTTATGCTCTCTTCATTTCGATATTATTGCTTGCACTGTGTTTTGGGTAATGATTGTTAAATCTTCTTGGATCCCGTTCCTGCTTTGTGTCTCCCATGTGGCTACTTTTTTATGGTATTCTTTCAGAAAGGGCTTGCTTCTTGCCACTCTTCCATGAAAGGCAGATTCATGCAGTATACAACTAATAGTTGTCTTATGCACAGATTGTCTGCCCTTTATCCTATATGATCATTGACCTCTTGGTTGCTGTGCTGATTAGTTTTCTTGTTGTTGGGGAGAAAGTCTCGAGTGTCTTGGTAGGTCTGCAGTGGTTTTATGCTCTCTCCCTTTTTATTATTGCTCGCACAGTAATCTGGAAGATGTGTAAATGCAAAGTGTGAAATCTTGTATCACATTCCTGCTTTTAACCTTTTGACAATTTTAACTCAGTCCTGCCTGGTGTGTTTTTCTTGGTCTTCATAATTCTGTTTGCCAGCGTCTCTTTTCTTGCAGATCTCCGAGCCCTCACAGATCAGTTTCTTGGTTGCTTCTCTGATTAGTTTTCTTCTTGTTGGGGAGAAAGTCTCGAGTGTCTTGGTAGGTCTGCAGTGGTTTTATTCTCTCTCCATTTGAATATCATTGCTCACACAGTGCTCCAGATTTGTAAATGTTGCAAAATGAGTCATTTAGATTGACATTGGCTCAATCAGATGTGATTGGGGAATTTTGGGATGAGTTGGCTCAGCTGAGAGAACAGGGGGACAACATTGAAATGATTTGTTTCCACTTCACGATTGTGCCTCTCATGTTGTTGATTTTTTTTTTTTTTTTGCTTTTAGTTGGAAGCTTGAAATGCGACAATATATTGCGGGGGGGCATTACTTTTGCAAGGCACTGTAAGTGGTGGCACATTTTGGTCTTCTATGATGTTTTGTATGCACTTTCACTGCTGCGAACAAGCGGGCCCAGTGGAATGGAAGTTACAAAAAAATCACGTGGACGTACTTTTATACAAAGGATCATCACCGATGGTCAGGAATTTCGATACTACCTTTGAATTTTCTTAAGAAAACACGACGTAAGGACGGACGAGCACACTCGAAGGAGAAACGAAGGTTAGACGTATATAGCCGCCAATGGCAGATTTGTACAAAACGTAAGCATTGATCCTATTTAGTGACATCAGGGGTGTCAAACGCGTGGCCCGAGGGCTCGTGAGAACTCTGAGAGTACACTTTTTTCTTTATTTATTTCTCCAATTCTCTTTTTTTGTATTTTTCTTTCCTCTTTATCTCTCCCTTTGTCCCTCCCCCCCCTTTAGTTCTCTTGAATCGACTAGTTGTTGCAGCCCCCTCTGATAGTGTTTTTTTCTCCAATGCAGCCTCTGGGCTAAAATGAGTTTGACACCCCTGTGTTTCATGTTTCTTACCCCTTGAAATGTACTTTAAATGTGGAAAAAATGAAATTGAACTTGCAAATCATTTCAATAATTGATGTATTTTTCACTTTTTGGAATTGAATTATTCGGCCATTTATCCTAGAAATCACATGCAAAAATGACATTTTTATCTATGCATGGGCAGTATTATTTGTGGACTGTTATTTTTTTCCCTTTTTGAAAAACAAATGACCATAGTAACTACCTGAACCTATACTCATTATATACAAACAGACTTAGTATATAAAAACCTTTCTTAGGTTGAGGTGTGAAAGTAATATTGCACAACTTTTTAGTTTGAGAGGAAGAACTATGGTCCCCCTGTAATAAAACAAGAAGCTGCTATAATACGGATGGACTTTCTTGTAGAGGTAAGATCTTAAGCCCGACTTAAAATTCAGATCGGGTAAAGCCTCGAAATGTCAACCATTACGTTCGGGTTCGGGCAGGGTTTTCCCCTTACTGTGTATTTTTTTTTATTACTATAAACCTGTCATTGTTCTTTTTCTTTGTGGGGGATTGAAAGGGGGATGGAAACCATTGCACGGATCCTCCACAAAGGAAACGAAGGATAATGTCAGGTGGATAATTTGCACGAATAAATTCTGAAAATGTGGGTTTTGTTTTCGGTCCTTCAAATTAAACGGTCGGGCCCCATCTTACCTCTACTTCCTTGCCCCACTCTACTTGTGTTTAGCATGATTTCTCCAATGGCTCCTGAAATCCCCGCTTGCTTTCTTTTAACACAAAAACCTATGTGAGGTATTATTTCCCATGATACTCGTGTGTACTGTACTCAAAGAGGTAGGTTCCTGTTTTTTTTTTATGTGCCTAGTTATGTATTCATACTTTGTCAATTTAGAGCTCACACGGGAACAATTTTTGCGATTTGTAAAAGGATGTCAAAGCCATTTTTGGTACGTTTCCTTTTGATATGATGAGGTGATGTAGTGCTCTTTGATGGAGATCTGTCTGATGGTTATCCCATCTTTGGCATAGAGAACTTTTTTTTAAAAAAAAAAGCAATGAACTCTGATGGTCATGTCGGTCCTTTTTCGAATAAAATGGAATGGTAAACACGAAGCCAAGTGGTTACTATGACACGCTTGCCACTGCTGAAAATTGTGATGGCAATTTGTACGCCTTTTATGTCCAAATTCAAGCATTTTTCAAGCACTTTCATAACCATTTTTTCTATTTTCCCAGAAGCTTCGCCAACCAAAAGCACTCTTTTGTCTATAATAGTCGCCATCATGCTGCTAGCACATACTTTGTGCTACTTTGCGTAGTTCCAATCTATGATCGAGGGTCTTTTTGTGTCAATGGGCTGCTCTAAAGTGACATGAATTCTGACATTCTGTATCAACAATGCATGACCAGCTTCAACGCGTCACTCTCGTTTAAAGTGGTAAGGGATTTATAGGGGTTACATCTCACCGAGTTCAAAAGGTAACGTTAAAATGCAAACATTTCGAAAACAACCGTGTTATACGTATCCCGGTATTATCTCCCAGATCCATCACAACTCTCACAATTGCCTCGGGAATTGTCGAGTTAGTTGCGATGGCTTGCCACTCACGGCGCATTACCAGCAAGCAGAAAGGAAAAATAACCCTCCTCAGAAATTTCTCTCTATCCTTCTTCGTCAACATTCTAAGCCGAGAGGGAAGAAGAAAACTGCGGCTAGGTTTCCCGGCTGGGAAGACGTAGCAGTTGCTTTCGGCCTTGTCGGTTGCCGTTGTCGTCCGGCACCGTAGGGCAGCAATTTGTATTAAAGGTACATAAAAACTTAAATAGCTCCCTATCTATTTTTCTTCACATCAAATAAATAAAAATGTCAATACAACCAACATGATTTGAGCTAAAACAAAAAGTCCATGGACATTTCAACAAGCTGTTTTAGAGCCAGATTGACCAGCTAACGTTATGGTAACAGCTAATCATTTCCACTCGAGTGTTTTAGGCTCTCTCAAACATACACACTTAATTGACGAACTAATGTTATGATAAGAGTTAATATATCAGTGTAAATTTGAAGGCGCTCGCCTAAAACAATTACACTTTTTACGCTTTTTTTCAAATCCCGCACACACTTTATAATATTAATCTTGATTCAAAAACTCCATTCTAACGTTATTCCTCCTGCTTCGGTGGCTCCGCCCCTGGTCGCTCATCCAATCAGAAGGAAGGAAAAAAAACAAGAGAGGGGGAGAAAGGTTCAGCTGTATCCAAGCATAAATAACTCCCCTGTCAGATAAAAATGGCAATACCCGTCAAATTCCCAATTATTGCCCGTCGGATAATCGGTCGACCTGCATTATTTGAATGTGAGAATCACATTGACAATTTATTCAAAATCTTCTCATTTACAGCTATTCAGTGACATCATTCAAATTCATTGGTACTAAAATTCAATAAAGCAATTTCCATTTGCTGCCTGTGTCTAAATGGCAACTGGATCGCTAACAAAGATGCACGTCACATTGATTGTTCATTCGCTATTGGAGGGATCGGAAGAGCCTTTTTCTTAATTAGGGGACAGAAGAATGATGCAAGTATGTTGCAAAATATTCCAGACGCTGGGTTTTTAGAGAAATGCCGTCTGAAAGTGGATACCGTTGCTTCTCATGAGTGCAAATGTGGCTTCCAGAGTTGGCTGATTTCTTTCAAAAGCAACGAGAGAGCAGGTGAGCGAGAGAGAAAGAGAGAGTAGGTGAGAGAGAGAGAGAGAAGGTGAGCGAGAGAGAGAGAAGGTGAGAGAGAGTAGGTGAGCAAGAGAGAGAGAGAGTAGGTGAGAGAGAGAGAGAGAAGGTGAGAGAGAGAAGGTGAGAGAGAGTAGGTGAGCAAGAGAGAGAGAAGGTGAGAGATATATATATATATCGATCATACCTGTCAACCTTTACATTTTATTCCTATTTAGTTTCTTTTGTCTTTTATTAGCATATTTGCTATTGGAGTAATCCAAAAGTCATTGAAAGTAATCTAGTTCAAGTAACTCTACCCAACCCTGGATATAGAGATAGATATAGGTGTAGATATAGAGATATATAGATAGAGAGATATAGAGATGTATACATATACTAAAGTCCCAGGGCGTACGTAATATTTTGCAACATATTTTCAGAATTTCGGGAAGGAACGCCACACGTTCCGTGCCCGATCGGAAAAATCTGGGTCTTTTCTAATGCCCGGGTCCTGAAACGCTTAAGGTCACTTGAGGGCGGAACGCTCACTTAGCGAGAGACCTACTCGGTGGCGGGTCCCCGCACGCCGGCGTTGAGCACTCGCCGAGGGGCGCCCGAGACCTGTCGCTGTTGAAATAAGAAGGAGCGTCCGAGGGACGGCGAAGCGCGGCCCAGGAGACGCGACTCCATGGCCGTCTTCTGAAAGTCCAGACTCTGGAGGGGGGACACCGCGTCATTTCCCCCCTGCTTAAATTCCGAGTCCCGTCGGGGATCTTACCTTGTTGTGCCAGGCCGTCACCATCAGCTTCTCCTCGTACTCGCGGAATTTGGCTTGCTCGCACTGACGCTGCGGGAGGAGAATGGATTTTTACGAGACGGAATGGTGACGGTAGCAGGAGAAGCCAAAATCCATTGCATCGGGGCTGTCAAACTCATTAGAAACAGAAGGTTAGACAGAAGAAGAGAAAAGACACACACACACACACACAGAGAGAAAGAGAGACAGACAGAAAATGGTGGTAGAATGATGAAAGAAAAGAATAGGCAGTAGGAAGAGGAAGAAAGAAAAAAAGGCAAAGGTAAAAAAGGAGAAAAGACAAAGTGAGAAAAAGACAGAGAATGAGAAGAACAAATGGAAAGAGGGAAAGAAAGAACGATGTTTAAAAGCGTTTGGAAAACTCATAGAAACAGAAAGAGAAGGTTGGACAGAGAGAGAGAAAAGAGAAGGGGAAAACAGCGAAAGAGCAAAAAAGAGCGAGAGAAAGAGAGAGATAAAAAATGGTGGTAAGATGAGAGAGAGAAAAGGAGAGGCAGTAGGAAGAGGAGGAAAGACAGGAAATAAACATACAAAGTGAAAAAGAGAAAGACAGAAAGAGGTTGAAAGATAGAGAATAAGAAGAACAAATGGAAAGAGGGACCAATAGAACAACATTTAAGAGCGTTTGGAAAACTCAGAAACAGAGAAAGATCGGAAAAACAGTGCAAGAGCAAAAAAGAGCGAGAGAAAGAGACAGAGATAAAAAATGATGGTAGAATGAGAGCAAGGGAAAAGGAGATGCAGTAGGAAGAGGAAGAAAGAAAATATAGATATCCAGCTCTATAGATATCTCTATATAGATATTTCTATATCTATCTCCTATATCTATAGAGGTAGATATCTATATATTTGGACAGAAAGAGAGAAAAGAGATGAGGAAAAGAGTGAAAGAGAGAGAGAGATAAAAATGGTGGTAGAATAAGAGCGAGAGAGAAAATGAGAAGCAGTAGGAAGAGGAAGAAAGGAAATATATATATATATATATATATATATATCTAAGGAAAGGCAAAGGGGGAAAAGGAGGAAAGACAGGAAATAAACAGACAAAGTGAAAAAGATAGATAGATGTCTAGATAGATATATACTTTATTCATCCCCGTAGGGAAATTCACACTTCCAGCAGTCTACCCCGTTGTTTATTAACAGATTAACATGATGCCCGAGGGTGCTTGTAGCGGAGTGGATGACGTCACGCCAGTCCAAAAGTTCGACATTCCTACGGCAGATGGAAATCTTTTCTTTGTGAGAATCCAGGGATACACCACCTCGTGTTAGCAAGTCCGCCTCCTCTCCGATTCCCCCCGGCTTTCGTGTCTCTGTATAGCGGCGTTGAAGCCGGATAGCTCCGGGTAGCGCCGGGTGGCTACACGTTAGCGTCCGGAATGCTAAACGTGAGCCACGTTTCCGCAAAACACAGCAACTGCGCTCCCTGTGCGCTTCGATGTTTTCCACCAGCACTCGATGATCTCATTTGGTCGTGAGTTCGCATTTACCATGATTACGGATGGTACCGAAGACTTATAACGCCGCTAGCCGCTTCGCTAGCTTCGGCTTTTCTTCCACCATGGGCCCCTTCATCACACCGGCACGAGAATTCCTCAGGGCAAGGAGTTGAAATACACGCATTTCTTGTGCGTTGAAACCCATGTCCATAGGATAGAAGTAATCCATAGTGTAGTTGTCAAAACGGGAAGAAAAAACACCGAAGATAGGAGCAGACAATAAAACAACAGGGCAGCTGCTGGAAAAGGCAGCCGCTCGTGGCAGCGCCGCTTTGAGGTTGAAAGATAAAGAATGAGAAAGACCAATGGAATGAAGGAAAGAAAGAACGACATTTAAAAGCTTTCTTGCGCTTTCAGCGTCGGCCCGCGGGCCGGATTCAGTTCCTCGGTAAGCTCGATACGGCCCGCGGGCCGCACGCTCGACACCCCCGGCTCGTTACCTCTAAAGCCAGGATCCGCTCGTCCCTGTGAGTCAGTTGGTTCCTCAGGGTCTGGATCTCCAGGGTGGACGGGTTCAGTTTAGGATCCAGAGCTCGGATCACCTGAAAGTCAAAGAAATGGACGCTAACACGCACACAGTGGAGGATGTCCCCTGCCCAAAGACCACCAAGACGGGCTCTCGCAAGCCTACTGAGGAGAAGCGCTGAGTACATGCGTACAGAGCTTCCTCCCTCCCCCACCTAGCTGGATCTGAACATCTCTGTCTGTCCCTCACCCCCTCATAAACCTCCCTCCAGATCCAGATATTCTTTGTTCCTATATCTTCTATGGTTTCTTTTATCCTCACTGTAAAATGTGTAACTGTCCAATTTCGTTGTCACAATATGTTCAAGCCATTTTGTAACAATGATAATAAAGGTATATTCTATTCTATCGTTCAACTTGCCAACGCAGCAGCAAGAAAAATCAGATGTTTATTGTCCAATCGACCCATTGACAATAAAAGTAGGCAGCACGTTGCCATCATTCGTGTAATGACGCCTCCAGCGCCGCAATTCCGCCCCCAACGCCTACACCGTGAACACAGGAGCCCGGCTGCCAGATACCAAAATATGTTCATTAACCGATAAAACTTATCAAATTTGATAGGTTGGTCGTTTTGGTTGTAACATTTCTCAGAATTCACTGAGTGAATATAACTTGTTTTTATATTCTTAAATATAAAAACAATCTTTCACACACACACAAAGTAACGTTTCAATAATCAGTCTAATTGCATCTCTTGTACGTTTATCAGTCTTGTACTCTTTTATTTTGAAGTCGCATTTCCGGTGTATTTTTCTGTTTGCTGTGTGAATAAAGTTAACTACACACACGGGAGGGGCCAGTGCTGCCGGGGCACTCGCCCGAGGTGTGGCCCCAATGGGCCACCGGACAGTGCTATTACATTTATTTACCTTAATGCTTGTTTTTATTTAAGTAATTCTGCCAACATAGTTTATATAAGTTTTAACTTTATCAAAATGAGATGATTTAGTCAAATTTTTCACTGCACAACTACTATTGAAGGTCAACAAAAAAACTAAATGATTCATTTGCAAAGAGAGAAATGATAACTTAGTGTTTAACTGTAGTGCATTCCTAATCCCAAAGGTGAGAACCACCAGGAAAAGTATGTGTGTGTCTGTGTGCGGAGTCAAACTTTGGAACAATGTCCAACTATTCACGTGTTCAAATTTAAACACAAAAAAAACATGACTGGCAGAATACAGAGATGAAGAAAACTCCAAAACCTCAACATGAGAAAAACAAGAAACCTTGAGAGGGGGCCACACAAGTGATCATCCCCCTCCCAAGACAACCGGGCAGCAATATATGTTGCGTTGGGTCACGAGTAGGGATTGACCGATACAGGTTTTTCAGGGCTGATACCGATGATTAGTTTTAAAAAGAGATCGATAACCAATATTCATTTGCTGTAAAAGCTTAAATTTTGACGCAAGACATTTTTGTTTAAGCCAAAACAAATTCAAATCGAACTTTAATTGCACCCTGAAACCTTTTCAATGGAAAAGACGACTCATTTTCACTTCAACTCAAAAATAACAGTGCAGGAGCTTTTTTGCTCTCTCATCACGCACACTATTGACAAACTCATGTTATGATAAGAGCTAATAGATCAAGCTCCACCAGAACATGCTTCCCTAAAACAAGTGAACTACAGTTTTTCTGCCATCTCAATCACGCACGCGCTTTTCTACAGAGAAGCGGCATTTTGGAAATCTCGACGTCATGTGAGCATGCTGAGTCCGGATAACTTTCGTTTCAGTGGCTCCGCCCCTCAGTCACTTCTCCAATCAGAGAGCAGGAAAAGAGGAGAGTGAGAGAATGGCTGGGCTTCGAAGCAAAGTTCTCTCCAGCTTCTTAGCCCGTTTTGGGTATATTGAATCAGCCGGTCCAATGAATGAAAATGCCGATACCGATATCTGTTAAAATTCCAGTGCCGATAATCGTCTCGCCCTATAATCGAGTCGCAAAACGTAGTCAATCGATGCTGTTGATTTTGAATTTGTCGCAACTTTTCATCTGACGAACATGGGAAACGTTAAAAACCTTATCAATTAATCCCAGGAGGAAACTCAAGACCAGTTTTTGCCGAACGAGACCCGAGTCCACTCACGTTGCGAGCTTTCTCCAGGTACATCTTGTACCGGTCTTCCATGGCCCTCATGTCCTCATCCTTCTTTTTCAGCGCCGCGTTCAGCTCATCCACCTTCAACGCTGCCGACACAAACAACTGTTAGCGTAGGTCGGTAGTTGTCAAATGGGGGGGTGGGGGCGTTTTCAGGGTGCACGAGGCTTTGTTAAGGGGCGCGTATTGTTGTGGATTAATGGAGTCGGAGCTTGACATAATGAGGACACATTTGTTTAGGACAGGAAATTCCAGGCTTGTTTCTCCCGTGTTTAAATGGGTGTTATTATTAATAACACTCGCCTTGGTCTGGAACAGCTTCCAACCCCAACGATTTTCTTGAAAATCGGTGTAATTTTGGAGAATCGAAAGAGGACGAAAACATTGTCAGTTCCTGGAAGCATGCACTTTGAGAAAAACAAGCGCGTCATCGCAAGTGGACGCACTAAGCAACATGTGATATTTCTGACATGATGTTTTCTCTCCGGAGGGTATAAGAATGCTAATTGTCTGAGAACATTGTTTGGACACTGATGAACATCAATAAACAGCTTTTCCCTCTCCTGTCAAGATTCCTCTGTTCTTTGTGCATATTTCTAGGGCATATTTCACAAGCTGCTTTGAAAGTTTCACCTCAGACGTTTTTCAAGAGAATGAAGTTCCGTTGCACCTCCGCTACGCTAAGTGGCAATGGCACGCTCACTTGGAGAGGTGAGAGAGGTTTTCCTCTTCCTAGGGGTTCCAGCGGATCCTTGAAAAAGTCTTAAAAGGCATTGACTTTATTTATATAAAAATAAGGCCTTAAATGGCATTAAAGTGTTTCGAATCCAATTTTAGAAAGTCTTAAAAATGAACGCATTGTTGATATTTACATTTATTTAAACTAAAAAGGTTGAATGCATCTTGATAAAAATATATTAGTAGTTCTTTGGCAGTTTTGACTGAGGATCCATATGCTATACCGTAAACATCTTCCATGTCTAAAACTAGAGTTTTCCAAGTAGAACTGGATCAAAATCTAGTTTTAAAAAGATTAAAATAAACATTTGTTTAACATTGCTTTGCATGGGTTTTTTGGTGCGTTGTTCGTTTCAATTGTATTTTTGTCAACTTGATTTTCAATTTGATTTCAAGTTTCATTTAAAGGGTCTTCAAAAGTCTCGAAGTGATCGACCAAGGGCCAAGTCAGTCCAGGCGGATTGGCACTCACAGTTCTGAGTGTTGTCGGGCTGCAGGTCCTCCAGCAGTTCCTTTTTCTTCAGGATTTGGTCCTGGGCTTCATTCAGCTGGACCCTGAGAAGGGAATAAAAGCACCGTTTATTACTTCTGAAAGTCTTCAGCGTGCGTCCAGCTTTCTTTGTCATCTTACATGTGAGCGTCCAATTTCCGCTTCAGGTTGGACTAGAGAGGGAAACAAAGGAAAACAATTTATAGAGAGTCAGCTTGGTCATACAGAGGCCCCTCGGTACTAGACGCTTCGGTTATCGCTGGTTTATTGGTACACGGATTTGGAGTTGAATCGTTTTTGTCATTGATATCAACATATCAATCATTGTGTTCTGACAGTTCCAGAACAGCCTGAGAGATATGCCCCAAAATATGCACAAGAGTGTCCAAACAACATTCCCATTCGTCTAAGAGACAATCAGCTTTCTTATAGCAACCTTAGTGGCCTAATGGATTAGTAATTGTCCTTGTGACCAGGGATTGTGGGTTCAAATCCCATTTGTGGCAGACCTTTGGGGGCGGCAGAAGCTCAGGAGGTAGAGCGCTCGTCTTGGGATCAAGTGATAGCAGTTCGAATCCCGGCTCCTCCGTGTTACATGTCAAAGTGTCCTTGGGTAAGACACTGAACCCCTAATGCCCCCAATAAGCAGGTTAACGCCTTACATGGCTGCACGGCCGCTATTGGGAAATGTGAAGCACACTGTAAAGCACTTTGGGAAGTCTTGACTTGAAAAGCGCTATAGAAATGCAGATCATTTCATTTCATTATACCCTTTTGGAGCAGACACATCCCATCATCCATATCACGTGTTGTTTTCCCCCGAAGTCGGTGCGTCCTTTTTCCATTTTCCAACATTACGTGTTTTCCCCGAAGTTACACAATTTCCAAGAAAATCGTTGTTCCAAGCCAAGCCGAATGTTATTTCTTGGCAAGCCCAAGGCGAGTGTTATTAATAATAACATTTAAACTCGGGAGAAACAAGCCTGGAATTTCCTGTTCTAAACAAATGTCTCCTCATTATGTCAAGCTCCGACTCCACAACAATAGCACACAACAAACGCTATCACAGGGGCAGGTTAGGGCGGTCTCTTAGTGTTGGGTGGGCACGAGTGTGATAGGTTGGTGTATGTTGGTCAAACAGCGGGGCGGGCGTGCGAGTCGACGCGTTAACCCAAAACAAACTGGCAAGCATGGCGATAGATAGCATTTAGCGGCACATTAACATAAAAAAGAAATTCGTCAATTAAATTGGACTCTGAGGAAAGTCAGAAGAGCTCAAAGGAATGCTGATCACCAGCAGGAGCTCCATAGTTTATCAGGTCCCAAAGGGGCTGAGGTGGGGACAGGAGAGAAGGCTGCAGGTCCAGCTGACAGCTCTCACAAGCCACCCCTGCAGAGCCTGTATCACCATATCCATTACCCATTAAACAAATCGTGGGAAACCGCTACATTCAGGAAGGTTCGGTTTTTAACAATTACGGAGACCTGGCTCAAGCCGAGGATCCCTGATACGTGTGTTCAGCCTGCTGCGCTGGCCACTAATTTCGTTGTACTTTCATACAACGACAATAAAGAGCATTGATTCAACTGCAATTCTGTTTGTATGTGTTGATGTGTGGTTATTTTGTTACAGCGATGTACTCTCAGTCGGTAAGGACTTCATCTAGATGAACAAACCCTGGTTGAAATATGTCCACTTGATGTTGCCAAAGCCAGGTGCCTCTCACAAAGACACTGTACTTGTATTTATTTCTTTCTCTCTCTTTATCTCTCTTTTCCACCCCTTTTCTCCCACTCTGTCTCTTTCACTCTCCGCGTCTCTTTTTCTCTTCCTTTATTGCTTTGTCTCTTTCTCTCTCTGTGTCTTTTAACCTCTTTTGCTCTAACTTCCTTTTTTCCTTTTCTCTCTTTTCTCTTTCTCTCTTCATACCTTTGGTGCTTTCTTTTCTCTTTTCTCTCCTTCTGTCTTTCTATTTCTCTTTGCATTTCTTTCTTCCTCTCCTCTTTCCCCCCCCCTCTCACAACTTTTTATCTTTTGTTTCTCACGCTATCTCCGTCTCTCTTTTTCTTTCTTTGTCCCGCCCTCTCTCCTTTTCCCTCCCTCTTTCTCTCTTTTTCTTTCTCTTTAATCGACTAGTCCGGCCCCCGACAGAATGTTTGTTCTATCGTGTGGCCCCCGAGTTCAAAGGAGTTTGACATCCCTGATCTAGAGGTAGGTTTATGAAGGTGCAACCAGTGTTGGGAATAACGCAGTTATGCTCGGAAAATTCCCAATTCTTTGACATCCAACTTTTTAAAACAACGGTAATAGTTACTTTCCCTGGTCACTATTTACTTTTACTATAGAGTAATTTGGTGACTAACTCTGTTAGTGAGTAACATCACTTGGCAGAATTTCACTTTTCCCGTCCCGATTAAGCGCGATCACCGAGAGATTTGGGCTGAACCCGAACCATTACATTTGGTGTCAGAGTAACACTCCATTACCATCAAAACATATTCCCACTGTCAAACATGGTGACGGCAGCATCATGCTAAGGTTGATACCGTCATTCTGCCGGTGGCACTTACGTCATCGGGTTTGACAGCCTGACTTTGCAGCGCCCTCTGGAGGTCTTCCACTTGCTGCTGCAGCTCGCCGATCCGCTGGCGACTCAGCCTGCAGGTTTTTTGGAGAAGGGACACAGAATATTGCACTAAAGCAGGGGTGTCACACTCATTGGAGCTCGGGGGCGCCCCCACATGTTCGAAAAAACAGGGGCCGGATGAGTAAATTCATGAGGGCCTTCTCTGGGGGTCTTTTGAGGGGCCACAACTAAACTAGGATTCAGGGATGTTAAGATTTCATTATAAAACTATTAGAGGGTTTGTAGTATTTGTCAACCGTGCATTTGTAAAAAAAAATGTATTTTTATTCGTTTATTTAACAGCTGAAAAACAGATAGGACAATAGCTTAAGCCGTACCTGGTACCTTGACAAATTTGATCAAAATCTAAGAAAAAACTAGACACAATCACATTTTTCTAACTGTAGGTTACTGGGTTTCCAAAAGTGGCCATTTAGAGACGACCAGTTTACAACACTAAAACCTTTGTAACCATGTATTTGACATGTGTTATTTTTTTAGACGTTGTGAAAGATTTATAGATGTTTGACTTCTCTTTCCAGAAGTCAATCGCTGATTGTGCACACTTGTGCGTGATATTCGCGTAAAAATGGACCCCGAGTTCCATTAAGCATGTTTATTTGACAAAAAAATAACATACAAACATGACTGTAAATGATTAAAAGTCTTTCTGCTTTTAATTTTTAGTTTATGAAAATTCTTACTTGTATATGGGAACATTGCAGTTATATTTCAAATCAATTTTACAGAAGAAAGGTGCTAAAGCTTCTTTAAAACTTCAGCAAAAAACGGCTGAAAAACAGATAAGACAATAGCTTGAAGCCGTACCTTGCATCTTGTCAAATTTGATCAAAGTCTAAAAAAAACTAAAAATTGTATATTACACATTTTTATGAGGGCATTTCCAAAAGTGGCCGTTTAGAGACGACCAGTTTACAACACTAAAACCTTCGCAACCGTGTATACGACTTTGGCCAGTTTTTAGACGTTGTGAAAGAGTTATAAATGTTTGACTTCTCTTTCCAGAAGTCAATCGCTGATTTATCACGCACAGGTGTGCACATTGCGTAAAAATGGATCCCGAGTTCCATCTACAATGTTTATTTTCGGCGTCGATGCGAACACACATCGCAAATAAATAAATTTATGTTGGGAAATTCATTGGATGGCCAATGTGCCAATCATCAATTTAGTCGGTCATTACGGGCTCAAGATAAAGTAGGTCCTGTCTGTTTTCTCAATACATCCATTCATTGGCTATCGGCATGCTAAGCACCGTGAAAAAGGTTGCAAATGGCTGAAAGTGGTGTCAATCAAAACGTCAGAGGCGAATGACCATATTAGAAATGATCTCACCATTTTTTTTCCTTTTAAAAGGAAATGATGGAGCAAAACAGAGAGATTGCAACAAGGATCGTCCAATGAGGCAGAAATGCTTTAAGGTGGATTTTTTTAATTAAGTTTTTAGGTATCTTGTTTGAGACTGATGATGATTTTGCTATGACGAGTATATTTTAAAATCTTGAATCCCGAGCGTTAGCGATTTCAGTGAATGGTAATATCGTGAAGACACCAATCTGCTTATCAACAGTCTTGACGGCAAGCATGAGGAACACTAAGGCGTTGAATAACTATTCCTCTCAGGTGGATTCTCGGCAAATACAACATTCATATCAAAAATGTGTTTTGGTCAGATTAAACCGAAATTGATAAGGTCCTCGTGTTTGGAGGAGAAAAAGTACTGAATTGCATCCGAAGAACATCACTGTTAAGCATGGGGGTGGAAACATCATGCATGGGGCTCCTGCAAAGGGACCAGGACGGCTGATCTGTGTAAAGGAAAGAACGAATGGGGCCATGCGTGGAGGCATTTTGAGAGAAAATCTCCTTCCATCAGCAAGGGAATTGAATATTAGATGTGGCTAGGTCTGTGTATTATTTGCCCTCATGTAGGTTTTAGATCAGGGGATGCTGTCATAATAGTCTGCGGTTTGCCAAGTCTAATCTTGTTTTCATACAATGATTTACAAACAGCCCTTTGAGACTCCTTGTGATTAAGGGCTACACAAATAAACATGACTTGACTACAGCTACAGTAGGTCCACTTTCCTCACATTTTTCTCTTGTGCTTCTCTAAGCATCGTTTGACAAAGGTGGGCTAAAGCACTCAAATGTAAAGGCGACCTGCTCTCCGTGTCCATCTGGCTGCCACTTTTGAGGGCGTCCTCCAACTGAGAGTGCAAGGAGGTGATCTCCCTCTCCAAGTCTTGCTGCTGCACCCGCAGCGTCTTGTTTTCGTGCACCAGCCGGATGAACCTCTCCCTGAGGTAGAAACCAGAACGGGGGTTCGTACGGGCGCTCGAAATCCTCCAATTGTGTTCGAGGACTGAAAACGGCTTGCATTTTGGGTAAAGTGCTTGTGTTTGAAATTGTAGCCACGTTTCTCTGCTTAAAAATGACGCCAACACTGCTCTGATTAACTGCAGCTGAAATTAGTTTGTAGGACATTGTCCTATGAAGCGTCATCGCCCCCCACGGGACAGGTGCATGCTATATCTAAACTGGTTAGTATGAAACGTATTATTCAGGGTCCCATTTTTCAGTTCAAGGCCTTTTCAAGGACTTTCAAACCCAAATTTCAAAATTCTCCAGTACCACATGAAGAAGAAATCCCGTTTTAATCGTGTATTTTGACACAAATACTGTTTTTCACAAATACCATTTTTGATCTTGCATGTGCATTTATCACGACATATGCTTTTTTGGAAAGGAAACACGGCAACAATTTCAAGCATTTCCACCACAATTCAATCACTTTTCAATCCAATATTAAAATTCATGCATTTTCAAGGATTTCAAGCACCCGTAAAAACCCTGCATCATTATCAACAAGTCTACTTGAACATATCACCTACATTGCTCTCTGGCTGCTTGGCTAAGCCGTTGCATTTCTTCTTCCCTTGTGATGAACGGCAGCTGGCATGAGTTTGTATGGCATTGTTTATGAAGCGTCATCGCCCCTTAGGGGACAGGTGCATGCTACATCTAAACAGGGCACTATGAAATGTGTATTACTGCAAGGATTTCGTATCGTTTCCCAGTGGCAAACTATAATAGGGAGAACTTCCTGCAACTGAAAATTTCAGCTACATTTTACTGTCATTTTTACCCAACATCTCAAAAACAAATATATTTGCGATTTTCTCAAGATGGCAGATATATTTGAAACTCTAAGATACAAACTGAAGTCAGAAAGGGAAGAATTCCGTCTGTATTTTAGGGTTTACCTACGCTCGATGTTTGAGGGTATTTCGGTGTACCTGTGCTCGATCGGGATGAGTTCCGCTTCCAAATTGTCGTGGCTGGAGCTCCTTGAAGGAAGCATCCCTGCACAAGACAGTAGAAGCAATTTACAATTTTCAAGACCGAGGATGGGCATCGTTGTTGTGGTGTATTGGAGTCGAGCTTGACATAAGGAGAACACATTAGTTTAAAACGGGAAATTCCAGGCTTGTTTCTCCCGAGTTTAAATGTCAGCGAGTGTTGTTATTAATCGCCTTGGGCTGCCAAGTCATAACATTCTGCTTGGCGTGGAACAATAGTCAGGAATTTGGATGTCAGGCCGACCCCAATGAGTTTCTTGGAAATTGTGTAACTTTGGAGAATCGAAAGAGGACGAAAACATTCGGAAAAAATATTGTCAATTCCCAAAAAGCATGCACATTGGGGGAAAAACGAGTGCGTCATGGCGAGGGGACGTGTTAAGTAACATGAGATGTTGTCTGAGGATATAAAAAGCTGATTGTCTCTTAGACGAATGAGAACTCTGTTTATCAAGAAGCATACTTTTGCGCATAGTTTGGGGCATACTTATCGGGCTTCTCCGAAATCATCAGAGACATTAAATAAACATTCTCACTTAATGAACATCGGGAAAAATACAACTTTAAAAACAAATAAAATTCAAGGTACAGAAGCTCTCTAGGATTAAGGCCTGGCCAGTCTAGCACCTTGACATTATTGGTTTTAAACCATTGTATTCCAAATGTTGCTTTATGTCCACGGTGGTTGCCCTGTTGGAAGAAAAACCTGCGTTTTAGGTTTCTTGCATACTCCAAACTGATTTTCAACCAGAAACGCCCTGTATTTGGCTTCGTCCATCTTGCCAGTCCCTGCCGAAAAATATCTACCCGAGCATGATGCTGCCGTCACCATGTTTGACAGTGGGAATATGTTTTCATGGTAATGTAGTGTTCTTCTGACACCAAACGTAACGTTATAAGTCTTGGGTACCGTCCGTAATCATGGGAAATGTGAACTCTCTACCAAATAAGACCGACGAACTGGTGTACAGGGAGTGCGGTTTGCTGTGTTTTACGGAAACGTGGCTCACGTCTAGCATCCCGGACGCTAAGGTGGAGCTACCCGGCTTCAGCGCTGTTAGACACAAAAGCCTGCGGGAAGCGGAGAGGAGGCGGACTCGCTATCTACGTGAACACGAGGCGGTGTAACCCTGGGCACAAAGATTTCCATCTGGTGCAGGGACATCCAACTTTTGGCCTAGCGTGTGACCTCATCCAATCCGCTGTTGCTAAACTACAACACAGCACCCCGAGGCCATCCTGTTCATCTGTTCATAAACAACAAAAGGATACTGCTGGAAGTATGAATTTCCCTACCGGAATGAATAAATGATCTATCTATAGCAAAAAGAATCAGGCCCGCTAGGGGATTGAATCCGGCCCGCGAGGCAACGCTGAGAGAAGTGCAAGAGAAAAATGAGCTGCAGGTTGAAATAGGTCCACTTGATGTTGCCAATGGCGGGTGCCTCTCACAAAGATGCTGTACTTGTATTTCTTTATCTCTCTTTCTCTCTATTCCTTCCTTTTTCTCTCACTCTCTATTTCTCTTTCTTTTACTATCTGTCTCTCCTTCTTTGTTCCCCTTTGTCTTTCTCTCTCTGTCTTTTTGCCTTCTTTTGCTCTCTTCCCTTTCTTTATCTCTCTCTCTCTCTTGCTTCCCCCTTTTATCTTTCTACCCTTCTCTCTTTCTGTACTCTTTTCCCTCCTTCTCGCTTTCAACTTCTCTTTGGATATCTTTCTTTCTCTCTTTCATTCCCCCCTCTCACTATTTATCTTTTTATCTCTTTTGTTTCTCACGTTCTCTCTCTCTCTTTCTCCCTTTCCCTGTCCCACACCCTCTCCTTTTCTCTCCCACTCTTTCTCTGTGTTATTCTTTCCCCTCAATTGACTAGTCCGGCCCCCGAGAGAATGTTTGTTCCATCGTGTGGCCCCCGAGTTAAAATGAGTTTGACGCCCGTGATTTAAACTGAGACGTCATGACACACACGGACACCCCGTTCGTCATTTGGGTGGACATTGGATCACTCGGAAATCATCAGGGAACTTCTGGAGTCAGTTGACTGAGCTGAAAGAACATGCAGATGGCCACTGTCCCGTCGACCAGAGCTTTCTGCAAATTTTTGTCAAGATGTCTATAGTTTGCTTACCGCCATTTTGTATCGGTTCTGACAGGATGTTGTCGATTCCTGGATACTTTCCGTTTTACGGAGAGTTAAATGCTACTACCGTATTTTCCGCACTATAAGGCGCACCGGGTTATAGGGCGCACCCCCAAAAAATAGTTTTTGGTCCTATTTTTGACATACATAAGACGCACCGGATTATAAGGCGCTACAATGGGAACGTCGACAAAACAGTCAGATGGTTCAGTCCAACTTCTTACCCCCTTAACATTCCCAAAGCTTGCAAAGACGCAAATACGTGCGGATGCGGTGTCCGTACCATGTCACTCAAATGCATCGTTCCATCATTCGGAAGGTTAAAGTCTTGGGATTCAAGAAATGCCAACCATTCCTTAGTTTCCATTTTCTTTTTCGCTCGCAACTTTACTGTGCATGTGACAATAAACACTTGGAATTGAGTTGAATTTAAAAATAGACACTCCATTCCATCCATTATCTGCACCGCTTATCACAGAAACATCGAGTTCAGTCTGAAACAAGATACAGGGATAATATATAGCCGGAGTAGCTCACCGAAGTCGTTGTGTTCATAATAATGTGCAGCCATGGTCCTCTTATATCCGTGAGTTTAGTAAATCCAGGAGAATAAAATATTTACAAATACAAAATGGTAAAAAAATGCTTTCTGTATGCCGTCAGCCACGTGCTATACGCATCCATCTTTTTTGGCCAATTGCAGGCTTTGTGTTGCCGTTTAAGCCAATGCCAGCCTGTAAATGATAAAAAGGATCCGCCCCTTGACCTCTGAATAACTTTAGCCAATAGTGACTGATTCAAATGATGATTGACACATTGGTTAGCCAATGAAACGCCGGTAAATAAATCCCAGCATACACCGCGGACTACTTGGCGTTCGGGGGAAAATCGAGTCGGCGGCTGTTGCGTAAGTTGCAAGACCTTGCGGATTTAATATTGAGCCATATATAAGGCGCACTGTATTATAAGGCGCATGGTCAGCTTTTGAAAAAAATAAAGGCTTTTAGGTGCGCCTTATAGTGCGGAAAATACGGTAAATTTTTATACTTAGAAAATTCTTCCAATTCCCCAAGATTATGTTTAATGTTTGGCAGCTCAGTCAATTTATCAGTATCAGCAACATAATACCTTCTATAAATAATCAATTGTTCACGCTACGCAGCACGGTGGAGCAGTGGTTAGCGCGAGTGTGGCAGTTTTGAGGTCATGAGACCATGCTTTCTGTGCGGAGTTTGCATGTTCTCCCCATGCTTGCGTGGGTTTCCTCCCACCTTCCAAAAACATGCATGTCAGGTGGATTGTCTGGTCCAAATTGTCCCTAGGTGTGAATGAGCAAGTGAGTTGTCTGTCTCTGTGTCCCCTGCCCACTGCCCAAAGATAGCTGGGATGGACTCCAGCACCCCCGCGGCCCTACTGAGGATAAGCGGTGCAGATAATGGATGGATGTTCAGTCTACTTTGTGTAGAGTTTTTGTGGAAATTGACGTATCGGTCAATCCCTACCTGCTTGCGAAAGCTGGTCCTGTTGGGCCTGCGTGCAGCGTAGTTCCTCGTAGAGTTCCTTCAAGGAGTCCCTCTCCACAAGAACCCGCTGACCACAAGGAGAAACATCAACATGGCCCCCTACCTTTTCCACCCAGTCTCACCTCCTTCTCCTTGGTCACCAGCTCATTCTTCTCCTCCAGCTTTTTCAACTCAAAGGCCTGGTCGCCCGCTCGCCTGGTTTCATCCGACAACTTCCTGTGGAGCTCTTGGACCTGACGAGCGTCGCAGATGTTTTTTTTTTTTTGCATATAGATATATGAAAATGGAGCCGGGCATTTCTACCTGCCGCTTGTACGTCTCCAGCTGAGCTCTGGCAGCGTTGGCCTTCCGCAGTTCCTCCTCCAGGCTGACGGTGTTCTGCATGTAGATGGTGTTGTTCTCCTCCAAGAGCTTCATCTGCAGCTTCAGATCTCCCAAATTCTCCAGCTTGCGCTTGTAGGTCTCCACCGAGGCCTCCAGCATGACCACGCGCTCAGAACAGTTCCTGAAAGAGGATCATATGGACGAATCCTTGACATGTCTTCCTATATCATTGCCCAAAAACATTGGGAGTAGGACTTTGCATAGAGCGAGGGAAGATTTGTATGTCGAGTGGCGTTTTCAGAGTGAAAATGTGCCGATTTCTTTTCAATTCAATTCATAAAACGGATATTTTCAAAAGGAGGTGCCTGTAGCTGCAATCTGTTGAAAGGACAAACTGGACCGAGGACATCGTGAGTCACGTTCGCATTTGATAGCTCGTAAGTCATCGTGGCCATCTTGCTTAGCTTCAATTGAATGCCGAACAGCTTAGTACATGGGTGTCAAAATCGTGTGAGCTTGGGGGGCACATGGTAGAGAAAACCTTAAGAGGGCTGGACGTAGAGTAGACAGAGAGCAAGAGCGGGCAACTGCATGTATGTAAGAAAAAAAGAAAGAAAAAAGAGAAAAGAAAAAAAGAGAAAAGAAAAAAAGAGAAAGGATGAGAAAGACAAAAAGAGAAAGAAAGAAAAAGAGAAAGAAAGAAAAAAATAAAGACAGAAAGAGAGAAAGAAAGAGAAAGAGAGAGAAAAAGAAAAAAAGAGAAAGAAAGATAGATAGGGAAAGAGAGAAAGAAAGAGAGAAAGAAGGAAAGAGAGAAAGAAAGAAAGAGAAAAAAGGAAGAAAGAAAGAGAGAAAAAAAAGAGACAACGGGTGAGAGAAAGAGAGAAAAAGATAGAAAGCAATAGATATAGAGAAAAATAGACAGGGAAAAAAGGGAGAATCAGAAAGGAGAAAAGGTATAGCGAAAGAGGGAAGAAAGATAGAAAAAAAAAGTGTGAGAAAAAGGGGATAGAAAGAGAGAAAGAATAGAGAAAGAATAAAGACAATGGAAGAAAGAAAGAAGCAGAGAAAAGGAGAGAAATATGAGAGAAAGGAAAACAGTGTGAGAGAGAGGGAGAGAGAGTAATATAGCTTCAGTTGCCTGCTCGGTCAGCTCATTTTCCTCTCGTGCTTCTCCGGGGGCCAGATTCAAACCCCGGTCGGCGTCCCTTTTACCTGAGCACGTCCACTTCGTCCTTGAGGGTCCGGGACTCCTCGGCCAGGCCGGTGAGTTCGTCGTTGCGGTGTTGGACTTCCACCAAGTGCTTCTCCAGCTCCTCGCAACGGATCCGGTAGTCGTCCTTGGCCGCCTCCAGCCTGCGGCCGGTAGAAAACCTGACTCAACCTCCGGCCCGCGGGCCGTTAACGGGTCCTCTCGCGGCGCGGCCCTGACCTGAAGTTCTCCTCCTGCAGCGTTTCCAGCTGCTGCTGCGAGCGCCCGCGTTTCTCGCCGAATTGCGTGTCGGGGTCCTCCGACGCGTCCAGCTGGTTGGCCCGATCGCTCAGGACTTGGTTTTCCGCCAGTAGGCTGTTATATTCCTCTTGCAAAATGGCCACCTGGTGAAGAAGTTGGCAAATTCAAAATGGCCACCTGGTGAGGAAGTTGGCAAATTCAAAATGGCGGCCTCAAACCCAGAGAAACTTCCCCGGTGCAAACGGCAGTTAGCCAAAATGAAAAACGGTAGAAATCAGCCCGCGTTACTTCATAATTTATTTAATAATAATTGATGAACCCAATTCGAATTGTTCTTTGATAAAAGAACTTATTTTTGTACCTGTTTTTGCTATCATTCATGAAAAGTCCTTTGTGTGTCAAGTGCTTGTAAATGCTTGAAATTGATACCGTGTTTCTCAGCAGTCTTCCTCAGTAGACCACAGGTGTCACACAGGCGGCCCGCAGGCCAGATCAGGCCCGCTAAGGGATTGGATCCGGCCTGCGAGACAAAACACTCAGAGAAGCGCAAGAGAAAAACAAGCTGCAGGTTGGAATGTCAACCTGATGTTGCCAAAGCCAGGTGCCTTGAACAAAGACACTGAACTTGCATTTATTTCTCTCTCTCTCTCTCTCTCTCTCTCACCCATTTTTTCCCACTCTGTCTCTGTCTCTTTCACTCTCTCTCTTTTTCTCTTCCTTTGTTTCTTTCTCTTTCTGTCTTTTAACCTCTTTTGCTCCCTCTCCTTTTTCCTTTTCTCTTTCTCTCTTCCTACCCTTCGTGCTTTCTTTTCTCTTTTCTTTCCTTCTGTCTTTCCATTTCTCTTTGGATTTCTTCCCCCCCTCTCTCTTTTTCTCTTTCTCTCTCTTTGTGTCTTTTAACCTCTTTTGCTCTAACTTTTTTTCCTTTTCTCTTTCTCTCTTCCTACCCTTTGCGCTTTCTTATCTCTTTTCTCTCCTAGTGTCATTCTATTTCTCTTTGGATTTCTTTCTTCCTCTCCCTTTCTTTTCCCCCTCTCTCACGACTTTTTATCTTTTGTTTCTCACGCGCTCTCCCTCTCTGTCTTTTTCTTTCTTTGTCCCGCCCTCTCTCCTTTTTCCTCCCTCTTTCTCTCATTTCTTTATCTCTTTTTCTTTCTCTTTAATCTACTAGCCTGGCCCCCGACAGAATGTTTGTCCTCTCGTGTGCCCCCCCCCCCCCCCCCCCCGAGTTAAAATGAGTTTGACACCCCTGCAGTACACCATGCGGTAAATGAAGAAAAATAAAAAAAAGTCCGCTTAAAAATGACACTGACAAATGGCTTCACCATTGTTTCATTTTCTTGGTGAAAAACGTCAGCCGGCATTAGTTTTTACGGAATTATCTTATGAAGCATCATCGACCGGATGGTGGGGAATATGTGGCTTACTTTTTCAGTTGCAGGAAGTTCTTTCCATTTCAATTTAGCACTAGGAAATGCCACCTTCATTTTTTGCATTTTGTATTCTTTGCACTAATGCCCATTTCATAGTGTCCTGTTTGGGTGTAGCATCCACCTGTCCCGTAGGGGGCGACAAAGCACTAATGAATTCCAGCTGTCGTTAATTGTGAAGAAAGAAGAAATGCAATGTCAAAGAGAAGCCATCCGACACTGAATCCCTAATGCCCCCGATAAGGAGGTAGGCGCCTTGCATGGCTGCATGGCCGCTATTGGTGTGTGAGTGTGTGTGTGTGAATGGGTAGGTGTGGAGCACATTGCAAAACCCTTTGGTAGGTCTTCGTTGACTTGAAAAGTGCTATAGAAATGCAGACCATATACCATTTAGCATCTTGATTATCCTCAAAACGTTTGGAGGCAGACTCCCTATCGGTGTGTGAGTGTGTGTGTGAATGGGTAAGTGTGAAGCACATTGTAAAGCGCTTTGGGAGGTCTTTTTTTCGACTTGAAAAACGCTATAGGAATGCAGACCATTTAGCATCTTGATTATCCTCAAAACGTTTGGAGGCTGACTCCCTATCGGTGTGTGAGTCTGTGTGAACGGGTAAGCGTGAAGCACATTGTAAAGCGCTTTGGGAGCTCTTCATTGACTTGAAAAGCGCTATATAAAAAAATGCAGACCATTTACCTGCTGGTCAAGCTCCAGGCAACGTTGCGCTAGCGATTCCTTCTCCGAGGAAACTTCCCAGAGTTCCTCCAAGGCTTTCTTCAGCTGGAAACAAACGCACGAGACAATTCACTTACCTCAGTGTCGTGACGTAGAAATGTAACGAAGCAATGTCCTTGAGTGCCAAAATCGAAATTGTTTTTTGGGATTCAATTTTAGAACTATTCCTAAGGCTTTGTGGCTGCTCATCATCAAGCCTCTGGGAATGATTTCGGTATGATCAATTGACCGCTAGATAGCAGGAGTTGCTTGGGTCTGTCTTTGTTCTTCACATCAAGGAGCCCCCACTGCCTAGTTTTGCTATCTGTATCCAGCGATTGAAATAGTGTTGGCGGACCAGAGTGACAGAAATCGCACCATCGCCAGAAACATCAGGCGCTGAAAAGTTCTCGCAAAGTTCATGCATAAGCTCAGTGTTCTTATAATCCGGACAATATCATTCAAAGTTTTGTGAAAAACGGATTTTTGTGAAAGGATGTATTTCAAACAACTTTTTTGCATTTGTGATAACTCCCATAGCGTAACCATAATTTGCATAAACACAAAGGCACTTTCCTTCCAAAATAAAATTTCAGTGCAAGAACATTGAACTTATGCATGAACTTTGCCAGATATTTTTTAGCATAGGTGATTACATGATTTCAGTCACCGTGGCGATCGCGAACAAGCATAAAACATCCTTCTCTGCCCCGACGAAGACGAAGAGACTTTGTCATCTTTTCTAGAAAGAATAAAGCTTTGAAGCATTAACTGTTCATACTTATACCTTCGCTGTTTTCACCACACTGCGCCTACACTCTCATTTACTGGAAACAGGAAGAAACACAAGGAAGTGGGGGCTTCCTTGATGCGAGGACAAAGATCCGATCCGAGGAACTCCTGCCATTTAATGGTTATTTTCCATACTGACATCATTCCCAGAGGCTTGATACCTTTAGCCTTTATAATATTCCTAATGAAACCAATACAAATATTTTCCAAGAATCAACAATAAGTGAGACAATCATGAAGAGGAACCAGATGATTTGAAAATTGAACATATTTACAACAAAATTGAAAAGTGTTGTGATCACTTCTGAAAGATCCAATGTCAACCTAAATGACAATTATGAATGTGTCATTACATCTCAGTTTAAACATTTTTAGGTTTTGGCACTAAGGGACAATGCACTAAATGAGTTAAGCATTATCATAGTTATATAAAACTAGTTCCAGACTATGGCCCAGGGGCCATTTGCAGCCTGCTGATTTATTTTTTTGGGGGCCGGGAGCATACACTGAACATAACATTTTGTACACGTTGGCTTGGCCCTTATAGGAAAAATTTCAACACATGTTCATGATAAAAATACGTCCTGTGCAATGTTCCCTCTAAGCTGCAAGTGTGCGCAATTAGGCACTATCCAGAGCTTTTCCGAGCACAAGAAAATCTAGCCAGCGCACAAAAATCAGGGCTCGAAATTGCTAATTAAGAAGCCAATTAAGTCAAAGTGACAGTGCATGAAGGTCAAAATTCACGGGTTCCTCTGACGTTGTGTTCTAAATGCGGTATTTTGAAGTCAAGGTCGAAGTAGAACGAAGTTGAGTCAAGTCGGTAGAGTTTTTCGAGAACCGGCTTCTTCGGCTCGGCTCACTAAAAAGGACCGGCTCTTTCGGGTCCCAAACGGCTCTTCAGGTTGTTTTTGCTTCTTTCATCCCTACACGACCAAATATGATGTAAAATTGTGCACAAAATGACTTAAAGGAAGGGGGGGAAATGAAACAAAAAGAAAAAAATACCAAAATGAAAAAGTAGGAAAGAGCTGGGGAAAAAAAGAAACAAAAGGAGAGAAACAGAGAAAAAAAGAGCAGGAAAAAAGCCAGAAGAAAAGAAACAAACAAACAAAGGGAAAAAGGTAAATAGAGAACAAAGAGAAACAAAGAGATTTTTTAAAAGGAATTTAAAAAATAGAAAAAAAACAGGGAAAAAGAAGAAAAGGTTTGTCTTGCATTCAAATACCAAAATGAAAAAGTAGTGAAAAAATCAAAACAAAAGGAGAGAAAAAGAGAAAAAAAGAGCAGGAAAAGAATAAAGAAGCAAATAAAGGAAAAAGGTAACAGATAACATAAAAGCAAGAAAAAGAGCTGGGGAAAGAATAAACACAATAAGATTTTTTTTTAAAGGAATTTAAAAAAAAAAAAGTAAAAAAAAAAACAGGGAAAAAGAAGAAAAGGTTTGTCTTGCATTCAAATACCAAAATGAAAAAGTAGTGAAAAAAACAAAACAAAAGGAGAGAAAAAGAGAAAAAAAGGAAAGGAAATAAAGAATAAAGAAGCAAATAAAGGAAAAAGGTAACAGATAACATAAAAGCAAGAAAAAGAGCTGGGGAAAAAATAAACACAATAAGATTTTTTTTTTTAAAGGAATTATTTTTTAAAAAGTAGAAAAAAAAACAGGGAAAAAGAAGAAAAAGTATGTGTTGCATTCAAATCATTTTCAATGATATCAAGTCAATCTTGTTGCCAACATTGTACTTCCACTAAAAAATAAGTAAGGAAAATGACAGGGAGTATTGGTCCTGTGCATATACTAAGACCACCTACCCGCGGTTCCAAATCCCCCGACAGCTCCGCTCCTAAAGGGCCGACGGAGTCTCGATGAAGAAGCTGCGTGAAAAAGTTTTTTTCGGTCGGTAAATTTCCAAACGCTAGCTAGCTAGCTGTCAATGCTAACACCTCCTGTATGGCTTCCATGACCACGTGCTGCACCGACTCCTCCAGCGTCATGATGATCTGAATGTATTCTGTGAAAATAGATATTGTGAAATTCAGGGTTTGTAGAACTTTTATGGCCGCGTTCAAATGTTCTCTTTAAGGATTTTCAAAGCCAATTTTGAAATTTTCCAATACCGTTAAAAGACAAAAGTGGGCGGGGATCATGTATTTTGCAGCACCACTGGTTGCCACGGTGACCAATTGGCCCCGCCCATGGACACCGGCTGAAACGCGTTGACCGATTGCTCCCTGACACTACCTAAACGCTGTCCCGTGAGTCGCCTTTTGTCGGCGCGCCTGCAAAACTCCTGCTAAACTCTGTTGTGATATGTCAAGTCCTGTGAATCCCCGTTTTTGCCAGTGTTTTTTGCTCTTGTTTTGGCAAGCCCTGTGATTCTCCGTTTTGCCCGTGTTTTTGTGCTCTCGTTTTGCCAAGCCCTGTGAATCTCCGTTTTTGCCTGTGTTTTGCTCCTGTTTTGTTCTCGCCCCGTTCTGTTTGATTTTGGCCACTTCCTCGTTCTCATCGATCTACTTCCACGACCAACGATCTCCGGATCGAGTGTGCGCTCATTCTTCTTCTCCCCAATAAATTGTGAGTAACGTTACGCGATTGGGTTCTGCTTCCTGTTTTCCTGTTCTGGTTCGTGACACTGGTATATCTGTATACGATACATATGCGATTTAAATCTTGAAGAAGGATTTCTCAAAACATGACTTAAATTCTCTCCTTGTAGAGGCGTTGGCTAAAAATGACTGGCTAAACAGGGGAAGATGCTTTCTGTCGCCAACACAGATGGACCTCTCGACCCGCTAAACTTGCTCTAAAGCCACATGAGAGTCTTTAGTGCTTCCTAGTGGCTCCCCGAAGCGTTTTCAAACATGTTTGATATTGGAAAAATACACGCAGGGTTCGTACACCCTTTTCATGAAAAAACTGAAGCACTTGCAAAGCCTATGTTGCCAATTTCCCCAGTACCAATAACAAAAAAAAAAAATCTGGTGTATATCATGTTTTTTGCAGATGTTTACATTTACTATTATCCATCATGCGTGGGCATCTATCAAGACATATGATTTTTAAATCTTGAGTCAATTGAGAATGTTGGTAAAAATGGCAGTAATATGTAGCTGAAATTTTCAGTTACATGAAGTTTGCCACTGGGAAATGCTACCTTCATTTTTTTGGGATGGCCCATGAAGAATTTTATACATTTTACTTTAAAGGATTTTATAAGATGAAATACAAGTTACATTTATTGAGTGGAATGAAGATTTTCACCGAGTAGGCTTAAGTTCAATGACAGGTCACGCTGATCCGGGTCACGGCGGGCGATGTTTTGAGAGCAAGGCCCTGATGACGTAGAAACGCTCGGTGTTGAGTTTTTCAAACATCGGGACGCTCTCCTCCGAGATGGAGAAGCCCACAGGGGGGGGGGGGTGTCTTTCCTGGCATGCCCATGAGAGGAGCCGTCACACCAGCTTGCGGAAAAACGTGGGCCGAGAAGAGAAGCAGAAGATCGAGAGAGGAGGCTTGACAGAGATTCGAGCGACACCGATTCGGCCATATTGGATGGAGTTCACTTAGTTAAATTGTTTAAGAAATTAAATCTGCCCCCGTGTGAAAATGCCGGTCTCTTGGTCATCTTTTCCCTCAAGAAACGAGCACGCATTGTAAGGTGAATGTAGGTTGTGTTTGGTTAATGGAGTGGGATAACTAATTGGAACAATTTAGTAAACGGCACATTTTAATATTAAATTCCTAACACCCATAATTGAGAACTAATCCTTGCACTAATACACATTTTATAGCGACCTGTTTAGCTGTAGCATGCAACCCGTAGGGGGCGTTGACGCTCGCTAGGTCAATGCGGTACAAACTAATGCCAGTTGCAGTTCATCACAGGGGAAGAGTAAATAAAGTGAAGCCCCTAGAGAGCAGCGTCGACACTTTTGAGCAGACTAGTTAAGAAACATGGCAATCAAACTTTGATATCCTTAAAAACACATTAGAAATCAAGCATTTTCAAGCATTTCAAGCTCCCGTACAAACCCTGTATATTACGAATGGGGCGGAAGCTGTTTACCTTGCTTGCGCTCACAATTGACAGCGCAGCCCAAAACCAGCTGCAGCAGTTTCCCCAGCTGGGCCCCGTCCGAGTGCTCGGCGAGTAAGGCCACGTCGGGAAGGGGGAAGTCAGAAAGACCCTGGGCTAACACCTAGCATAGCGAGTCACACAAAACAACACCACTTTAATATTCAGGGATCACCAACGCGGAGCCCGCGAGCATATAAGACAGGATTGATTTATTCCAAATTTTTCCCAAAATTAGCCTATCATTTATTTTGGATTAAACGTTCTGTGCAGACAGCACACAGCAAATGCTATCATGGGGCAGATTGTGTGTTTCTATTGGGTGGGTTTGACTTATAGGCTGTTATATGCTGTCAGTCAAACCTGAGGGCGGGCGCTCGAGTGGCGACCAAAACAAACTGCGGAGCACGGCCCCAGATAGCCCTTAGCGATATTGGCCACCCCCCAACAAATTTTTCGCAGTTTTATTTCAGGATTTCAACTCTAAGCTCAAAAACTGAAAATATTTTCTAAGAATCAACAAGAAGTGAGATAATCGTGAAGTGGAAACAGATGATTTGAAAATTGAACATTTTTATAACAAAACTGAAAAGTTTTGTGATGACTTCTGAAAGATCCAATGTCAACCTAAATGGCAATTACAGAGTGAACCTGTGTATCATTAGGTGTCAGTTTAAATGCACGTGTTCTGTGATAGGCTCAGAGGTCTGTGAAAGGAGTAGCTGAAGAACAGACAGCATTACGGGGATCAAAGAATACACCAGGCAGGAAGTGCCACATAGGAGACACAAATATCATGTGGATCAAGGGGTTCTGGTCAGATAAGACCAAAATTGAACTTGTTGGGTTGAATGCAAAGTGTTACGTTTGGCGCAAGGGTTACACGGCACCTCACCCTGAAAACACCCCCACTGTCAAACATGGTGGTGGCATCATCATTCTCTGGGTTTGTTTTTCTTGAGCTTGGAAGATCATTGATGCGGGGCGATTTTGCCAGAAAATCTGTTTCTGGTCTGCAGGAAACCCAAAAAAGGGGCACAAGACAAAGACTCTAAACATAAAGACAAATTTATAACTAAAAATAGACAGGTGTCAATCCTCCTAAAGACCATTTGTGGAGAGATCTGGAAAAATTGCTCAAATGATCACCATCCAACCTTAAAGAACGAAGAATGGGCACAAGATGTACAAAACTTCTTAACCAAAAAGACTTCTAGAAAGTACTAACTTTTCAATCATGTATTTGTAAGCACAATAGATGAAATTTGGTTTCTTTTCACGACGGTATCTCACATCTTGTTAATTCTTAGAAAATATTTAAAAACATTTTTTATTGAGGCCAGAAAGACAGCAATACAGACGCTCCCCTACTTACGAGCATCCGAGTTACAAAAAATGGTAGATACGAACATTTTTTTCCAGGATGTCGAAAAATACTTTGCTGTAACTTAGATTATGTATTGTGTGCACCTTTTTCCGAGTACAGGACAGCACTGTAGTACCCCTTTCCGCCTCTACCAGAGTGTGGCACTGTGAGAGCTCAACCAGCATCCACCCTGAAGAAGAAATCCAGCTTCTACTTTGTGTGTAATCATAACGTGTACTGTATTCTGTATCTTTGACGTTTTTATCGTTTAATATCTCATGCATCCATTCAATATGGTTGGTGTAAAGTGTGAAGAAGAGGTGAGCCGTTTCTTTTGAAATGAAAGTGGAATAAGAAAGCTTGATGCGGTTGAGAAAATGTTTGCAACGCTTTTTTTCCACCACAGAAGAGGACCTCTTGAAGCATGTCGTTCAAAAGTAAGTTAAATTTCACTTTATCTTCATTGATGGTATTATTTTATGGAAACTTTATTTTGTAGTACAAAACAATACAGGTTACTTATATAAGCCTTAAACATACTTCTAAAAACCGTAATCATACAAAATATAGCACTCAAGCAACTTACCAATAAATTCGAATTCAACTCATTCGTAAGTAGGGCAGCGTCTATGTCAAAAAAATCTAGGGGGGCCCAAAACTCTTGCAGGGCACTGTACATACGTTCAGCTGATCAGTTACAAAAAAAGTATTCCTCAGCGTCCAAAAAGTTGATGACCCCTGCACGAGGTGAACCAAAAGAAGACCTTTGGGTTGGGGCCTACCTCGTTGTAATACCCCAGCACCATCTGCAGGATCTTCTTCAGGTTGTTTAGCTAAAAAGACACAAAAATTCAAACAAAACAAAAAAAAAATCATCATAAAAGAACAAACCTTAAGCCTCCAGTTGCCATCTACGTCCACTTTGATCCGAGCCAGCCATCCGTCGTTAAACCAAGACGGGTCTCTGACACACAAACACACTGTTATTATTATTTATATTATTTCGGAAGCCTTTTTGGAGAGGATGCTATTGGGCGTCGCCCCAAAACATAAGCAGAGACGAGATATGACAGAAAGGGAACCTGTGTATTCAACAACATCCATCTAGGTTCAAAGTCTGTCTGGAAGACGGTCAGCTTTTTTTATACTGTGTCCTCGTGGTTAAGTAATGTTTTTCTCTAACAGACATTATTTTTTCTCAGGATCGACCGTGTTTCTTTCCCGACTTGGCTCAGTCGATACCGCGGTATTTCCTGTATCACCGTTGCTTCATAACATCCAGAGGTTTTCCAACAAGCTGACTTGCAGTTAATCCACAACACCCTAAAATCTGTTTAAAACCTGACTTGAAGCCCAAACCCTAGCTCCAAAACCATTTCAAAACCCTACGTTCGGTTTAGACTTCCGAAAAACCCAATTGCGATTTTTCAGACCGGTATCGCGATTCCGATGCGATTTTTTGATCGGAAAACAAAAGTGCATTTTCTATGCTCGATGTTTGTTTCCCATTGAAATTTGCGAGACCGAGAGGGCAGGGGTCTCCAACGTGCGGCCTGCGGGGGAATCGTTTCACGCCTACACCATAATTTGTTTAAAGGGACAGTTGTATTAGCTACCGCCTCCTAGTGGTGGAAAAAATGTTACCGAATGCATAATCTATTGCAGCCTGGTCATCCTGGAAGGGGGATGACCACTTGTGAAGCCCCTTCTCAAGGTTTCTTATGTTCCTCATGTTGAGGTTTTGAGTTTTTGCTTGCCCTCATGTGGGTTTTAGATCAGGGGATGGTGTCATAATAGTCTTAGTTTTCAATAATCTGTGGTCTGTGCAGCCCTTTGAGACTCCTTGTGATTAAGGGCCAAACAAATAAATGAGACTTGACTTTGTCTCTCTCTTACTTTCTTTCACTCCTACTGTTTCTTGCTTTCTCTCTCTCACTCCTACTGTTTTTATCTTTTTCCTTCTTTCTGTATTTTTCTACCCTGTTTTCCTTTCTTTCACCGTCTTTCTCTGTCTACATTTTTATTTCCATCTCTCTCACTATTTCACTTACTTTCTTGCTCTGTAATAACACTAGTCTGGCCCTGATGGTGCCCCATCCATCCATTTTTCCTTCTTTCTTTTCTTTATCTCTCTACCTTTATCATTTTACCTTTATCCATCCATCATTCTTTCTTCTCCTGTATCCTCTATCCTCTATCAAAGCGGCGCTGCCACGAGCGGCTGCCTTTTCCAGCAGCTGCCCTATTGTTTTATTGTCTGCTCCTATCTTCGGTGTTTTTTCTTCCCGTTTTGACAACTACACTATGGATTACTTTCATCCTATGGACATGGGTTTTAGCGCACAAA
Source organism: Urocampus carinirostris (assembly GCF_059441175.1). Lineage (NCBI taxonomy): Eukaryota > Metazoa > Chordata > Actinopteri > Syngnathiformes > Syngnathidae > Urocampus > Urocampus carinirostris. The sequence continues at coordinate 40,477,503 of NC_142360.1, read as the reverse complement.
AAATGCGTGTATTCAAGGAATTTCAACTCCTTGCCCTGAAGAATTCTCGTGCCGGCGTGATGAAGGGGCCTATCGTGGAAGAAGAACCGGAGCTAGCGAAGCGGCTAGCGGCGTTATAAGTCTTCGGTACCATCCGTAATCATGGTAAATGCGAACTCACGACCAAATGAGATCATCGAGTGCTGGTGGAAAACATCGAAGCGCACAGGGAGCGCAGTTGCTGTGTTTTGCGGAAACGTGGCTCACGTTTAGCATTCCGGACGCTAACGTGTAGCCACCCGGAGCTACCCGGCTTCAACGCCGCTAAACAGAGACAAGAAAGCCGGGGGGAATCGGAGAGGAGGCGGACTTGCTAACACGAGGTGGTGTATCCCTGGACACAAAGAAAAGATTTCCATTTGCCGCAGGGATGTCGAACTTTTGGACTAGCGTGACGTCATCCGCTCCGCTACAAGCACCCCTAGGGCATCATGTTCATCTGTTAATAAACAACGGGGTAGACTGCTGGAAGTGTGAATTTCCCTACGGGGATGAATAAAGTATCTATCTATCTATCTTCTTTGTCTCTCTCTTACTTTCTTTCACTGTTTCCTTTCTTCTCTCTTGCTTTTTTTTCATCACAAGGATACTGCTGGAAGTGTGAATTTTCCTACGGGGATGAATAAAGGATCTATCTTTCTACCTTTCTTTATCATTCTACCTTTCTTTATCCATCTTTCCTTCTTTCTTTTCTTTATCCATCTCTTTTTACCTTTATCATTCTATTTCTATCCATATCTCATTCATTCTTCTTTGTCTCACCTACTTTCTTTCACTCTTTCCTTCCTTCTCTCTCGCTTTTTTCTCTCTCACACTCACCGTTTTTATCTTTTTCCTTTTTTTTATTTTTCTCCCCTTTTTCCTTTCTTTCACTCACACTTTCCATCAATGTCTTTCTATCTCTCTCACTATTTAAACCTCTAACTCTTTTTTTCTCCTCTCTCCCTTACTTTCTTGCTCTGTAATACCACTCGTCTGGCCCTGGTGAGGTTTTTTTTTTTCTCTACCATGTTGCCGGTTGATGCACTCACATTTGACAGAGAGCTTGGGATATGGCGACGCCGGTGCTCAGGTCGGCCACTGTCGTGCACGGTGCCGAAGTCTTGAAGGTCTGGAGCTGATGAAGAAAAAAAAAATTCTTAACTCATTCAGTGCCAAAGACGGATTTTCACATCATTTAGGTTTTCTTCGCTTACACTCGAGAAATAATGAAAGATCTGCCCTCTGGCAGGCCTTGGGAGGTTACTGCAGCTCCCATTGCAAGTCAAATGCATCCCACTGACTGTTATTCCTCTAAATGTTGCGCCCCTAGCAGGCCAGATGCGGGTACTGCAGCTCACGTTGTAAGAAAATGGCTTCAAATTGACTCCAATGTTATTTCTGATGTGCCCCCTCACAGGCCACGGGCGGTACTGCAGCTCCCATTGGAAAACAGCTGTGACTTTGACATAAATAATAATAATAATAATAATAATTTCCTTGTATTGTCATTCTGTGTAACAATGTACACAGAACGAAATGTCGATTGCATCTGACCCGTTGTAGCGAGCCGATGCAGCCGCAGCCAACAGAGGGCGCCGCCGACCACTTTTTAAGTCTTAGGAATGACTCGGCCGGGGCGCGAACCACCGACCTCCCAGTCTCAAAGCGGGCGCCTTACCAAGTGTTATTTCCTCAGGTAACACCCCTCCAGGCAGCCAGGGGGTTTCGGAGCAGACCTTATTGCCTCGCCACAGAAATATAAACAAAGTGCAGAGGAATCTTGGCAGGAGAGGAAGAAGCTGTTTATTGATGTTCCTCAGTGTCCAAAAACAGAGTTCTCATTCGTCTAAGAGACAATCAGCCTTTTTATACCCTCCGGAGCAGACACATCACGTCAGAAATATCACATGTCGCTCAGTGCGTCCCCTCGCGATGACGCACTTGTTTTTCTCAAATTGCATGCTACCAGGAATTGAAAATGTTATTCCTCAGAATGTTTTCGTCATCTTTCAATTCTCCAAAATTACACCGATTTACAAGAAAATCGGAGTTGGAGGCTGTTTCAGACCATTTAAACTTGGGAGAAACAAGCCTGGAATTTCCCGTCTTAAACAAATGTGTCCTCATTATGTCAAGCTCCGACTCCATTAATCCACAACAATACGCGTCCCACTTAACAAAGCCTCGTGCACCCTGCAACGCCCCCACCCCCCTATTTGACAACTACTGGTCCACGCTAACAGTTGTTTGTGTCGACAGCGTTGAAGGTGAGTAAGTTACACAATTTGAGAAAATCGTCTGAGTCGGCCTGACTTGACCGCTTGTTCCAAGCCAAGCAGAATGTTATTACCTGGCAAACCCAAGGCGAGTGACATTTAAACTCGGGAGAAACAAGCTTGGAATTTCCTGTCTTAAACAAATGTGTCCTCACTATGTCGAGCTCCGACTCCATTATACCACAACAGGGGCTGTACTGCAGTCCCATCATAAAGCAACGGAAGCCCATTGACTTCCATGTTATTCATCTTAACTCATACCGTAAAAATACATTCAGATCTTTGTCATTGATTGCCAAATCGTAAAAACAACTATTCTAAAGGCCTTGGCGCGAGTATCAAGCCTCTTGGGATGATTTCAGAATGATAAATGACCCCAGGATGATCAGCTCTTTTGTAACCACTTCTGTTGCTTTGCTTCCTCTATCCAGCGGTTGAGAGTGTCGAAGTGGGTGGCCCCAAATCGTGCGATCACATCGCTAATAAAATTCTTATTTGTACGTCTGGTTTACTTGGCACAACCAAAGACCTTAATTAGAGAACGGTCCTCCCTCGTCTGGTGGTTAAAGAGATTAGTGTTCTAAATGCAATTGTGCAAAGTTGGAGAGGCCGAGTCGCTCCAAAACAAGTCTGCCTGAACATTCCTACATTTTGAGATCTTCTGCACAAGAACGGAACCTAAAATACTTTCATGTTTTTGTCTGGTTACCGTTTTAGCACGCCCCGCGTTGTCTTACTTTCAGCAGTTCTAACGTCTTGTGTTGTATTCCTTTCATGTTTTTTTTTTCCATTAAAGCTGGTTGGAAGTTGTCCTTTCATGTTTTGTTTAGTTAAACAATATCCTGGGTCTTTTCCTTTCATGTTTTGTTTAGTTAAAACAGTATCCTGGGTCTTTTTCTTTCATGTTTTGTTTAGTTAAAACAGTATCCTGGGTCTTTTCCTTTCATGTTTTGTTTAGTTAAAACAATATCCTGGGTCTTTTCCTTTCATGTTTTGTTTAGTTAAAACAATATCCTGGGTCTTTTCCTTTCATGTTTTGTTTAGTTAAAACAATATCCTGGGTCTTTTCCTTTCATGTTTTGTTTAGTTAAAACAATATCCTGGGTCTTTTCCTTTCATGTTTTGTTTAGTTAAAACAATATCCTGGGTCTTTTTCCTTTCATGTTTTGTTTAGTTAAAACAATATCCTGGGTCTTTTCCTTTCATGTTTTGTTTAGTTAAAACAATATCCTGGGTCTTTTTCCTTTCATGTTTTGTTTAGTTAAAACAATATCCTGGGTCTTTTCCCTTTCATGTTTTGTTTAGTTAAAACAATATCCTGGGTCTTTTCCTTTCATGTTTTGTTTAGTTAAAACAATATCCTGGGTCTTTTTCCTTTCATGTTTTGTTTAGTTAAAACAATATCCTGGGTCTTTTCCTTTCATGTTTTGTTTAGTTAAAACAATATCCTGGGTCTTTTTCCTTTCATGTTTTGTTTAGTTAAAACAATATCCTGGGTCTTTTCCTTTCATGTTTTGTTTAGTTAAAACAATATCCTGGGTCTTTTTCCTTTCATGTTTTGTTTAGTTAAAACAATATCCTGGGTCTTTTCCTTTCATGTTTTGTTTAGTTAAAACAATATCCTGGGTCTTTTTCCTTTCATGTTTTGTTTAGTTAAAACAATATCCTGGGTCTTTTCCTTTCATGTTTTGTTTAGTTAAAACAATATCCTGGGTCTTTTTCCTTTCATGTTTTGTTTAGTTAAAACAATATCCTGGGTCTTTTCCTTTCATGTTTTGTTTAGTTAAAACAATATCCTGGGTCTTTTTCCTTTCATGTTTTGTTTAGTTAAAACAATATCCTGGGTCTTTTCCTTTCATGTTTGGGGCCATACACCAAGATTGTCAAACACATTTTTGCTCGGGAAAAGACAAAAAAAAGGGAGCGAGTAGATTAGAAAGCAATAGAACAAGAAAGGAAGAAAGGTGATGAAGAGAGGAAGAGAAAGATCAAGAGATAGAGGAAAGATGGAGAAAAAGAGCGGGAGAACGAGTGCTGTAGCAGTATTTATGTTGTAGATGCACAAACACAGTTGGCATAAAAAAACAATCAGTAGTACTTTATTTACTAATCCTATATTATATGTTTGTATCCTTTTCTTTAGCCATTTCTCTACCCTTATCCATCTCTCCTACCTTTTTTATCCATCTTTCATTTTTCTTTATCTCTTTTCTTTATGCATCTCTCTTTTTACCTTTCTTTATGCATCTCTCCTTTATTTTCTTTATCCATCTCATTTTCTACCTTTCTTTATCCACCTCTCCTTTCTTTTCTTTAATCATCTGCCTCTACCTTTCTTTATCATTCTACCTTTCTTTATCCATCTCCCTTTCTTTATCATTCTACCTTTATTCATCTCTTTTCTTTATCCATCTCTCTACCTTTTTTATCATTCTACCTTTATTCATCTCTTTTCTTTATCCATCACTCTACCTTTTTTATCATTCTACCTTTATGTATCCATCTCCTTTCTTCTCTTTATCCATCTCTCTATCATTCTACCTTTCTTTATCCATCTCTCCTTTTCTTTATCCATCTCTCTTCCTTTCTTTATCCATCTCTTTTATTTTCTTCATCCATCTTTGTCTATCTTTATCCATCTCTCATTTATTTTCTTCATCCATCTTTTTCTACCTTTCTTTATCCATCTTTTTCTACCTTTATCCATCTCTTTTTCTTTATTCATCTCTCTACCTTTCTTTATCATTCTACCTTTCTTTATCCATCTCTCTACCTTTCTTTATCATTCTACCGTTCTTTATCCATCTTTCCTTTCTTTATCCATCTCTATCATTCTACCTTTATTCATCTCTCCTTTGTTTTCTTTATCCATCTTTCCTACCTTTCTTTATCTCTCTACTTTTTTATCACTCTACCTTTATCCATCTCTTTTCTTTATGCATCTCTTTCTACCTTTCCTTATCCATCTTTCTTTCTACCTTTCCTTATCCATCTTTCTTTCTACCTTTCCTTATCCATCCCTTTCTACCTTTCTTTATCATCTTACGTTTCTTTATGCATCGCTACCTTTCTTTTTCCATCTCTCCTTTCTTTTCTTGAATCATCTCTCTACCTTTCTTTATCATCCTACCTTTCTTTATCCATCCCTTTCTTTTCTTTATGCATCATCTCTCTACCTTTCCTTATCATTCTAACTTTCTTTATCCATCTCTCCTTTTTTATCCATGTCTCCCCCTTTCTCTCCCCCCTCTCGCTCTCTCATCTCGTAGTCCGGCCCCCGAGTACTTTGCTCCCCCGGTGTAAACGGATTAGTCCTGTAAAAAGGGGGATTTCGTCTCAAACTGGCAACCTCGTTTGACTCTCTAGGACTGCGCTATGCTAATTTGAGTTTAAAGGCGCACTCGCTCGTCCCCAAATAAACTTGAAAATATCATGTGAAATTGTTGAATTGCTCGTTGAAATCTGAAATACTAATTCATAATCGATGATTTGATTGGCGAGGGCGACAGGTGTCGTCTGGGGGGCATGGACTCATTTCCCCTCGTATCACGAATAAAATGAACACGAAACTCACCCATTTTATGAGGCTTTCAACCAAAACGGTTTTCCCCTCGTCCATTTTTCGAAATAAGGAAATTAAAAGAGTGAAAAAGAAACATAAAGCGAAAGAACGTTCCACCTGTTTCTTCGTCCCCTTCCTCCTCTTTTTACAATTAACCTCACCTGCTGTCGAGAGGTAAAGCTTTAACGTCATTTACGTAGAGAGGGTCAAAACCACGGCCGAGCTAACACAAATGGCGTAAATGCGCCGGTGAATACCCTATCCGCTTTTTTTTGTGTGTATTTTTTCCAGGATGACCTACGTTGACGGCGTATCCAATCAGCGTTGAGGGTTGGTAATGGACAGCCGTTTGAGCCAATCGTCGGAGAGAATATGCTTTAAAAAAATGGATTCCCACTTAAAGGGCCAGAGTTAAGTAACGATCTCCAAAAAAATGCGCGATAATGGACACAGGTAAGGAAGCAAGTGCTGTTGAAGAAGGTTCTGATACTCATTTGCATTTACTTGTGACGCCCTTAATCACAAAGAGTCTCAAAGGGCTGCACAGACCACAGATTATTGCAAACTACAGACTATTATGACACCTTCCCCTGATCTAAAACCTACATGAGGGCAAGGAAACACTCAAAAATCTCAGCATGAAGTCAAGTCAAGTTTACCCTTAAACACAGTGTAGTGTCTCAAAGAGAACATGCAATTTTCTCTCATTTATTTCCTTTTCCATCCATCCATCCATTATCTGCACCGCTTATCCTCAGTAGGGTCGCGGGGATGCTGGAGCCCATCCCAGCTATCTTCAAGAATTTGGCAGGGGACACAAGGACAGACAACCATATGTAGGGACAATTTTGACCGGCCAATGAACCTGACATGGATGTTCTTGGAATTTGGGAGGAAACCCACGCAAGCACGGGGAGAACATGCAAACCCCACACAGGAGGTCCGATCTCATGACCTCAGAACTGTGCCGCACACACGCTAACCACTGCCCCGCCGTGCTGCCCCTTTTTTCTTTTTTTCTCTTTTTTATTTTCCTTTTCATTCTTTTTTTGGTTTTCTTATTTCTCTTTCCAACCTGAATAAGTTGCGTTTTGGTCACTCTGATTCTCTATTTTGTCCTTTTCCGCCGCACTTTTAGCACTCGTTTGGGTTGCACAATGAAATACAGCGACATCTAGTGGACAAAATAATACACACTGTCCCTTTAACTTTCCTATTAAGGCAAGGGGGCCTTAAACGATCATCCCAGGGGACAATTGCGACCCCCAGGCCACGAGTTTGAGGACAACCCCTCTTTGTGCATTTAAGGCACATGTGTCGAACAGGCGGCTTGCGGGCTAGGTTGGGCCCGCTAAGGGATTGGATCCGGCCCGCGAGACGACACTCAGAGAAGCAAAAGAGAAAAACGAGTTGCAGGTTGAATTATGTCAACTTGATGTTGCCAAAGCCAGGTGCCTCTCACTAAGACACTGTATCTGTGTATCTCTCTCTCTCTCTCTCTCTCTCTCTCTCTCTCTCTCTGCGTCTTTTAACCTCTTTTGCTCCAACTTCCTTTTTTCCTTTTCTCTTTCTCTCTTCATACCCTTCACGCTTTCTTTTCTCTTTTCTCTCCTTCTGTCTTTCTATTTCTCTTTGGATTTCTTTCTTCCTCTTCCTTTCTTTTCCCCCTGTCTCACGACTTTTTTTCTTTTGTTTCTCACGCTCTCTCCCTCTTTTTCTTTCTTTGTACCGCCCTCTCTCCTTTTCCCTCCCTCTTTCTCTTATTTCTTTATCTCTCTTTTTCTTTCTCTTTAATCTACAAGTCTGTTTGTTCTATGGTGTGGCCCCCCGAGTTCAAATGAGTTTGACACCCCTGATTTAAGGGTTCCAAAAAATGGATTCTATTTGAACAAATTTTGTAAATAAAAACTGAAAAAAAAAAATTCATTCTTGTGCCGTGGTCACCCTGACACTGTGGAACTGGAAGCCTAAAAACGAAAACGACACATCACGGTGACCCAAGTCTGGACTTTGATTGCGTTACTATTCTTTTTATCTGTTTTTAGAGCCTCTTAGCCCTCCCCCGCTCTGTAAATTCTATTTTTAGAACTCGAACTATGTCAATATTTGCTGCGGCCATTCCCACCCGGGCTTGAAGTTTCACACTTTCAGATTGGGTCAGGACGGAATTTGACTTTAAAAGGTGTACTATTACCCTATTTTCCAGACGACGAGGGCCGCCTGAAAACCCCAACGTGCGGCTTATAATCCAGAAAATACGGAAATGTAAAGTTTGATTGGATTCATTGATCCCGAGGGAAAGTCGCCTCTACCGACTGTTCTGGAGGGAAAGAACTACGTTACATCAACGGCAAAATGACTTGAAAACCTTGTTTATGTCCTGATTACCGATGTGACTCAGCTGTGCCCGCTCCTTTGCCGCCAACCACCTCAGACTCTGATTGGCTCCCTGTCCAAATTTAAACCCACCCCTTTGTCACTTGTGGTCAGTCCGTCTGCAAACCTCAGCTCACGCTAGGCAAGCCCTTTTTGACCCTGACTCCCACCTGTTTTTTGCTCCCGTCTATCCCCCGGCTTCGACCCGTTTTTGATCCCGACCACGTCTACTCTCCCGTCCCGGCTTTCGACCTCTTTTTGTCCCCGACCACGTCTACTCTCCTTCCCTGGCTTACGGATCGTTTCCGAACCCAACCACGTTTTCGCTCTCCTGTCCCGGCTACCGACCCGTTTTCCGTTCCTGACACCGCCATTGCTTGCCACGGACCACGTCTACTCTCCCGTCCCGGCTTTCGACCTCTTTTTGTCCCCGACCACGTCTCCTCTCCTTCCCTGGCTTACGGATCGTTTCCGAACCCAACCACGTTTTCGCTCTCCTGTCCCGGCTACCGACCCGTTTTCCGTTCCTGACACCGCCATTGCTTGCCACGGACCACGTCTACTCTTCCGTCCTGGCTTTCGACCTCTTTTTGTCCCCGACCACGTCTCCTCTCCTTTCCTGGCTTACGGATCGTTTCCGAACCCAACCACGTTTTCGCTCTCCTGTCCCGGCTACCGACCCGTTTTCCGTTCCTGACACCGCCATTGCTTGCCACGGACCACGTCTACTCTCCCGTCCTGGCTTTTGACCTCTTTTTGTCCCCGACCACGTCTACTCTCCTTTCCTAGCTTACGGATCGTTTCCGAACCCAACCACGTTTTTGCTCTCCTGTCCCGGCTACCGACCCGTTTTCCGTTCCCGACACCGCCATCGCTTGCCACGGAAGTTCCACTCTATTTATCAATACTTGAAAACATTTTTATGTCCACGAAGACTATGAACTGGAATTGATTGATTTCAATTTTTAAAACAACACTTTATCATGTTATCACTAAGCTAATTATTTGAAATAGAGCTAAATAGAATCAGTCAAGCAGCACGGCGGCGCAGTGGTTAGCGTTTGTGCGGCACAGTTCATGTCATGGGAACCTGTCGTGGGTTCAAATCCAGCTCCAGACTTCCTGTGCGGAGTTTGTATGTTCTCCCCGTGCTTGCGTGGGTTTCTTCCTCCCACATTCCAAAGACATGCATTTCAGGTGGATTGGCCGGTTCAAATTGTCCCTAGGTGTGAATGAGCGAATGAGTTGTCTGTCCCCGTGTGCCCTGCGATTGGCTGGCAACCAGTTCAGGGTGTCCCCTGCCCACTGCCCGGAGATGGCTGGGATGGGCTCCAGCCCCCCGCGACCCTAATGAGGATAAGCGGTACGGCTAATGAGATGAGATGAGAATCAGTCAAGCAATAATCATTCATTGGACTAGAAAGTCACAATGGCCTATCACTAGGCTATTTTCAAAGAAAGGTCGGCGGACATCTCAACTGTCCACAAGGGGGCACCACCTTGGAGACCCCTATTTAAAAAGTCACAGCAGGCAGTCTGTTTTTCAGCAACAAATAATAACGGCGGGCCTCTAGAGATGACGCGTCAGGGCCCCCGGGCCGCAGTTTGGACAGCGGTGCTTCAAACGGGGAATTTGCAGCTAAAGTTTGTGAGCGACACGATTGGGCCTTAAATGACTCGCCAAACACAAAGTTAGCGATAAAGAGTCAATGATTGCCCGGGTTAGCGTTAGCATACTTGAAAGTGGGCGTGGTCGACGCAGTCATGTGACCCCCCAGCAAGGAGTCCCATGGATTGATTTAAGGCGGGGGTCTCCGACCCGAATTGAGTCTGGGGGAATGCTGAAGCGAGGGTCCGGGCGAGGTGGGACCAAAGGGGTTTTTTTTTTCACAAAAACCTGCGCTGATAAGAACATTCCAGTCTTCTTAAAGGGACAGCGTTTTCTATCCGTCCACGAGATTGCAAACTACGGAGACTGAAAGGGAACAAAAAAGCAGCCTCTTTACTCAAGAAAAGACAAAAAGGAGGGAAAAATAAATGAGAAAAAAGGGTGAAAAAAGGAGAACAGGAATAAAAAGAAAAGGGGGGGAAATGGATTAAAAGGAAAATGAAAGGAATTAGAAAAAAGACAAAATTCTTTTTTCTTGAGTTTTACTCTTCGTCTTCATTTTTCGTCATTTTTTAATTTTTCTATTGTTCTTTTATTTTTTTAAATTGTATTTTCCTCTTATTTCTGGTGGGTGTTTTTTTGACTTTTTTTCATTTATCAATTTTCGTATTTTTTCTTGCCTATTTTTTCTTCTTTTTTATTGTTATCTTTTTCCATTTTCTTTCTCTTTTGTTGTTTAGTTTCATTTTGCTTTTCTTTTTTTTTTCATTCTTCTATTTTAGGTTTTGTGGTCATTTTTCATTCTTTTTCTTTCCTTGTTTCCATGAGTTTGACTTCTTGTCTTATTTCTTCTTTTCATTCTTTATTTCCTTATTCTCTTTTTTTACTTTTATTTTCATTTTTCCCCCTCGAGTTTCACATATTGTCTTGATTTTTTTCTTTTTCTTTCATTTTCTATTTTTTCCTTTTCTTTTTTTCTGAGTTTGACTTCTTGTCTTACTTTTTATTTTTTTTCTCTTTTTTTCCTTTTTTTTTACATTCGAGTTTCACTTTTTGTTTGTTTGTTTTTTTCGTTTTCTTTCGTTTTCTTTCTTTTTCTCTTTTTACCTTTTCTTTTTTCTTGAGTTATTTTGTCTTATTTTTTATTTTTCTATTGTTCTTTTATTTATTTTTTTAATTGTATTTTCCTGTTATTTCTTGAGTTTCTTTTTTTGTCTTATTTATTTTTTTGTCACATTTCTTCTTTTTTATCATCTTTTCTCATTTTTATTTTCCTTTTTGTTTGGTTTCACTTTTTGCTTATTCATTTTTTCATTCTTCTATTTTAGTTTTTTTGTGGTCTTTTTCCTTTCTTTCCTTGTTTCCATGAGTTTGACTTTCATTTTTGAATTTGCTTTTTCTCTTTTTTACTTTTATTTTCATTTTTTATTTTTCCACCCCTTGAGTTTCACTTTTTTGTCTTGTTTTTTTTCTTTTTCTCTTTTTTCATGTTTGATTTTCTCTCATTTCTTTTTTTTTTCTTTTTTCTATTTTTACTCATTTGTCAGGGGCCTCAAACTGTCATCCAAGGTTCCCGCAATCGGCCCCTAGGCCGCGAGTTCTAGACCCCCGTTTCACAGGAACGTGACCCCGCCTTCAGCGGCGAAGGCGGGAGTCGGAGAGCGCACGATTCCCACGAGAAAGCGGTGGATGATTAACCGGGTCGGACGTCTTTTAGGTCCTCGTCGGCGGCCACATTTCGCTTTTTCCCGCTGGACCATGAACGCCTCACACACCTCTGGGATAAGGTGAGATCCAAGCTTTCTCTAGTACTGTAGTTTTTGTAGTATTTCTCTAGAAGTACTTATATTGTAGTTTGTTTTTTGGGAGAATTCTACAGTTAGCATTTCTTTCGAATTGCTACAGTATTTCTTGTATATGTGTGTATTCGACTATAGTAGCGTTTTTGTAGTATTTCTGTGGAAATATTTCTTGAGTCGTATTTTGGTATTATAGTATTACTGCGGTGGTATATGCAGTCCTTAATTTGTATTTTTTTGGTAGTATTTATGTCGTAATATATCTGTATATGTGATATTTTCGCAGTTGTTTCAATAGTCCATTTCTAGTACTTTTGTAGTATGTTTCCATTCCATAGTAGGACTTTTGTAGTATTTCTGTGGTTATATTTTTTTCTGGAGTAGTATTTTTATAATATGGTGTTACTGTGGTGGTGTTTTTGTAGTATTTCTGTAGAAGTATTTTTGTAGTACTTTTGTTTTGCAGAGTATTTCTGCAGTAGTATTTTAGTACTGTAAGTAGTAGTATTTTACTTGTAATATTCTGTAGTAGTAATTTGAATTAGAGTATTAGTGTGATGGCGTTTTTGTAGTATTTCTGTAGAAGTATTTTTATAGTACTTTTGTTTTACAGAATTCTGCAGTCAGATTGTTTTAAATATTTCTGCAGTAGTATTTTAGTACTCGAAGTAGTAGTATTTTACTTGTAATATTCTGTAGTAGTAATTTGTATTAGAGTATCAGTGTGTTGGTGTTTTGTAGTATTTCTGTAGAAGTATTTTTATAGCACTTTTGTTTTACAGAATTCTGCAGTCAGATTTTTTTAGTATTTTTGCAGTAGTATTTTAGTGCTCTTTCGGTTTTATGTGTGTATTATACTATAGTAGAATTTTGTAGTATGTCTGTCTTGATGTTGTATATTCATGTAGTAGTATTTTTGTTGTAATATTCTCTAGTAATAATTTGTATTAAGAGTATTACTGTGGTGGTGTTTTTGTAGTATTTCTGTAGAAGTATATTTATAGTACTTTTGTTTTGCAGAATCCTGCAGTCAGATTTTTTAGTATTTCTGCAGTAGTAGTTTAATACAAATTACTACTAGAGAATACTACATCAAGTACTAGAGTATTGCTGTGGTAGTGTTTTTGAAGTATTTCTGTAAAGTATTTTTGTAGTACTTTTGTTTTGCAGAATTCTGCAGTCAGATTTTTTTTAAAGTATTTCTACAGAAGTATTTTAGTACTCAGCGTAGTAGTATTCTCTAGTTGTAATTTGTATTTGAGTATGACTGTGGTGGTGTTTTTCTAGTATTTAGTATTTTTGCAAAATTACAGTTGTGGCTTTTTTTCAGTAATTTAGTTGTAATATTTTTGTAATAGTATATTTGTATTGTGGTATTTTTGTAGAATAATTCTCTCCTTCAGTATGTTATTATAGATTAGGTCGCTGTTTTATGCACTCAATCTGATATTTACTTGTAGTATTTTGTTGTAATGGGGACAAAGTTGGCGTACATGTTTTTTTTTTATTAGTACTATTTTATGAACTAAAATCGATTACGTAAAATGTCATTTTATTGAAACTATTTTCATTCGGAGGGTCGAATGAAAAAGCTCGAGTGGGGCGCATGTGGGCCCTACTTTGCCCGCGGGCCGCAGTTTGCTCACATTATTTAACGTTTTATTTTTGCATTTTCGCAGTAAAAAGTGGGACATTTTCCTTTGCGTCACGAATGAAATTGAATTGTGAGAACGCGCAATTAACCTTGGCTTGTTGTCACACCACAGATGGCGCCGTCTTCCTTCTCGAGGTCTGACGGGTCGGGGTCGCCCAATCCTCCCCGAAGTAAGTTTCGTTCCTGTATTCGATCTTGTTGCTGTTTTATTCTAAGGTTATGATTTTTGGGGCAGCACGGCGGCGTAGTGGTTAGTGCGTGTGAGGCACAGTTCTGAGGTCATGAGATCGAACCTTACAGAAATGCTAAAAATATCCGAACACAGTAATACTACAATACAAAAACACTACTACAGAAATAGTACAAAAAATACTACAAAACTAAACAAGCAAAGTGCTTAAAACAGGTACCTAATGTAATATTTTGCTTTTATTCTAAAGAAAAAATACTACGAAAATACGAGACCAGTAATACTGTAATAAAAAAAACTACAACAGAAATAGTACAAAAAAAAACTAAAGTAATACTACAAAACTAAATATCAAGCAAAGTGCTTAAAACTGGTACCTAATGTAATATTTTGCTTTTATTTTAAGAAAAAATACTACAAAAAATACGAACACAGTAATACTACAATAAAAAAACACTACAACAGAAATAGTACAAAAAATACTACAAAACTAAACAAGCAAAGTGCTTAAAACAGGTACCTAATGTAATATTTTGCTTTTATTCTAAAGAAAAAATACTACGAAAATACGAGACCAGTAATACTGTAATAAAAAAAACTACAACAGAAATAGTACAAAAAAAACTAAAGTAATACTACAAAACTAAATATCAAGCAAAGTGCTTAAAACTGGTACCTAATGTAATATTTTGCTTTTATTTTAAGAAAAAATACTACAAAAAATACGAACACAGTAATACTACAATAAAAAAACACTACAACAGAAATAGTACAAAAAATACTACAAAACTAAACAAGCAAAGTGCTTAAAATAGGTACCTAATGTAATATTTTGCTTTTATTCTAAATAAAAAATACTACGAAAATACGAACACAGTAATACTACAATACAAAAATACTACAAAAGAAATAGTACAAAAAAACTAAAGTAATACTACAAAACTAAATATCAAGCAAAGTTTTTGTTCTTTTTAGCTTTTATTCTAAAGAAAAAATACGAGCACAGTAATACTGTAATACAACATACTAATTCAGAAAAACTATGAAAGAAATACATCATTACTAAATATCACATTTAGCGCTTAATCCAGAGACCTAAAATATTATTTTGCTTTCATTCTCAAGAATAAAATACTACGAAAATGCTACAAAAATACGAGCGCAGTAATACTGTAATACAAAAATACTAATTTTAGAAATACTATGAAAGAAATACAACAACACTAAATATTACATTTAGCACTTAATCCAGAGACCTAAAATATGCTTTCATTCTGAAGAAATAAATACTACGAAAATGCTACAAAAATATGAGCATAGTAATACTACAATACAAAAAGACTCATTTAGACCTTTTGAAAGAGTCGTAAACGTTTGACACTAAATATCAAATGAAGTGCTTAAAACAGACACATAATGTATTATTTTGCTTTAATTCTGAATGTTTCACGCTTAGTTTGATAAAACGAATACTTTTAAAAACAAGTATTAAAAAACATTAAACATTTAGATGTCTGCATGCATATTTATAAATACACCCCAAAAAATAGATAGGGCCCCATGGAGTTTTGTCCCTATGCAACTCCAAAATCTTGCCCCCCTTTATCCTAAGTGGTCTTAGGAGGCCTTGACAAGTCTTACCCAAGCACCTGCAGTCTGAACCAAGGACTGGCGTTTTTCAGGGAATTTTCCACTAATCTAGCGTTTTGTCGTTGTTATATATGATCGTCAAAACAGCTTGTGAAACCATCACAACCTCTGTCGGGATCAGATCGGAATCAGGACCCAATCGCGTAACGTTTCTCACAAGCTTATTGAGATAGAGAGGAAGGGCAGCGCCTGCGATTTGGTGCTTGCTGGACACGTGAAGCATGTCGCTCTCGCACTCGGATTGTGAGCCGAATACGAAAGCGGATCTTCCGTAGCGAGTCTAGGACCAAAAAACAGGTCAGTTGCCGGGTCAGGGAGAGCGAAACGTGGTCGGGGTCAGAAACGAGTCGTAAGCCAGGACGGGAGAGTAGACGAGGTCGGGATCAAAAATGGGTCGTAAGCCGGGACGGGGAAGCAGACGTGGTCGGGATCAAAACAGGTCGGAGCCGGAGACAAACGGGAGCAAAAACGGGACAGGCGGGAGTAAGGGTAAAAAAAAAAAAGCCTTGCCTTGTATCAACAGAGGTTTGCAGACAGACTGACAACAGGAGAGTGACAAGACTGGGTTTAAATAGGGACAGGGAGCCAATCAGAGCCCGTAATCATGACACGTTCTGTTCACTGGACCAGAATATTCTGTCACAAAAACCTCAACGGGAATTTTTAAAAACACAGGAAGAAAAGTCTTTGCTCCATGTGGCGGATACCACATACGTTAAACGTTTTTGTTTGGTCGAGTCCCTTGGCCGCTCCTTTTTATGGTTACCTGACCAGGGTAATATTTGTTTTATTTTGATTTCTACTTCCTGCTTCCTGTTCCTGCTTGCATGTGCAGGAACGTCATCGGGAGCGACAGTGCCCGGTGTGCTTGCAAGTGCCCACTTTTCCTGTGCGGACCAACTGTGGACATTTATTTTGTGGTACGTGACAGTCAAATTCTGCCCGTTTGTGCCATCTAGAGGTCAATTGGAACTCTGTCGTAGGACAAAAACGTTTCAAATTTAATAATAATTTTTTTAAAAAGACATTTTTGGGGGGTTAGAAAGTCCAAATGTCAATATCATCGATGCCCATGCTACCGACTGTATTTCGTGACAAATTCTATGAAAATAGACAATTTACAAAATAAAATCATTATTTTGAAGTGTTAATTAAGTAAGTTGTACGCCCGACGTAAAAGACGCATGCCCCGGGCATCCGGGCAGACCTTATTTCAGACACTGCTTTACGACAGAGACAGCGGGCCAGTTAAAACATTATTCCGGGCTGTAACTGGTCCCCGAGCCGGACTTTGGAAATGCCAGCACCGATACATCTGCCTTGTATAAAGGGCACAGATTTACATGAATATATGATAGAAATGAGAATTTTGAAAGAGGATATTTTGTCATTAAAGACCACTGATCTTCTCAATGACTTCCCAGAAAATAACAATGACCCAGACATTTCTTCATGTTTTTTGAAGACATGGCGATCACAATGCTTGCGAACCGTCAGTGGGTCGTCGAAAGCGTCACGCGTTGTGTATTTAATTCATCAGCGTGAGGAGGTTTTGGTCGGCGGCCATCTGTTCCTCCTTTAATGACTAACTTTCGATGACTGGACCGTTTTGACTTTCCCCGTCGGAAAAATCCACAGGAGAAGAATCACCTTTAAGATTATTGTGTCGCTACAAGGAAGTTAGGGTTTGCAACGTAGACAGTATCAAAAAATAAATCCATGGACAAATAATATGTACTCACCTCTCATATCAACAGGGTTGCTCCACCTTTTTCAGGGCCAAATTCAAGCACTTCTAAAGACTTTCAAAGCCAATTTTCAAATGGCCCAATTCTTAGTTTCAAACCCCAACTCCAGCCCCAACCTTCTTTCAGAACCCTAAAATAAGTTTAAAACCTTAATTTGCCGTCCGAACCGTAGCCGTACACCAGTATCTGAAGCAACGTCTGCCCGGACGGTGCGTCTTTTACGTCAGGCGTACAACTTACAAAAAAAAAAATTTCAAACCAAACGTTCAAAATCTTCTTTCGGTTTGGAAATTTCGGAATTTCAATTTCGGTTCGTTTTGTTACTTTGCATACTCGGCAGCCAATCAGAAGCCTGCATCGAATAACTTCCCGCTTCCGGACTTTCCCGAGCGTTCTAAGGTCGTGCATTTGCGTATCGTTTTTCAAAGTAAATGTGAAGAGGACACAAGAAAAATGGAAAAGTGGTTAGGAATCGAGCCAAAACCTCAGCCCCAGAAGATTCAAAAGAAGCGGACAAAATTGATGACGCTACAAAACGTAAACATATACTCGGCAGCCAATCAGAAGCCTGCATCGAATAACTTTGTGCTTCCGGACTCTCCTGAGCCTTTCGACCTGCTGCCTTCCGGCAAGCGCTACAGGTCACACAAAACAAAAACAAACAGACCCAGAGACAGTTTCTTCCCCAGAGCTTTACCACCCTAAACAGACACCGCACAAAACTGAAAAACTCTTGCAAAAACACTACCTCATACGAACGTAAAATGGTACTCATGTCTATGTCTCCTGCACAATGTTGACTGCGCTATGTTTACTGCTCACCTTGCACAATGTTGACCATTTTTTTTTGCACTATGATGACTATCTTTGCACCAAATGCATATTGCACAAACCCTTACGATACCAAACTGTATGTGACATCCTACATGCCAACATTTCTTGTTTAAATATTGTGTCAATTATAACTATAACCTTATCCTCCTTGTTTTATAATCTTATCTTCTCTGTTCCTTTATCTTCTTGTTTTTTTTACCTCACTGTGAATGTGTAAACTGGAGTGTCATGCTCAATTTCGTTGTTACAATATGTTGACCCATTTTGTAACAATGACAATAAAGGTATATTCTATTCTATTCTATAAGGTCGCGCATTTGCATATCATTTTCCAAAGTAGACACGAAGAGAAGACAAGAAAAATGGGGAAGTGGCTAGGAATCAAGCCAAAACCTCAGCCCCAGAAGAAAGATTCAAAAGAAGCTTAAAATATTGATGACGCTCCAAAACGTAATCGATCGTAAACTATCTTTTATCTTTGTGTTTGTCTCAACATACCAGTACTTTCCCATGTCTTGTGATCTCAATAAAACACAAAGGCAGGCTGGGGAAAAGCCAGAAGGAGCGTGGCCAGCGAGACGAAAGCCAGTAAATTATCCGCTCCTCCCGGTCCTTCTCCAACTACAGTTATAAAAAAACTAAACAAGTCTTTGCCTGAATTTCCTTCTACCGTTAGCCAATATTTTTTGAGCTCTCCCACACAGTGGTCGTTTTGGATCCAACAGTGCCTTAGTCTGTTCGTTTGGGTGCCGGCTTCCGTGGGATCTGAAGGTTCATCTCATTAGCCGTACCGCTTATCCTCAGTAGGGTCGCGGGGGGCTGGAGCCCATCCCAGCAATCATCGGGCAGTGGGCAGGGGACACCCTGAACTGGTTGCCAGCCAATCGCAGGGCACACAGGGACAGACAACTCATTCGCTCATTCACACCTAGGGACAATTTGGACCGGCCAATTCACCTGAAATGCATGTCTTTGGAATGTGGGAGGAAACCGGAGTGCCCGGAGGAAACCCACGCAAGCACGGGGAGAACATACAAACTCCGCACAGGAAGTCTGGAGCTGGATTTGAACCCACGACAGGTTCCCATGACATGAACTGTGCCGCACAAGCGCTAACCACTGCGCCGCCGTGCTGCCCATTTTGTAGTATTTAAAAGATGTCTCGCTTTTTTCCTGCACATCTTAATTACCGTATTTTCTGTACTATAAGACACACCGGATAATAAGGGGCACCAAAAAATAATTTTATCCGTGATATATTTATCACTCATCGGGCGCACTGAGATTAAAACAACAGTATGAGCTAGGGTTGCATAAAAATTTAAAATGAAATAATTGATTACATAAGTAAACTACGTTTCTCACAGACAGAACAGTACCTCATGCAGTATGTCATTGGAACTATGCAATTCAAATATTTCCCATTTTTACATCTCTGGCCAATCAGGGGGTTTTAGGTGCGCCTTATTGTCTGGAAAATATTTCATTCTCAGGGTTTCATTTCCTTTCTTTTGGAACAGCTCCGTGTTTGATCGCCTACTGGAGACACGGCACATGGCTGGATGCGGTCAACTGTCCTCTCTGTCGACAAAAGGTAAAAAAGGGGCTTCTTATTTCCTCATAGATCGCTAAAATTTTAGCGTCTTAGGACACCTTGATGCCATGAATAGAACTCTGTATAAACTATATCTACTGTACTGTAGACTTTTGTGAAGTTTGCATAAGGAAGAAATGATACGGCTATGCTTTTAGGAATAGTGTCAAAAAAGCCGCTTTATTTGCTCCCCGTGTGATACGTGGATGCCCTTACTATGGTGGGCGTGGCTTAGCACTCCGTCAGATCTATTAATAGTTTATTTTGGCTACTCCGAGTCTCCATAGTTAGCAAATTTTTTGAATGAAACGGTCTTTTTGCGAACATCGTATAGTAAGGCAGTTCTGCATTGTGCATCCAACTCAATAAATCCACAAAATGTTCATATTATGTAACAAACGATAATTTTTTTTAAAAACTGAAATCTCATCTAAAACGAATTAAAAACTGATGTGTGTGGGCCAGGCAACCTTTCCAGTATGACATGAGCCAAGTCATTCAAATTCGCCGAACCTAACTAGTGTTGCTGGGAATTCAGACCCATGGGAAGCTTACAGGAAACATGGCCCCAGGGCCATCACAATCCTAAACAAGTGCGCAAAACTGTCAAGGATATGCAAGTTGCATTGAAAATGTGGTTGCTGCTTGATGTTTTCGGAGCAGACTGTGTTCCCTCGCCCCAGAAATATAAACAAAGAGCAGAGGAATTTTGACGGGAAAGAGAGAAGTGATGTTCGTCAGTGTTCTCATTCGTCTAAGAGACAATCAGCGTTCTTATACCCTCAGGAGCAAAAATCAAAAGTCACAAATATCACATGTTGCTTAGTGCGTCCCCTCCCGATGACACTCTTGTTTTTCTCAAAGTGCATGCGTCTAGGAATTGACAGTGTTTTTGCAATCTCCGCATGTTTCTCACCAAGTCGCCGTGACCCAGCCAAATTCCTGACAGCTTGTTCCAAACCAAGCCGAATGTTATTATTAATAACACTCGCTGACATTTAAACTCGGGAGAAACAAGCCTGGAATTTCCTGTCTAAACAAATGTGTCCTCATTATGTCGATAAGTTCCGATGTCATTAATCCACAACAATTTCAACCCACTATTGCTTATTGCACTATTTTCCTTTTTTTATTGCTCCATCGTTACAAAATAGGCCGGTCTTCAACTGTTACCTTGTAAATATGTTTACCAATTTATCTTGTTTTTCTCCCTAAAGTCTTTATTACATGTTTACCGTGAAGTGCCCTGTTTAATCTCGTTACATCCAATGTTGAACTTGTCGTTATCGATGACATTAAAGAGAATTAAACTGAAATAGTTCGGTATGAATTGCAAATGTCTTCTCAGGTCAGCGCCATGTGTCAGTTGTTTAACGCGAGCCCACCAGACCGGCAGTCCGAAGACGTCCTGGGCCAAATCAGAGACTACAACAAGCGTTATTCGGGGGCTCCCAGACGGGTCAGTGTCATCTTTTAGATCTCATTTTTTTATTTGATATTCGAAATAATTCATCGGGGTTTTTTTTCAAATGATTTTGTCTTATATCACGGTTTCTTAACTGGTGGGTCAGGTCCCAAAAGTGGGTCGCGCCTGGTGACAGCCATCCCTCCACTGCACTGCAGAAACAGTTTCAAAAACAGTCCAACCCCAAAAAGATGAAACAAAAAAGATTTTCCGATCCTGTCTAATAAATACACATCCTTGCCTGCGCCACATGAGGAGCTTGACAGAGGCTGCGATGATGACTTACGCCAGAAGATAGCTTCAGAGTAGAGAAGTTTCACCTTTTTGCCGGTCAAAAACGAGAATATATTGTACTGCCTCTGGCTTAAAGTGCACGATCATTTGTAAAGTGAATTTTTTTTCCTGATATGGGTCGCGGCCTGTAATTTGGGTTGGATGTTGTGTGGGCCCCTTAGTCTGTCCACTTGGGAACTGCTGCCTGATATTACACAACATCCATCCATTATCTGCACCACTTATCCTCAGTAGGGTCACGGGGGTGCTGGAGCCCATCCCAGCTATCTTCGGGCAGTGGGCAGGGGACACCCTCAACTGGTTGCCAATTTGGACCAGCCAATTAACCTGACATGCATGTTTTTGGAAACCGGAGTGCCCGGAGGAAACTTTCGGAGCAGACCGTGTCTCCGCCTCGCCCTAGAAATATGCACAAAGAGCAGAGAAGTTGACGGAGAGGGAGACATTTATTGATCAGCGTTCAAAAAAGCGTTCTCATTCGTCTAATAGACAATCAGCTTTCTTATACCTTCTGGAGCAAAAACTACAGGTCAGAAATATCACATGTTGCTTAGTGCATCCCCTCGCGATGATGCGCTTGTTTTTCTCAAAGTCCATGCTTCCATGAATTGACAATGTTTTTCTCAGAATGTTTTCGTCCTCTTTCGATTCTCCCAAATTAAGGCGATTTCCAAGAAAATCGGAGTCTGCCTGACCCAGCCAAATTTCTGTCAGCTTGCAAGCTGTTCGACATTTAAACTCGGGAGAAACAAGCCTGGAATTTCCTCTCCAAACAAATGTGTCCTCATTATGTGGATAAGCTCCGACTTCCACAACAAAACCCACCCAAGCACGGGGAGAACATGCAAACTCCACACAGGTTTGATCTCATGACCTCAGAACTGTGCCGCACACGCGCCAACCACTGCGCCACCGTGCTGCCCATTACAAAACCTATCTTTCTCCAATGAATTTCCACTTGAATCACTAGTGACAATGCAATTACAAATACAGATTGCTTGCTTTATCTCCAGATGCAGGACTACCTGTTGGACGCGCCGGTCCTTTTGCAGCTGGCGGTCCGCAGTTCGGGCTCCCCGGGGCGTTTGGTGTGGCTCTTCTTCCTGCGGGTGGCGCTGTGTTGCGCAGGGGCTGCCGTCTCCACGACGTCCCTGTTCGATTCCCCGAAAGAGGCCCCGTCCCTCTGCAGCTTCTTGGGGTTGCTGGACGACCTGGTGGTGGTGGTTTTGCTCCTCCTGTGCGTTCTCAATGTCAATCATCAGATCACTCCTGGAAGAGGGTAGTCCAACGGGGCCAGCTAGAAGAGAATTGACCTATCTTCATGTTGTTATTTACATGCACATTAATTCATACATTCTTTGGAATATGGACATGTGAATATACAGTATGCTTTATGTTGTTTTGATGTTAGAAAAAAAAAGTATTTATTGTTTGAGCTTAAATCGAAATATCTCAAATGCAATTTTTTTTATTGTCTATATACATTACACATTAACCCCTTAATGTTTCAATGGCCTGCCGGCGGGTCGTCAGACTGCTGATAAACAAAGACTCATCTTCACTAGTCACTGAAATCGGTCATACAACATATCATTAAAAAGCTTCAACTCTTGGGACTCAAGATATTTCAAAATCTACTCATCACAGAAACATCATAATCAGCCTTAAACAAGACACCCCAAAACAATAAAGCCAGTATAGCTCACTGATAACATGCTTATAGTTAGCTGATGACACAAACCTCGACAACCATGGCCTCCATGGGGGAGTTTAGTGAATCCGTGTAAAATATAGACTCCAAAACACACGACAATGCAGACAGATTTAAAAAGATAAATAAAAAAATCTGCCTAAAAGCATTCCTGCATCATTTGAAGATCCTTGTTATAATCAGATTGTTTCGTTGCATAACTAAAAATAAAGAAACTCGTCAGATCACTTCCAATATGAGTGTTAGCCATTGACCTTTTGGCTGACACCTCTCAGCCAATCGCAGGATTTTTTTCACAGACCTTAGCCTGTATTAAAATAAAAAGTACTTCATTTTAAAAAAATCTTTAGCCAATTGTGATCGACTCAAATGTGGATTGACACACTGGTTAGCCGATTAAATCTCTAAAGATTGATAGGCAGAGTTACATCATTTTTACATGCAAGCGTGCACAACCATTGATTGACTTCCGAAAAGAGGAGTCAAACGTTTACGACTCTTTCAAAAGGTCTAAAAAAATTGGCCCAAAAAAATACTGTCACAGTTTTTAGTTCTGTAAATTAGTCGTCTCCAAATGGGCCCTTTTGGAAACACCAAGACCAGGGGTGTCCAATGTGGTGCCTGCAGTAATTGTGCAAAGATCGATCAGTCATAAAGTATCGCCGACCCAAACCGCAAAACATTGGATGCAGCCGTAATCGAACCCTGGTTGCGGCAGTGAGAGCAGAGAATTCTAGCCACAAGTCGAATGGTGTTAGGCGACATATGAAAAGGTAATCAGTTGTATCTCATTATCAGACTATTTTTACTCCCGGTACCAGAGATTGATATGAGAGAATGGAGAGAACAAGTAGAGGTCCTGAAAGCACGCAAAGTAGGGAAACGACTCTTTGGTTTATCTGATGATGAATCAGTTGATAGAGTTTATGTTTTACGTCATTCTTTATTTTCATCATGGCAGCAAAAACCCAACAACAAGTTTAGTCTGAGCTCAGAAAAAGTGATTTCTAAAAAAAAATAAAAATTAGGGGCAGGTGTTAAAAACAAATACAGTATTATATATTTTTAAAACACTTGAACATTTTTTTTTGTCAGAAACTTGTTTTCTAGTTTGACTTTAATTTGATGCAGTAACGGACAGACTGAGATCATTTCTTCCTCATGCCATGAGGCTCTTTAACTCCACCCGGGGGAGTAAAAGCCCACATGAAACCGCACCCCCACATTTGCATATTACCCTATTTTTATGACAGTGCGTATTTTATGTAGCACTATTTAAATATATTAACACGTTATATTGGGTATTTTTGTATTCTATATCTTTTATTATTTTATTTTTCAACTTCTAATTTAAATTTGATTTGGATCATAGCTTTGTTTTTCACAGCCGTTTGAGATTGTCCGATTCAGGTGTTTAACATTTACTTAACATTTATTTTTTTCCTTTTTATGTGTCTTCTATTTGGTGCTCCAGTTCCCTATCCAATTAATAATTGATTTTCTATTCAAATGATGACTATATTGATTTGGTAACCTGTATTAATCCTGACTTAATTAACCTAAAAGTATGGATGGGTATAAATAAATGATCTTTAAATTTAACTAAAACCAAAGTCATATTATTTTGTCATCGCAAGGCAAATCAAGATTTAAAGGAAAAATGGATGGTCCTGCAATAGACATTGTATCAGAAATGACATTTTTATGGGTCATAATAGAGGAAATTAAGCTGGAAAACACACCAGACACATACAAACTAAGGTATCTAAAAGCATTTCAATCATGAATAAAGCCAAATTCATTTTAAACTATAATGCATTGTATTTATGATATTGTTCTCCAGTTCTGCCATACTTAACATATAGTGAGGAGGTCTGGGGCAATCATTCCAAAAGTTGACTACAGCTCCTTGTTATCCTCCAAAAACCTGCAATTAGAACCATACGAGACCATAGTAATATTTGATTCCTGCAGTCCAAATGATTAAAATGAGATGATTTAGTCAAATTTTTCACTGCACAACTGCTATTTAAGATCACTCAACGAAAACATCCATAGATGATTCATTCGGAAAGAGGGAAATGATAACTTAAGGGGCTGTCGTACATTCATAATCTCAAAAGGTGAGAACCACCAGGAAAAGTATGTGTGTGTCTGTGTGCGGAGTCAAACTTTGGAACAATTTACAAGACGAGATCAAACAATGTCCAACTATTCACTTTTTCAAATTTAAATACAAAAATCATTCCTGGCTGAATACAGAGATGAAGAAAATGGGGTATGAGTGATACGAGAGATTGGGGATAGTGTGTCTAGTTAAATTTGTGTTATTGTTGCTATTCTTATAACTTATTAATATCATCACAATTGTTGTTATATCATTGGTATGTTTGGTGGGGGAGATGAAAGGCTAGGGAATATAAGCATTTGCTTCTTACTACCCCTTTTCGAACATATTATGTCACGTTATTTTGTGGTTGAGTTGTTGTTTTTGATGTTCGAATAAAGTTTTCATTCATTCATTCATTTTAAGCAATATGATTATTTGAACAACGATAACATGAAACTTGTTCTGGGATTCAATTTTTAAACAAGGACTGTGGGCCTTGAGATCTTCGAATGGAAAAAAAGTGTGCCTTAGCTCAAAAAAGGCTGAAAAACACTGCTCTATCTGGTGCTCCATTTCCCTATCCAATAGATAATAAAATATTGGATAAGCGTCTGTAGTTTATGGCTCTTTTATTTTGAAAAACAAAATCAAACTATTGGTTTTAAAGGCAAAAAACCTCAGCAGTAACATTCGGAAAGTAGAAGTTAATTTTGGCTGCACCACGCGGCGGCGTTGCGGAACATTCGTAACCATGGCGACGTCTTCAGCTCCTTCTTGAAGCTTCTGGGTGCCCACGGCCACTGCCATCCCAGAGTGCATCGCTCCGGGTGCGGCATCATAGCCAGGTGCCTGCCGTCCCGGGAAATCAACCCCGCCACGCCCCGAGGCGAGCCGTTGGGATTCATCGGGTACTCCTCCGTGGGCTGGCCGCCGTCGTCCAGGTAACGGACGGGAGCCAAGCCGGACGAGGTGATGTCGTCTAGAGCTTGGGCGCTACGGAATTGCATCAGACCTATTGGAAGGGAAAGGGTGAATTACAGAATCTTCTGGACTATAAGACGCACCTGAAGACGCCAAATACAGTGTTCATTTTACCTGTGAAAAGTGATGAGTCCCGGGGACTCGCATGCTCAAAAATCTATGGGTCCGAACCAGTGTTCCCTCTAAGCACATTCTCAGTGCACAAGAAAATCTAGCCAGCGCACAAAAATCAGGGCTCAAAATGACTACTTAAGAAGCGACTTAAGTCAAAGTTACAGTGCATGAAGGTAAAAATACACGGGTTCCCCCGACGTTGTGTCCTAAATGCGGTATTTTGACGTCGAGTCGAAGGAGAACGAAGTTGAGTAAAGTGAGTGGAGTTGGTCGAGAACCGGCTTCTCCGGCTCGGCTCACTAAAAGAAACCGGCTCTTTCGGGTCCTAAACGGCTCTTCGGGTTGTTTTTGCTTCTTTCATCCCAACATGTCCAAATATTATGTAAAA
Source organism: Urocampus carinirostris (assembly GCF_059441175.1). Taxonomy (NCBI): domain Eukaryota; kingdom Metazoa; phylum Chordata; class Actinopteri; order Syngnathiformes; family Syngnathidae; genus Urocampus; species Urocampus carinirostris. The sequence continues at coordinate 40,451,127 of NC_142360.1, read as the reverse complement.
TTATGCACAAAATGACTTAAAGGAATGGGGGAATAGAACAAAAAAGAAAAAAATACCAAAATGAAAAAGTAGAGAAAAGCTGAGAAAAAAAGATACAAAAGGAAGAGAAAAAAAGGAAAAATTTAGAAAAAAGCCAAAAAAAAAGAAAAGAAAGAAACGTAGGAAAAAAGTACATAGAGAACAAAAAGAAAAAAGTAACAGCTCGGAAAAAATAAACACAATGAGATTTTTTTTAAAGGAATTTTTTTTAAAAAGTAGAAAAAAAACACGGAAAAAAGAAGAAAAAGATTGTGTTGCATTCAAATAATTTCCAATGATACCAAGTCAATCTTGTTGCCAACATTTTACTTTCACTAAAAAATGGGATTAAGTACAGTTCTGTATCGTACAACCGACTCAATAAGCCACAAAAATGTGAATATTATGCGACAAAATATATCAGGAAATAAAAAGAAATGGATATCTTGTGAAAGAATTGTAAGAACAAACGACGTTTGTAGGCCGTACAACCTTTGCAATAGTACATGAGTCAATTCATTCAAAAGAGAAAAATCATTTTGCATTGCCGGAAACTCAGCAAAATGTAACGTAAGTTTTGGACATGTTTGATCATGACTTAGTTGCCACACTTGGGATTGCCGTTGCTCACTGTTGTTTCAAGCGTTGCTCACCGACTTTGTGTGAACGCTCAGACCCGTAAGGAAAATTACAGGGAACAATGGTCCCAACAGAGATCTATGGGTCCCCAAAATTTAGTGTTATCGGGGTTGAAATTGTAAACTGGTGACAAATATATAATAAAAATCTATATTTCCATTCAGTTTTAATCATCAAATTATGAATCCATTTTCTGCATCAAATTATTGTTGGTAATATACCGATTAAAGGGATAACCACAAACCTGTCTTTTTTCATTTTCTCCTTTTATACTTCTTTTTCTTCACTTCTTTATACAACAATAATGATTCGTAATAAAATGCATCAAAGCGAGTGAGCCGTTTGAGAGCCGGCTCTCATGAATGACTTGAGCCGAAAAAGCCTGTTCTCTAAAAAGAGACGGACTTTTCACCACACAACTCGAGATCGGCGTGCAAGCGAAAACTCGAACCGCGAGACCAAAACAACGTCTGCCGGATCTGCCAGACAAAAAGTTTGGAGTGCGGTAAATCTTTGTTTAAAAAAAAATGTAATCGGGTAATAATGACAATTTTGTGTCCAAAAAGTTGCGTCTTGGGGACGCGCGTTGATTCCACACTATGCATCCCCAGCCAAAATGATGCGTCTAGGACGCGGGCAAACCAGAACACTGCAAATAGGTGCACCTTCTAATCAAGTACAGTGGAACCTCAGTTTTCGAAAGCCTCTCAGTTCGAACAAATCGGTTCTCGACCAAAAATTTCGAGAAATTCTTGCTTCGCTGTTCGGTCAAATAATGGGAGTTCGAACGCCGGTACGCTAGGGTGCGATGCTGAGCGGCGTATGGGTGTAGATTGCCCCCACCCCTCGTGAAGAACTGTTATGACGTGCGCGCGCACTTCTTTTTGCTTTCGCTTTAGAAGAAGAAGGTCGGTGCAAGCAGCAAAGTTGCTACAGGTGAAAAAAGAAAAGTAGTGCGTACAACTATTGCATTTAAGAAAGAAATAATAGCAAAATATGAAGAAGGTGTGCGAGTTTCCGATCTTGCTATACATACAGCATGGCTTCTGCTGAGCACCACAAAGGTAAGAAATCCTATTCATAATTCTTTTCTTTACCCTTTGTTTATTTTTACACGTTCATGTTAGCGTAATCTTTCGTAGGGAAGATTACGATAACGCGATTGTACGATTAGCCTGGGTTAGCTTTGTTTACGTAAAACATTCAGGGAGTTGTAACCGAGCCCCATTTCCAATGAAGCGATAGCCACTTGTTGTGGAGACCCGGGTGATAAATGACATGTAAACAACCAGATTTTTTAAATTTTTACACGTTCATGTTAGCGTCATCTTTCGTACGGAAGATGACGCTAACGCGAACGTACGATTAGCCTGGGTTAGCTTTACGTTAAATATTCAAGATAAACATTCAGGGTGTTGGAACGGATTAAAAACGATTTACATTACTTTTAATGGGAAAAACGATTTCGGTAATTGGACAAATCGGTTTTCGAACAGGGTTCTGGAACGGATTATGGTCGAGAACCGAGGTTCCACTGTACATGATGACTAAAATATTTTAATGCGACTCTTTAGGAGCTGTTATAAACTAGTGTAATCAGGGATCAGAATGGAGATTTTCATTTTCAGCTGAAATAGGCAGGGTCCAGGAATAAAGCAGGGCGGAGCCAACCCCAACAATGCGGCCAATTTTTCTAACAGCCGCCAGGGTGCGCCAGAGCAATAAAGGAAAGAGTGAGACAGTCGGATTTTGAATTTGTTTGCTACGCAAGAGAAAAAGTGAAAAAGTCGGAATGCCTTTGGGGTTCAAAAACAGCGGAAATCCGCGGATCCGTGGAAAATTCTGATCCCTGTGTAATGCGACTCTTTGGGAGCTGTAACATGACATGCATCAAAAATGTTTAGCCGCCATTTGCCTTCCCTACAGCTAGATGGCACACCGACAATGTAACCCTGTTTGAGTGACGTCAAACGAGCGAGGAAAAAATATTTGACAAAACGTATTGTAGTCAATTGACCTGAAATGACCTCTTGAAATGGCAGGTAAAAAAAAGCACAGCCAAACGAAAGTATGAAGAAGAACATAGGACGTTTTTGCCAGAGAGGGAGAGTTTATATATATATTTTTTTCTCGAGCTGGACTAGTCGATCAGAGAGTAAGAAAGAGGATGAAATATGGAGGGGCATGAAGGGGGAAAGAAATAAAAACAGAAAGAAAATGGAGAAGGAAAGACGGTAGCAGCACGGCGGCGCAGTGGTTAGCGCATGTGAGGCACAGATCTGAGGTCATGAGATCGAACCTCCTGTGTGGAGTTTGCATGTTCTCCCCGTGCCTGCATGGGTTTCCTCCTTGCATTTCAAAAAACATGCCGGTCGAAATTGTCCCTAGGTGTGAATGAGCTAGTGAGATGTCTGTCTCTGTGTGGCCTGCCCACAGCCTGGAGATAGCTGAGATGGGCTCCAGCACCCCCGCGACCCTACTGAAGATAAGCGGTGCAGATAATGGATGCATGGAAAGAGGGTAAGAAAGAGGAGAAAGTATTGAAGAAAATGGAAGATAGAGAAAAAAGAATGACAAAGAAATCGACTAAGATAGAGAAAATAAAAGAGAAAGCAACAGAAAGATTAAGAGAGACAGAAATAAAAAAAAAAAAAAGCTGAAAAAAATAGAAACATAAAAGAGGTCGAAGGTTCAATTCCCGGGTCCTACGTGTTAAATTTTGCCTTAGAATGGTTGAATGTGTGTGTGTGAATGGGTAAAAAGTGAACTATATCATAAAGAGCTTTGGGGGTTTTCAGTAACTGGTAAAGCGCTTTATAAATGCGGTACATTTTACCATTATCCCCTGTTGTAAGGGTAATGGTTAAGGCCAAAATAAGCAGCAACTAAAGAGAATAAGTCTAAATATGAAGGATGTCTAGCTGGCAAAAAGGGGATATTTTGGAGGACACCACAGCAACCATGTATGAATTAATTCATTTTGGTGGTGAAACTAAATGCCATCATTATGTTCAATGAAATCAATTATTTTAGTTTAAATAATGATTTTTTTTTTAGCTCTTACTGTAGTTTTGATTCCGTTTGCAGTCCAGTGCGCTTTATATATAAAAATATTTGGCAAAAGGAAAAAACTCATTTTGGGGTGCCTAAATACACTAAGCGTTAAACGGGTGTATTACCTTCTCCGTGAGCCACCCAAACACCTAGGGCGGAACCCTCCATGCCCGCCAACCAGACGGAAGAAGAAGGTCGGATCCCCACGGTCACAAAGCGAGACTCGAATCTGCCCGATTTGTTGTGGGTCAGAACCACATCCGATGCTGTAAGGCAGACGAAAAACATGTTTAGAACATTGCAGACATTTTAAAGGCGAGTCAAGTAGGCGCTACCGCTCCCTTCCCCAGGGCATTCGCCACGGTAAACTAGCTACTGTTGCATTGAAAAACGGGTACTATGTTCCATCGACTTATTCAGGAATTTAGGTTGCAGCTAAATGTCATTGCACTATTATTTTGAAGCACTAGAAAAACATCAAAGCGTACAGGGAGTGAGTGCAGTTTGCTGTGTTTTACGGAAACATCTAGCATCCCGGACGCTAACGTGGAGCTACCCGGCTTTAGCGCCGTTAGGGACAGAGACACAAAAGCCTGCGGGAAGTGGAGAGGAGGTGGACTCGCTATCTATGTGAACACGAGGTGGTGTAACCCTGGGCAAAGATTTCCATCTGCTGCAAGGACGTGGAATTTTTGGCCTAGCCTGTGACGTCATCCACTCCGCTGTGGCTAAACTACAACACAGCACCCCGAGGCCATCCTGTTAATCTGTTTATAAACAACAAAAGGATACTGCTGGAAGTGTGAATTTCCCTACGGGGATGAATAAAGTATCTATCTATCCATCTATCTATCTAGAATTTAATACTAGCGACTGACCGACTGATAAGCTAATGAGATGCGTGGTATTCCAAGTAAATCTAACCTGCAGCACCTTGGCTCTCTCCCACCCATCCCAGCAGAGCGAGCAGCTGACATCCATTGCAGACGCCCAAGCTCAGCGTGTCCGCCCTTTCCCGAAAGCGCTCGAACTGAGCTTTGGCGGCGGCGTTGTAGGCCACGGTGGCCGCCCATCCCTTGGCCGACCCCAGCACGTCGGCGTAACTGAAACCTCCCACGAAGACCACGGCCTTGAACGCCTCCAGAGTAATGGCGGCGGAACACAGATCCTGCATGGTCACGTCCCAAACCTGCCAATCGGGAGAAAGAGACAGAAAATAAAATGCTGTTGTTACTCACCGACTGTAGCAGGGATGGAGAACACATGCCTCTTTTCATGAGTACATCTGACTCGGAGATAAAATCAATTGTTTCAACGTGTTGAGGGAGGGAGGGCAACACTGTTTCTACCACTAGCAACAGGGGCGGCAGTAGCTCAGCAGGTAGCATGGTTGTCTTAGGATCAATAAGGTCGCAGGTACGATTCAATAGTTGGAGTTTTGGAGAGAAATATACGCAGAGACAGAAATAGGCAGAGAGGGAACGCTCTTTATCCAGCATTCATTCAGCAACGTTCATTCAAGCCACGTTCGAAATCCACTCAAGAGACGCTGGGCTTTATACTGTATTCAAAAAAACCTCGTGACGTTTTTCTCAGAATCAAAAGCGTTTTTTTTCGGCCCTGACTCGCTCAGTCAACAACTTGTGACTTCTAGTATCAACATTATGATTCATAACATCCTGTCAGATGTCTGCACACCAGGCTGCTGACTTACAGTTCATCCACAACAAGAGGTAAATGTGGAAGTGTCCTCAGGCAGGCAGGTAGGCGCCTCGCATGGCAGACTACGCTATCGGTGTGTGAATGGGTCAAGTGTGACGTGTATTGTAAAGCAATTTGGACGTCCTCAGTGACTGGTAGAAAATGCAGTCCATTAATCCTCTGGTAAGAGGAACTGTCATAAGGATTTTTTGTAAATGAGATGCATCAATATATACATGCAAGTGTGAAGACATCCTTTTTACCCTTGCCAGGATTTTTTTCAAGCGTATAGTGATGCAATAAGTGTTGTACGATGCGATACTCAAAATTTCGAACAAAATAGTTTTTTCCCCATTGATTTGGGATCTGTTATCAGTACTGTCACACGCCGCTGCCCGTCATTGCAGAGGTCCTTTTCATTCCTGGAGAGCGGGACGGGACTTAACACTGAAAGTAACAGCGACCAGATGATGTAGGTGTTGTATCCGAGTCAGATAAGGACGCTTCTCCTGTTACTGGTAACCATGGGGACCAGTACTATCTGTTTCATGTGGTGGAGCAAACCCCTACCCAAACAAACAGCCTGGAGAGGGATGTGCGTCACCATGCTGTACTTTCCCAAGGCACACGACAGGAAGTGGTGCCCCTGCGATCAAGGTGGTTAAGCGGATGCAAGTTTTGAAAATTTGACTAATGATCAATAATGTGCTGGAGACCTTTCAAGACAAATATTTGTGGATTTCAAAGATTTGCAACTATGAAACTGAAGGGAGGACAAATACTGACGACTCCATTCCCAAGGTTATAACTTCGACTGAAGGTAAATAAATCCATACTCTTCTCATTTGGAGTATTTTGTTAAATATTTACCAAAAAGAACTTGCCCCTTGTTTTGAAACCATTTCTATTCTATTATTGGCAACATATACATATATAGCGCTTTTCAAGTCAATGAAGACCTCCCAAAGTGCTTTACAATGTGCTTCACACTTAGCCATTCACACACACACTCACACACCATTACCCATGCAAGGCGCCTACCTGCTTATTGGGGGCATTAGGGATTCAGTGTCTTGCCCACGGACACTTCGACATTTAACACAGAGGAGCCCGGAATCGAACCTGTGACCTTGTGATCCTAAGACGAGTGCTCTTCCTCCTGATCTACAGATTTATCATCCCCTGGAGTAAAACTGCATTCATCTGTTTGATTATCCCATGTATACAATTGAGTGTCCCTTCCCCCAAAACTGAGTAAAAAAAAAAAAAAAAAGTTTTGGGCCAATGAGAATCAGGCCTAGAACAGACTACATCTCCTCACGAGCTAAATTCATGTCCTTTCATGCGAGGCGTGTGACCCTTAGCTTTAGGAAACAAAATGAGCTTGAATGAGCTTAAGTAACTGCTGGAGGGAGACAATTTTTGATATTGTACACAGGCTATGGCATCGTTATAATTGAATATAGTTTATGAAACCATCAAAGGTCACGTCATGAAATAAAATGCACTGAAGAATTAACTTTTGTCTGGGGACCAGGTGTGGGTACTTACTTTTGTCTTAAAAATATATGCGACAGCTGAGAAATCAAAACATTGAAATATTCGATTTTATGGTTCCCGACCCCTGATTAAAAGGATCGTTTTTTTAAATTCAGATTCATGATTATTTAGGTTTAAGAAGAGCAACCTCAAATCCTGCCATGTGGAGGGAGGTTGACATCTCTCGATCGCCGTTGCTGCCTTCTTCTCTGACCACTGCCACACGAGGTTGCAGCGCCGCTAGAGGAAAATACAGAGACATTTTTTTTTTTTTTTAAAACAAAACCCAGAACTGAATGAAAAACTTTTAGGAGGGATGATATACAGCAAATAACTTCAATAGTTATATTTGTGCCTTTTTAGTCAATATCAGTCACTTCATTTGAAATACAGTAAACCCTTGCTGTATCAGTTTATTCATCCATCCATTATCTGCACCGCTTATCCTCAGTAGGGTCGCGGGGGTGCTGGAGCCAATCCCAGCCATCTCTGGGCAGTGGGCAGGGGACACCCTCAACTGGTTGCCAGCCAGTCGCAGGGCACACAGGGACAGACAACTCACTCGCTCATTCACACCTAGGGACAATTTGGACCGGCCAATTCACCTACCATGCATGTTTTTGGAATGTGGGAGGAAACCTACGCAAGCACAGGGAGAACATGCAAACTCCACACAGGAGGTTCGATCTCATGACCTAAGAACTGTGCCGCACACGAGCTAACCACTGCGTCGCCGTGCTGCCCTATATGAGTTTAGTTTTTGCCTATTTTGTGTTGTGCATTCTAATGACCGTCACCCCATCCCTTTATTTGCCTATGTCTGCCTGTGTGTCAATAACATTGTTGTCCAAGAATGAAAAACAGCTTGACCAACCTTCATTACTCAAGTATTTTTTCACTTTCGATTTTCTCTGAAACCCATCATATCAACAAAAACCTCAAGGCCAACAAGAGCACAAAAGGTAAGGGGAAGGTGCTTTGTACTGCCGACAAAGTAAGACTTCTCATGCTAAAGGAAGCAAAAGCCTTTTTCCAGGACATTTTTGTTTTCCAATAACGTCCACATGATGGCGACATAATGAGTCAAGTCATGCTCATTTGTGTAGCCCTTAATCACTAGAAGTCTAAAAGACCTGTACAGATCATCTGAAGTATAAAAAGGGGACGTGTCTTAAAATAATTTCCACCCCTTTTTTAGATTCATTAGTGCAATACAGGGCAGCATGGCGGAGCAGCGGGTAGCGCACGTGCGGCACAGTTCTGAGGTCATGAGATCGAACCTCCTGTGTGGAGTTTGCATGTTCTCCCCGTGCTTGGGTGGGTTTCCTCCGGGCACTCCGGTTTCCTCCCACATTCCAAGAACATGCATGTCAGGTTCATTGGCTGGTCTAAATTGTCCCTGGGAGTGCCTTGTGACTGGCTGGCAACCTGTTCAGGATGTCCCCTGCCCATTGCCCGAAGATAGCTGGGATGGGCTCCAGCACCCCCGCTACCCTACTGAGGATAAGCGGTGCAGATAATGGATGGATGGATGGATAGATCATTTGGGAATTGGGAATTCACAATTTGACAGTACTGAAGTTTTTAGGGGAAAAAAACACAAAGCAAAGTTTATAAAGTTAACTACTTTTATATGTTTAAGGGTTTGTTCTCCGGTTTCAATATATAGTATTCATCAGCACAACGCAGGCAAACCCACGAGTTTGCACATTTAAAAATACAGTGGTTGCAAAACTGAGTTTGGTTGGGTTTTAATCCTGTATTGATTATAAAGTAAAACACACGAATTCATGTTTTTGTTCTGTTTTTATTTTGATGTTCGAATAAAGTTTTCATTCCTTCATTCAAATCACAAAGAGATATTGACTTGTTTTACCTGGCTGCTTGCAAAGCGGCATCTCCGTCGGGTCAAAGGTGACTTTAAAATTGGGCTGCGTTCTTCTGGAAAGCCCATCTTCTTCTTGTCGAACGCATAATTCGTCGGCCTGCAGACGTTCTAGCCGAAAGCTCGTCTCCTCCCACGATGCCCGGAGGACGGGCAAGCGTTCCCTCAGCACTTCTCGACCATCCACGCGCACCGTAACCTGGTCAAGTAGCAGCAGTATTAACACGAAGTGAAGACGGAAGAATTTAAAAGTAGAAATTGACCGATTATTCGTTTGACGGGCCGACTATCAAGCCTCAAATACACCCTACGTCTCAGTCGCTCCTACTCCTCCACTCCGCCTCTCTCCTTGCTACCCACCACGTGCCTTCTGATTGGATAAGTGACCGGAGCGGGACCACTGAAGCAAAAGCTTTTCTGACTCTACGCACTGCAGTCTTCCGACAGCTCTGCTAACCCCCCGACTTGTCCTGACATGCATGAATGTGAATCATGCCTCTCATAATATTGTCATTTTAAAATGTCGGTGGTAGAAAAGTTTGAGTGATGAAAAGATAGTCAAGTCAAGTCATGTTTATTTGTATAGCGCTTAATCACAAAGAGTCGCAAAAGGCTGCACAGATTATTGCATACCACAGACTATTATGACACATCCCCTGATCTAAAACCTACATAAGGGCAAGGAAAAACTCAAAAACCTCAGTCAAGTCATGTTAATTTTTGACGCCCTTAATCACAAAGAGTCTCAAAGGGCTGCACAGACCATAGTCTGTGCAAACCACAGACTATTATGACACCATCCCCTAAACTAAAACCTACATAAGGGCAAGGAAAAACTCAAAAACCTCAGTCAAGTCATGTTAATTTTTGACGCCCTTAATCACAAAGAGTCGCAAAAGGCTGCACAGATTATTGCAAACCACAGACTATTATGACACATCCCCTGAACTAAAACCTACATGAGGGCAAGGAAAAACCAAAAACCTCAACATGAGGTAGATGAAGAAACCTTGAGAAGGGACCGCACATGAGGTCATCCCCCTTCCAGAGTGACCAGGCCAAAATGGATGTTACAATAACAGATAGCGAAAAAAAGTGTAGTAAACTTGATTTAGGGAGGCACATTGACAGAGACTGATATATTAGCTCTTATCATAACATAAGGTGGTCAATCAAGCGTGTATGTGATTGAGAGGGCTCAGTGATTAGCTGTTACCAATACATTAATTAGTCAATCTGGCTCTAAAACTTTTGTTTTAGGTTTATTCAAGTCATGTTAGCTGTATTGACATTTCAATTTTTTATTGAATGAAATGAAATGATCTGCATTTATATAGCGCTTTTCAAGTCAATGACTTCCCAAAGCGCTTTACAATGTGCTCCACATTTCCCCAAAACGGCTTTGCAGCCATGTAAGGCGCTAACCTGCCTATTGGGTATTAGGGGTTCAGTGTCTTACCCAAGGACACTTCGACATGTAACACGGACGAGCCGGGATTCGAACTGGGATCCTTTGATCCCAAGACGAGCGCTCTACCTCCTGAGCTACTGCCGCCCCAAGTAACAAAAGTAGTAAACTTGATTTAGGGAGGCACATTGACAGAGACTGATATATTAGCTCTTATCATAACATAAGGTGGTCAATCAAGCGTGTATGTGATTGAGAGGGCTCAGTGATTTTACCAATACATTAATTAGTCAATCTGGCTCTAAAACTTTTGTTTTAGGTTTATTTAAGTCATGTTATCTGTATTGACATTTAAATTTTTTTACTGAAAAACAAAAAATCTGAGATATTTAAAGTTTTATACAAGTTTCTGCCAAGTCCAATTTTATTGCCTGTACTAAGTGAAATATTAATCATGTTAGTTGTGTGGAAATTCCAATTTATTTACTGTAATAGGTTTCAGAGAGCTATTCAAGTTTTATTTGAATTTATAACAAATTCATATATTTTTTTGCATTATTCAAAATTTCTTGCGCCAATTTTTAAGCTTTTACAGGAGATGAATATCGGTTCCGACCTCCTCTCAATACTAATAATCTGTCGATAACTTCTCAAAACATGTGATTTAGGGCGGCATTAGCTCAGGAGGTAAAGCACTCGTCTTAGGATCAAAGGGTCGCAGGTTCGATTCCCAGCTCCTCTGTGTTATATGTCGAAGTGTCCTTGGGCAAGACACTGAATCCCTAATGCCCCCAATAGGCAGGTAGGCGCCTTGCACGGCTGACTCCATATTGGTGTGTGAGTGTGTGTGTGAATGGGTTAGTGTGAAGCACATTGTAAAGCGCTTTGGGAGGTCTTCAGTGACTTGAAAAGCGCTATAAAAATGCAGACCATTTACAGGAGTAGAAAGAGATCTCACCATAGCCTCGGGGCCAAAACCACTAGTTCGTCCGATATGATGACAGGCGACGCCGGCGTCAAGGAATCTGCGGCATACGCTTTCTTCATCGACCTCGGCCACCTCCAAAAGCAGACCCAGCTCTTCACTGAAGAGCAGCTCCATAACTGTGACAGGAATAGAGATACTTTAATATGGACGCTTGCAAGGATGGCCCTGAAATGTACATTTTGGCTTTCTTTATTCTACTCCAGTGTTTTTCAAACTGGGTGCATTAGTGTGCTGCAGGAATTTCCTCCATTTCATCTTTGCCAAAAGCATGCCATCCTTCAGTAGGGACCATGGCCAACCCAAATGCCCAAACACACAAACAAGTTAGGCACCTCGGCACCTAAGTCGGTCAAGCTTTCATCCCTCCAGATGAAACGGGACACAAGAACGCAGGGCCCGACAGCTTTTCACTGGTTTACCCCTACCGCATCATACGGGTGTGCCCTGCCCATCCCTTAGAACGCGTCCAAACATCCCACTATCCTTTTACAACACCTCTCCACTCATTCCTATCTCGATTTAGACCTCTTTCCTGCAGTGCACTCAGTTAATATTAATATTACACTGCAATATCAAAATACCGTATTTTCACGACCATGGGGTGAACAGTGGGGCGGCATTAGCTCAGGAGGTAGAGGGCTTGTCTTGAAATCAAGCGATCGCAGGTTCGATTCCCGGCTCTACTGTGGTATATGTCGAAGAGTCCTTGGGCAAGACACTGAATCCCTGATGCCCCCAATAAGCAGGTCGGCGCCTTGCATGGCTGCATGGCTGCTATTGGTGTGTGAGTGTGAGTGTGAATGGGTAAGTGTGGAGCACATTGTAAAGCACTTCGGGAGGTCTTCATTGACTTGAAAAGCGCTATAGAAATGCAGACAATTTACCATTTAGCATCTTGATTATCCTCAAAACGTTTGGAGGCAGACTCCCTATTGGTGTGTGAGTGTGCGTGTGAATGGGTAAGTGTGAAGCACATTGTAAAGCGCTTTGGGAGGTCTTCGTTGACTTGAAAAGCGCTATAGAAATGCAGACAATTTACCATTTAGCATCTTGATTATCCTCAAAACGTTTGGAGACAGACTCCCTATTGGTGTGTGAGTGTGTGTGTGAATGGGTAAGCGTGAAGCACACTGTAAAGCGCTTTGGGAGCCCTTCATTGACTTGAAAAGCGCTATAGAAATGCAGACCAATCACCATTTTAACAGTGTTATAAGGTGTATTCTCCATAGCTGGTTCTATTCATATATACAGGGCGCACCGCACGATAGGGTGTAGGTGGCCTCTGCTGCGGCCGCCTTACGACACAGACAAGCATACAAGTGCGTTTTAATAATAAAGAAAAAAAGGAAACAAAAAATAGCGATCAAAGAAGGGAAAAGTAAGAAAAAAAGAAATAAAAGGGGGGAAATGAGGAAACAAGAAAAAAGCAAGGGAAAAAAAATCAAAGAAAAAGAAAAAATAGCAGGGACAAAAAAAAAAAATCAAGACAAAACGAAACAAAAACAGTTTTTCTGGGTCTCTGATGTCTGATTGTTCAAATAATTTGCATATGTCAATCTTTTCACGTTCATTTGAAGCAACTCTGAATTCTAATAACGCTCATGAAGTGCATAACTCCATGACTCACCTCCTGGAGCTCCAAGAGACGGCACATCCACGTCAACTCCACGGTTTCCTGCAAACGCCATCTCCAATAAGCAGGAAACCAGGCCTCCGTCACTGATGTCGTGTCCGGCGCTCAGCAGACCGTCTGGAGGCGTGCATAAAATCACATCTACAGAATTCGTTTCAGGGGGGAATCTTCAGGAAATGCTAACCGACCACTTATAAGCAACTGGATGGTATTGAAGCAGGCCACCAGGAGTTGCGGTCTCTCCAGGTCAGGAGAAACATCTCCCAGCTGAGCGTAGCATTGAGCCAGAGCTGAACCTCCCAGGCGGTGCTGGCCCGGACTTAGAGGGACCCACAGGAGCACCCCTGCATACATACACAGGGTAAAGATAGTCAAGTTGGGCATTATTTTAGCGTGTGCAGCAGCAGATTACCTTTCCCGTCTGGATCCTCAAGATCAGGCGTGACGGTGGCACTGATGTCTGGGCAAACTGCGTAGGCTGAGATGACCAAAGCTCCTGAAATACAAGTCAAGTCCTGTTTTTTTGTGACGCCCTTTATCACAAAAAGTCTCAAAAGGCTGCACAGACCACCATAACAGCATTCCCTGATCTGAAACCCACAACGGGGCAAGGAAAAACTCAAAAACCTCAGTTTGAGGAAATTGAAGGAGATTCAAGACGCTTTAATCCTACCTCTCAGATAGGATGCATTGTGCAAGTTAGACAGTAATATGACCTCTGTGCCTTTTAGTGTTACCTGTGGCGCGCCACAGGGCTTGGTACTTGGTCCCCTCCTTTTCAGTATCTGCACCAGATGTGTCAAACAGGCTGCCCGCGGGCCAGATCAGGCCCACTAAGGGAATGAATCTGGCCTGCGGGACAACACTCAGAGAAGCGCAAGAGAAAAACAAGTTCCAGGTTGAAATATGTCCACTTGATGTTGCCAAAGCCCGGTGCCTCAAACAAAGACACTGTACTTGTATTTATTTCTCTCTCTCTCTCTCTCACTCTCTATTTCTTTTCCACCCCTTTCCTCCTCCTGTCTCTTTCACTCTCGGTCTTCTAACCTCTTTTTCTCTAACTTGCTTTTTTTCGTTTTCTCTCTATTCTCTTTCTCTCTTCCTACCCTTCGCGCTTTCTTTTCTCTCTTTCCGTCTTTCTATTTCTCTTTAGATTTCTTTCTTCCTCTTCCTTCCTTTCCCCCCCCTCTCACGACTTTTTATCTTTTGTTTCTCACGCTCTCTCCCTCTCTCTCTCTTTTTCTTTCTTTGTCCCGCCTTCTCTCCTTTTCCCTCCCTCTTTCTTATTTCTTTATCTCTCTTTTTCTTTCTCTTTAATCTACTAGTCCGGCCCCCGACAGAATGTTTGTTCTATCGTGTGGCCCCAGAGTTACGCCAAGGGTGAGAGAGAAAAGGACTGCCGCTCTCCACATATATAAGCGGCTCTTTGAGGCGTTAAGTATCGATCCCAGGTAAATAGTATCGATTTGATCCGAGTACTTGCTCAGTATCAGTAATATCGATAATTGTATCCATCCACCCACCCTCAATTCAGATATCCTAGGTCAGGAATGACACTTAAAACCCCACGTCGGTGAAAAGCTAGAAGCGTGTCAGAAATCTCCATTTATGATTAAAACACATCAGTCGACGTGATCGGTATAAAATATTCATGATTTTTTTTTTTTTTTTTTTATGAGGTTCTCAAGCAAGATGATTGGCCGATAGGGAAATGGATGTAAACAGTGCATAATAGTCGGAATAACAATCAAGTTTAATAGTCAAAATAATGAACTTGCATACTATGCAATCTCCTTTGTAGATGTCCAGTGTTCATTTGAGCTGTCAAAAGTCTATGGGTCCCAACAGAGATCTATGGGTCCCCAAAATTTTGTGTTATCCAGGTTGAAATTGTAAATCGGCGACAAATATATAATATAAATCTATATATTCATTCAGTTTTAATCATCAAATTATGAATTCATTTTCTGCATCAAATTATTGTTGGGAATATACCGATTAAAGGGATAACCACAAACCTCTTTTTTTCATTTTCTCCTTTTATACTTCCTTTTTTTCTTAACTTCTTTATACAACATAATCATTCGTAATAGAATGCATCAAAGCAAGTGAGGCGTTGGAGAGCCGGCTCTCTTGAATGAGTTGAGCCGAAAAAGCCGGTTCTCTAAAAAGAGACGGACTTTTCACTACACAACTCGAGATCGGCATGCAGACGAAAACTCGAACCGCGAGACCAAAACAACAATGGCGGATCTGCCTGACGAAAAGTTTGGAGTGCGGTAAATCTTTGTTTGAAAAAAATGTAATTGGTAATAAAGACAATTCTGTGTCAAAAAAGTTGCGTCCGGGGGACGCACGTTGATTTGACACGATGCATCCCCAGCAAAAATGATGCGTCTAAGACGCAGGGACGCGGGAAAACCAGAACACTGGTATCCAATGTAAAAAAACAGAAAAATCTTATCTAATGCCATTAATGTTTCCAGCCGTTAAAAATATTGAGTAATAAATTCATGATAAAGATTAAATAATGAAACTGGTGTTAAATTCCTTAAAGACAAACCTTTGAGAGTTATTCTGCAAGCATACCTGGAGCCTTGACCGTCTCCTTCCCCACTCGAGCAGCCATACTCAGCGAGTCCTTGCCGCCATCGATGGCGACTCCCAGCTCCCCCATCACCTTGCACATGGCCTGGCAGGCGTCCCAAAGGAGCGCCCCCTCGCCTGGAAGCTTGGCGGCCCACATCCAATTCCCGCTGCACTTCACATCCTAAAACACATATTGTGACTAGAGCTTAAGGGCTGGACGATTTTGGGGAAAAAAAAAAAAACAATTGTCATTTTTCAGACGAGTATTTTTTTTTTTTTATGAATTTTTATCCGAACATTAAAGTAAAAAACAGAACAAAAACAATAACTCAACAACAAATAATGTTACATAGGAGTATACATAGTACATAGGGTATGCATTGAGTATGTCCATAATAGTTGGACATTGTTTGATCTCGTCTTGTAAATTGTTCCAAAGTTTGACTCCGCACACAGACACACACATACATTTCCTGGTGGTTCTCACCTTTGGGATTATGAATTCACTAACGCACCTTAAGTCATCATTTATGGATGTTTTCTGGCACTATGTTTTTGTTGACCTTAAATAGCAGTTGTGCAGTGAAAGATTTTTATCATTTGGACTGCAGGAAAAAAATATTAGTATGTTCTTTCAATAATCA
The DNA here is from genome assembly GCF_059441175.1 of Urocampus carinirostris. Classification (NCBI taxonomy): domain Eukaryota; kingdom Metazoa; phylum Chordata; class Actinopteri; order Syngnathiformes; family Syngnathidae; genus Urocampus; species Urocampus carinirostris. The sequence goes on along the minus strand of NC_142360.1, from coordinate 40,435,029 downwards.
ACTATCAAAATGGCAGTTAGTGTTGTGGTTTATTAGAGTCGAGCTTGACATAAGGAGAACACATTAGTTTAAAATGGGAAATTCCAGGCTTGCTTCTCCCGGGTTTAAATGTAAGCGAACATTCTGCTTGGCGTTGAACAAGGGGTCAAGTCAGGAATTGGGATGTGTCAGGCCGACCCCAACGAGTTTCTTGGAAATTGTGTAACTTTGGAGAATTGAAAGAGGACAGAAACATTCTGAAAAGACATTGTCAAGCATGCACATTGAGGAAAAAACAAGTGCGTAACATGAAATGTTGTCTGAAGGTATAAAAAAGATGATCGTCTCTTAGACGAATGAGAACTCTGTTTTGGACACTGACGAAGATAAATAAACAGCTTCTCCCTCCCGTCAAAACTTCGGTGTACTTTTGTGCATGTTTTGGGGCATATTTCTCGGGCTGCTCCGAAATTAGTTGCAGCCCTCATTGTGACATACAACATAATGATTTCAATGTGTCCGTTTCTGACTCCAAAGTATCTACTCACCTTGAGTGCGGTGACTTTGGCAAACATGAGGTTGGTGAGCGCTTCGCCAACGGCCATGCGAGCGCCCGCCGCCGGGTTCACCAGCGATTTGATCGGCTGCTCGCCGATGGCGGTCGCCGCCCCCTGCAGGCCGAAAGGTGAGAGTGCCACCACGGCTACATCCGCCAGTGGCGTATGAAGGGGACCCACGCACTGTTGCTGCGCGATTAATCCTGTCACGGACCTGTCCACCTGAACGGTCATACAAATTGTAAGATATGCCTGTGTTTTTTTTAAATTCCGATCACAAATATTAACAGCAAACCTTATTGGTGAGGTAGCGTTTGGAGGCCACCGCAGGCAAGCGTAAAACTCTCTCGAGGGCGTCTCGGACCGTCAGCCCAGCAGGAAGAAGCAGAGGCCGAAGCACCGGGCTCAAACGCTCCATCTTGAATTCCTTCTGGGGCATCTTACCCAGCACCCATTCCAGCTGCAGGTCCACAGGATGACGCCCGTTGCGGACCGGCTCTGTTCCTGGGTCCTTGTCGTCCACAAGCACGATCTGATGATGATGCCATTTCAATTTGTATTCATGAAATTCTTAGTCATCTTGAGCATAGTAATTAATACGTTAGGATTTTATTCATAGATTTTAGTTCGGCTTTTAACACCATCATTACTTCTAAATTGCATTTTAAACTTCACCTCAATTTTCCCGTTTTATTATCAAATTGGATTTTAGATTCCCTTCTCAATAGAGAACAGTTCGTTCGCATTGGTGAGAAAGATTCATGTTCTATTGTCCTCAACACTGGTACACCTCAGGGCTGTCCATTGTCTCCAACTTTGTATTCCCTATTCACTCATGACTGTCAACCCAATTCTGACCATTCACTATTCGCTAAATATGCAGATGACACCACGGTTACTGGCTTTATTTCAAATGGAGACGAAACTGAATACCGAGCAGAAGTTGATTCACTTTCCACCTGGTGTCATGAGAGTAATCTGTTATTGAACGTAGGTAAAACTAAGGAGATAAGAGATTTCCGTACTAAGCCTGCTCCGCATGTGCCACTGTCAATTAATGGTAGTGAGGTCGAACTGCTCCATTCATTCAAATTTCTGGGTACTCACTTGTCAGCTGACCTCACATGGATTGTCAATGCTATTGATATTCTAAAGTCAGCCAGACAAAGGCTCTACTTCCTTCGTCAACTCAAATCAATCGGAGTACGTCAATCCATTCTAATCAATTTTTATCGTGCTATCATTGAATCCGTTTTAACGAGATCAATCACAGTTTGGTTTGGTCGCGTCAATCAGGAAGAATTGTCAAAGATGGGATCAGTAGCGAGGACGGCAGAGGAAATAATAGGTACTGGCCTCCCGTCTCTGAATAGTATCTACATCGAACGAACGAGAAAACGGACACTAAAAATTATGGACGATCCCAGTCACCCTGCTCACAGGTACTTTGATTACCTGCTGTCAGGTCGCAGTCTTCGCTCCATTAGGAGCAAGACTACACATCTTGAAGATAATTTTTACCCTTCCGCTATTCCCATGTTCAACGAGAATTGATTAGGTTATTATGTAAAGTATTATTACGCCAACGATGTTCCTCCGACCTATTCTACTCTAGTCTTGTTATTTGCATATTTTCTTTTTAAACTTTTCTATATAATTACCTTGTATTATACACTACAATATCTTTATTACTCTATTCTATTTATCACCATTGAGGGTTCGCATGTCAAATGATTTCTTGTATATATATCATGTTTATGGTTTATACTGGCTGAATAAAGGTTTTTCTTCCTTGAAAGAGGGCAAAAAATACACAAGTGTATTGTGGGAGATTTTAAGGCGCGACATGTTCTACGCACCTTGCCGTCACCGGTGATGTTGCCCACAAAGTCCACGGGGCATTTCTCCCTCCGGCACACTTTCTCAAGGAAGGTGCGGTCTGACGAGCGTAGCAGCAGGGCGTTGCTCTCTTGATACTCGGCCCCCCACAACTCGAGCACACTCAATGTAGGGTCACCTTTCTGAAATGAAACAGAAACTTTAGATCAAGTTTTCACTGGAAAACATTTGCGGTATTCATACCTGTCAACCTGCATGCCCTTACAAACTGTCGTATTTTCCCTTACAAAATAATCTTACACCATATATTTTTTTCAAACGTCTTTTTTTATGTAGTTTAACATGTTATATTGTACATGTTTCATTTTATCATATATATTGTTAATCAACATTTTGTTGTGAGATACCGAGTTGCTCGACATGAATAAGGTTCATTATAAAAAAGATTCAACAATGAAGTCGCGTGGACGTTCACTATAGAAGGAAAAAAACACATGCAAATATAATTAAGTAGAATAATAAATTTTCTTAAATTATTAAATTAAATTTTATTAAATTATTGTTGGTAATATACTGATTCAAGGGATAACCACAAAACTGTCTTTTTTCATTTTCTCCTTTTATACTTCCTTTTTCTCTTAACTTCTTTATACAACATCATCATTCGTAATATAATGCATCAAAGCAAGTGAGCCGTTGGAGAGCCGGCTCCCTTTCATGAGTTTAGACGAAAAAGCCGGTTCTCTAAAAAGAGACGGACTTCCTTTTACTACAAAACTACCACGAAATGATGCATGATGGGAGATCCCTAGGCGGCAGACGCATACGCACAGTAGCATTAAACCGCTCGCTTTGTTTGAGACGAAAAAAACGATACAGAGATAGAGGCTACCGCGGCGAACTCGTTTGACTCGATTGATTTGCCGTTTGGTGATCGTCGGTGTATACCGGATGGTATCCTTTATTGACAAATTTGCCTTTTTCCGTACAGATTTTCTCGTACATCTTACATGTCTTAAAATGCATCATAAACGTACTTTGTACGGCAAAAACCTACAGCTTGACAGGTATGGGTATTTCTATTCTTCTTAAAAGAGTCACTCGGAGTTCATGTTTGACTTTCAAACCTTGAATCGGCTGCAGTAGATGACAGCACCGGCAGGTTCACTCAGCTCCTTCAGAACATTTCCTTTCATGGAGATAAAAAAAAGTGAGTTTCATCGATAATTTGACAGGGGAACCTTCCACCTACCGTTCCCTCCCGCTCCTTGATCGTGAATGCTGCATATAGGATTGCCGCGGCTCCTTTCCAGGCAAGCCCTCAGCGCCCGATTCATCTTCTGCTCCATCTCGGCATCTCCTCTCTGGACGGCGCCCAGGTCTCTGTCACTCGAGTTGTCGCCCTGCACCTGACGTGTTCCAGAACAATTCCGACCATCATTCCCCAATTCACCTATCATCACATTTAAAAGTTTGAGCAGACGTACTTGAACAGAAGAAGCAGCACCTCCTCCGACGCCGATTCGATACACGGGGCCTCCGATCTTGACGACTTCCATACCTGATTGATGCATTCATTAGAGTCGGCACTTGTCAATACGAATAATTGTTGCATAAACTTTCTATAATGTGAGTAACTTGGGGATGGTAGTATCAAGCCAAGCTTTAAGATGTTTTTGGGTGGTGTTAAAAGACACAGGCGACTCTCAGCAGAGATTATATTTATGTACAATATGAGATGTCATTTGATATTCATTGTTTTGTAAGAAAATATTTTTGCCCCCAGTACACGCCGCTGCCTGTCAAGGCTGAGGTCCGGCGCATTTCTGAAGAGCAGGATGACGCTTTACACCAGGGGTGTCGTACTTAATTTATCTGGGGGGCCAAAAAGGTAGGAGAAAAAGACTCACAGGGGCCGGACTAGAAGATTAAAGAGAGGATAGAGAAAGGAACAGTAAAAGAGCAATGGAAAGAGTGGAAGAAAGAAAGGGTAAAAGAGTAATTGAGAGAGTTGAAGAAAGACAGAGTAAAAGAGTAAAAGAGAGAGTTGAAGAAAGAAAGAGTAAAAGAGTAAAAGAGAGAGTTGAAGAAAGAAAGAGTAAAAGAGTAAGAGAGAGAGTTGAAGAAAGAGTAAAAAAGTAATGGAGAGAGTGGAAGAAAGAGTAAAAGAGTAATGGAGAGAGTGGAAGAAAAAAAGAGTAATGAAGAGAGTAAGTGAGAGAGTAAAAAGGAGTCAGAGAGAGAGTAAGAAAGAGTGAGAGAGAGTAAGAGTAAGAAAGAGTGAGAGAGAGTAAGAGTATGAGTGTGAGAGACAGAGAGCGCGAGAGGATAAAAGAGAGTAAAGAAAAGAGAATAAATGAGAACAAAAAAGTGAGAGGAAGACAATGTGCGAGACAAAGAGGAAAGACAGAAAAGAGGCGGGGGAGACGGAGAGAAAGAAAGAGAGAGAGCGAGAGAGAGAACGGGAGAGAGATAAAAGAAAAACTGAAAGTGAGAAAATGTGAGAGAGTGGACCGAGACAGAGAAAAAAGGAGAGGGGCAAAAAGATAGAGAGAAAAAAGGAAATAAGACAAGACTGATAAGAGCAAGACAAAGGGTAGAAAGACAAAGACTGAGAGGAAGAGAGAAAGAAATATATGTACAGTACAGCTTCTTTTGTGAGTGGCGCTGAATTTGGCGACAGCATGTGGGCATATTTAAAACTGAATCTCATTTTTCTCTCGCACCGCTCTTGGCGCCGTCTTGCGGGCCGCATATTTGACACCCCTGCTTTACACTGAAAAACAACGGTGACCGGATGATGAAGGTGCTGTATCAGACTCAGATCAGGAGGTTTCTCCAGCTACCGTTATCCGTGGAAACCAGTACTATCTGTTTCATGGGGTATGAGGAAACCCCTGCCCTAAAAATCAGCCAAGAGAAGGATGGGCACCACCAGGCTGTGCTTGGCCAGCACACACCACAGGAAGTGTATATTTAATATTTTAATGGTAGCAATTAAAATATGTTAGCCTTTTATCTTAAGAACTTTGTATTTCTAGTGAGAGTCAGCCAGACATGGTGACAAAGATTAAAGCATGAAGGATTTCATACATTTGACTGTAAAGGATTTTATATGATTGAATATGAGTTACATTTATTGAGTTTAATGCAAGATATTCACTGACTGGGCTGTAGTTCAATGACAGGTCACGCTGTTCCAAATGCAGAATAGTTTGACTAGGGAATTTTGATAACAGGACTCTGACGGAGGACGGCAGGCGTTGTTTTGAGGAATCATAGACATCGCGGCGCTCTTCTCCGAGGTGGTGAAGCTCAGGGGGCTTCATTGGCACGCCCATGGGAGGAGCCGGCACACCATCTTGCGGGGAGACGTGGGGCAATAAAGAGAGAGCTAAAGGACATCAGAAGAAGGCTTCACACAGCCTCCAATGTCACTAATTTGGCCGTTTTCGATGGAGTACACTTAGTTAAATCTTTAATGAAATTAAATCTGCCCCCGTGTGAAAATGTCGGCTTTCTTGTTCATTCATTTCCATCAAGAAACGAGCGCGCATAAATTGTTGGGTGAATGTAGGTTGTGTTTGGTTAACGGAGTCAGATAACTCATTCGAACGATTTGGTCAACGGACCATTTTAATAATTAATTCCTAACAAGAAATACAAAAAAATACTAACTCACCTTTCTCAGGCTCCTCTTTCTTTACATGTGCATCCTCAATGGAACCCAGCCCTCCGCTAAACATAATGGGCTTAATCCATTCTCTCCTCTCTCCGTTGGGCAGCCGCATGCCAAAGGAGCGAGCAAATCCTAGCAAATGGAATATCCCTTGTCAATTTTTTTTACATTTTTGGTCACGTTTAGATAGGTTTGGTTTCCCCACCCGACAGAACCGGCTCCCCAAACTTGTTGCCATAGTCCGAGGCACCGTCGCTGGCCTCGATGGCCACTTGCAGAGGCGGGGCAAAGCTGCTGGGGTACTCCCATTGGTCTCCGTCTTCCTCCCAGGGAAGCTCGTAACCTGCAGAGCATATTCCGAGGCGTTCAAGGCGAACCCAGAAGGAAAACTCTGGAGGTTCGGAAAGCAGGTGGACCTGGTAGGCGGAGGTTGCCGAAGCAATATCCGGCAGTGCCGGCGATGACGTGGCCTCCTTGTCCGGCACTCTGAACATCTCGGATGCGCCCCCCGGTGCCGGTGGTGGCGCCGCTAAATGGGGCTACCCCTGTGCATTGACATCAGAAACAAGGTGAGGGATTGAAATAGTCATCAATTGTCAGGTCATTGATCTAACCTGTTGGGAAGTTGTGCGTCTCGGCGGTAAAGATGACGTGGCGCACTGACCGGCGTGTTTCATAAAGACTGGCTTGAGAAGTATCTTTGGGGTAGAGGCACTCCACCTCCATACCTTTGATACCACTAAACACACAATAATGCACTTCTGTCAATTCTGGATTTCAAAGCGCACCCTGTAAAGTAGGCTTAGACGTATTTGCTCAAGGTTTGTATTTCTAATCATTTGATGTTCCTTGTCGGTGCTTTACCATAGGGGTGGTCTTTTGTCTTTGTCTCAACATACAGAGTGAGTGAGTGTGGACGAGCCAGTGGCTTGTCTTCCCGCTACTCTTCCCGCTGCAGCTGGTTAAAACCTGAACAAGTCTTTGCCTGATATTTTTTCTACCGTTAGCCAAATTATAGGTCTCCCACACGTCAGTGGTCGGCTTCTTAGACCCCGCACACCCGATTAAAAGCTACAAGATTAAACAGTCATAAGAATGAACTCTTTCACGTCCATTTTTATATTTTTAGCCCAACCTCAACTGCTTGGGGGAGAGGGAATTTGGCCGTAGACGTATTTGGCTGCAGAACCAGTGTGCACCTGCACGCCTGACGCTGTTTTCGGATGCGCTGTTTTCAGTTTTGCTCGGAGTTGTTTGAACCGTGCTGAATCAAGATGATTCAAGGAAAAACTCAAAATCTCAACATGAGGAAAATAAAGAAACCTTGACAAAGTCGTTAGCTGGTATCTATTAGCGTGTACTCGTTAGCATCCACCCGTAGAGAAATTATTTATTTTTACTTTTTAAGAACACCTCTGACTACGCACTCCACTTTTCAATGCATAATTCTTTCCGTCTTGTAGTATTACGGTAATTGAATTTGTATTTTAGTAGTATTCGAGCAGTCAGATTTTTGGACTGTTTTTCTAGTATTTTTGTAGTATGTAGGCAATTTTATTTTTGTAGCATTTCTACAGTAATACTTTTGTAGTATTACCATGGTATAGAAAGAGAGAAAGAGAGAGAGAAAGAGAGAGAAAGAAATACAGACATCTTTTCACTCTTCGGCCCTCCCTATTCCACCTACCTAATGTGTTCCACCCCGAACAGCTTTGCTAAAGTAAGAAAAACTGGTATTTAGAGCGCATGTGTTGTGGAAGAGGAGTTTGCCGTTATCCTCGGTGCCGACACACAAAACAAAAACAAATAGAATAAGCAGCACTGTATTTAAAGCCACTCGTAGCGGCCTTGTAGTCCAGAATTTGCGGTAATTGTCGCGCATCACAGCCAACATCAGGTTTTATGCCGGCATTAACTCAGGAGGCAGAGCGCTCGTCTTGGGATCAAGAGGTTGCAGGTTCTATTCCCGGCTCCTCCGTGTTATACGTCGAAGTGTCCTTGGGCAAGAATCTGAATCCCTAATGCCCCCTGATAAGCAGATAGGCACCTTGCATGGCTGACTCCCTATTGGTGTGTGAGTGAATGGGTAAGTGTGAAGCACATTGTAAAGGGCTTTGGGAGCTCTTCGTTGACTTGAAAAGCGCTATAGAAATGCAGACCATTTACTATTTAGCATCTTGATTATCCTCAAAACGTTTGGAGGCTGACTCCCTATTGGTGTGTGTGTGTGTGAATGGTTAAGTGTGAAGCACATTGTAAAGCGCTTTGGGAGGTCTTCAGTGACTTGAAAAGCGCTATAGAAATGCAGACCTTTTACCATTTAGCATCTTGATTATCCTCAAAACATTTGGAGGCTGATTCCCTATTGGTGTGTGTGTGTGTGAATGGTTAAGTGTGAAGCACATTGTAAAGCGCTTTGGGAGGTCTTCAGTGACTTGAAAAGCGCTATAGAAATGCAGGCCATTTGCCATTTAGCATCTCGATTATCCTCAAAACGTTTGAAGGCAGACTCCCTATTGGTGTGTGAGTGTGTGTGTGAATGGGTAAGTGTGAAGCACATTGTAAAGCGCTTTGGGAGGTCTTCATTGACTTGAAAAGCGCTAAGAAATCCAGACCTTTTACCATTTAGCATCTTGATTATCTTCAAAACATTTGAAGGCAGACTCCCTATTGGTGTGTGAGTGTGTGTGTGAATGGTTAAGTGTGAAGCACATTGTAAAGCGCTTTGGGAGATCTTCATTGACTTGAAAAGCGCTATAGAAATCCAGACCGTTTACCATTTAGTTTTGGAGCGTTCCTACCTGCTGTTATCGCAGAACTTGATGACGTTGTTGTCGTTGCTGCGTTTCTGCGTGTCCATGATAAGGCGGAAGAGCGTTTCCTTCTGTTCCTGCCCGTCGATGAACATCCGTCCCCGGAAGAACCAGTGACGGCTGTGCTCGCTGTTGGACTGGGCCAGGTCGAAACACTCCACGCTGGTCGGGTTCCTCTGGATCTTCTGGAACATTGTCGTGTACATGTCCAGGTCCCAGCTGTCGAAGGCCAGACCTGTTTTTGGTGCAAGATTGTCAGTTCTCGGTCTCAGCATTTAAATGATTGGAGAACTCACAAAACATGCATTAATGCAGGGATGTCAAACTCATTTGAACTCGGGGGCCACACGATACAACAAACATTCTGTCGGGGGCCGGACTAGTAAATTAAAGAGAAAGAAAGAGAAAGAAATAAGAGAAAGAGGGAGGGAAAAGGAGAGGGCGGGACAAAGAAAGAGGGAGAGGGAGAGAGCGTGAGAAACAAAAGATAAAAAGTCGTGAGAGAGGGGGAAAAGAAAGGGAGAGGAAGAAAGAAATCCAAAGAGAAATAGAAAGACAGAAGAGAAAAGAGAAAATAAAGCGCGAAGGGCAGGGAGAAAGAGAAGAGAGAAAGACACAGAGAGAGAAAGAGACAAAGAGCAACAAAGGAAGAGAAAAAATAGAGACACAGAGAGTGAAAGAGACAGAGAGTAGGAGAAAAGGGGTGAAAAAGAGAGAGAGAGAAACAAATACAAGTACAGTGTCTTTGTTTGAGACATCTGGCTTTGGCAACATCAAGTTGACATATTTCAACCTGCAGCTTGTTTTTCTCTTGCGCTTCTCTGAGTGTTGTCTCGCGGGCCAGATTCAATCCCTTAGCGGGCCTGATATGGCCCGCGGGCTGCCTGTTTGACACCTGTGCATTGATACTTTCATATTTTTATACTGACAATTTCATTTCATTTCAATATGTTGCAGAAGTATTTGAAATAAAGTAGATTTTTTTTTACATTTAGTATACCAACATAGCAATAGCCAATTCTTCTAGTATCAAATGGCTGTTCGAATTCTTATATATTATTTGAGTCCATCAAAATATTTTTGTTATTTCGTTAAATATTAGTATAGTTTTACAGATTGTGATCAAATTAATAAGGTGCCAGGTAAGGCTTCAAGCTTTTGTCTCACCTGTTTTCTAGCAAAGATGCCCATGCTACACGCATCTGCAGGAAATTCTAATGCAAAAAAGAAATAAAAACCTTCTATTTATGTGTGTTCTAACTCAAATGACTCCATGTTAGTCGCACTTGCAGGTATTAATTCAGTTTAGGACGAAACATTGAGAGTGTTCCCAAGATGGCGGCTTGCGCGAGTGCAGCAGCTTCAGGCTCTCCAGTTCGTCTTTTTGTTTTTAGTGTTCTTTTATCCCTCATATTTTCCCTTTGACTCCTTTCAGGACTACAATAACATCCACAACATCAAATGAGGGATATACAGAGACCACCGAGATCTCCCTGGGTGATATGCCTGCCCGACAAACGAGGGAGACGGCGGAGGGAGCGAAAGTAAAAGCGAGGCTGCCGGTCAGGCCTAGCAGCTAGGCTAAGAAGGATGCCACACAGACCAGCGCTTCAGAGAGTGTTCCTGACCAATGCCAGATCCATCGTTCACAAAATTAGTGAATTTGAACACGACCGAGACGGAAACTCTGGGAAAAACAGGGGTGGGGGACTATGCGCTGCAATAACAGCAGAATCATTGACACACACTGCTCACCCAATAGAGTTTCTAGCAGTATCGGGTAGACCCTTCTATCTACCGAGAGCGCTAACTGTGGTCATTGCGATTGCTGTTTACGTTCCACCGGATGCTGACGTTAGCATATTGCTAAATCTCCTGCTCGCTGCTATCAATAAACAGTAGCTCGCACACCCCGACGGAGCATTTATCGTCGCCGGCGACTTTAATAAGGCATGCTTAAGGACTGTACTTCCAAAATTTGTTCAATACGTGGACTGTGCAACCAGGGGGGAAAAAAACATTGGACCGTGTGTACAGTAACATCAAACATGCGTACAGAGCTTTCCCCCTACCCCCACCTAGCTGGATCCGACCATCTGTCTGTCCCTCACCCCCTCATATACCCCCTTCGGAGAAAACCAAAGCCTGCAACAAGGACAATACAAACATCTTCTTTGTTCTCTTCTATCCTGACTGTAAAATGTGAACCTGGAGTGCCACGCCCAATTTCTTTGTCACAATATGTTCAACCCATTTTGTAACAATGGCAATAAAGGTATATTCTATTCTATTCAAAAAAGACCAAAAGCGTCCATATTCTCCAAATAGTTCAAGAACAGCAAAAAAATTTACTTAAAGTACATCTTGGATTGGGATTTTAAGCGAATTTTACTGGAACGGTAAGGGATTGAAAGGTATTTACTAACGGCAATTGTTTTAAAAGCAATAAGGAAAAGAATGTCTAAGTTTGCAGAAGTTTGCTGATGACACTGCTATTATGGGATGTATCAGTACCTGTACACCACCAAGACCAGGGAGATGGTGGTGGACTTCAGGAGAACTAAAACACACCCGGTTCCTGTAACCATCAAAGGAGAAGGTGTAGAATTTGTCCAGACCTACAAATACCTGGGTGTGCAGCTGGACAACAAACTGGACTGGACTGCCAACACAGAAGCTCTATGCAGGAAAGGTCAAAGCCGACTGGACTTCCTCAGAAGGCTGGCGTCCTTCAACATCTGCAATAAGCTCCTACAAATATTCTATCAGACTGTTGTGGCAAGCGCCCTCTTCTATGCGGCAGCGTGTTGGGGAGGCAGCGCCAAGAAGGATGCCTCTCGTCTTAATAAACTGGTGAGGAAGGCGGGCACAGAGCAGGACAGTCCGACAACTGTAGTCGAGAGACGGGCACCGAACTAGCTGCTGTCAATCATGGACAACTCACTACATCCACTACACAGCATCATCTCCAAACAGAAGAGCAGCTTCAGTGACAGACTGCCGTCACAGTCTTGTTCCACGGACAGAATGAGGAGATCATTTCTTCCTCATGCCATGAGGCTCTTGAACTCCACCCGGGGGAGTAAATGCCCACTTTAAACCCCACCCCCACATTTGCATATTACCCTATTTTTATTACAGTGTTTATTTTTTGTAACACTATTTAAATGCTGTTTATCAACATACTATATTGGGTATTTTTGTATTCTATATCTTTTATTTTATTTTTAACACAAGGATACTGCTGGAAGTGTTAATTTCCCTACAGGGATGAATAAAGGATCTATCTGTCTACCTAATGTTGCTCCCCACAATTATGAAGATTCAGGTATGTTCCAAAACATTTCACGCGCCAGGGTTTGTATCGGATGCTAACGTTAGCATAGCGCTAAATCTCCTGCCCGCTGCTATCAATAAACAGCAGCTTGCACACCCCAACGGAGCGTTTATCGTCGCCGGGGACTTTAATCGGGCATGCTTATGGACTGTACTTCCCAAATCCATTCAATACGTGGACTGAGCAATTAGGGAAAAAAACACTGGACCGTGTGTACAGTAAGATCAAACATCAAGTTGGATCCGGCCATCTCTGTCTGTCCCTCACCCCCTCATAGACCCCCTTCTGGAGGAAAACAAAGCCTATACAACAAGGACAGTACAAACATCTTTGTTCCTTTATCTCTTTGTTTTCCCTATAGCCTCACTGTAAAATGTGGACCTGGAGTGCCACGTCCAATTTCGTTGTCACAATATATCCCATGTTGTAACAATGACAATAAAGGTATATTCTATTCTATTCTATCGCCATTCAACCATCATTATTTTTAAATGTATTCAAATTATTTTTGTCCAGTACTTTTCTGCAGCATCCATATATTTGAGTTTCCAATGCGTGTCATGCAAAATGTCACATGAATGCTTGCTTCCGGCACGTTTGTTCAAACAAAAGCACGTGCAAGCAAATGAGAAGCATGGCGGCGGTATGACTAGTAGTAACACGAGGCTCATGTGACACCATTACCTCCAGCAGCTGACCCAACGGCCACACTGAAAAAGGAATGAATGAATGAAAACTTTATTCGAACATCAAAATAAAAACAGAACAAAAACAATAACTCAACAACAAAATGATGTTACATCATATGTTCGAAAAGGGGTAGAAAGAAGCAAATGCTTATATTTCCTACCCCTTCATCTTCCCTATTAAGTACACCAATGATTTAACAACAATTGTAATAATATTAATAACTGTTATGATATAACAATAGCAACAATACCACAAAGTTACTACAGTAAGACCTCGGTTATCGCGGTTAATGGGGACCAAAACCACCCGCAAAAAGTGAAAATCTGCAAAGTAGCGACAACCATTTAGGAAGAAAAAAAAAAAAAAAAAATTGTTTTTAAATTATTTTTTAGACCCGGTTAATGGGGACCAAAACCACCCGCAAAAAGTGAAATCTGCGAAGCAACGACGCCCCTTCCAAAATTTTTTAAAAAAAAAATCTCATCTCATCTCATTATCTGCACCGCTTATCCTTATTAGGGTGACGCCACGTCCGCCAACTCACTCCGTCGCGTGGCCCAGGGGTGACCTCTGCCGACTATCCCCCCCATCCCCCGCCCCATCCAGCTGGCTGCCTTATCCCGCATCCGCTGACGGTACGCCGAAATAACCCGCAAAAAGTGAAAATCTGCGAAGCAGCAACGCCCCTTCAAATTTTTATTTTATTTTTTTAACCATTACAGACCGCGAAGCTCTGAAGCCGCGAACGTCGAACCGCGAAGTAGCAAGATCCCACTGTATTCCTAATGTCTCATATCACTCATACCCCATTTTCTTCATCTCTGTATTCCGCCAGTCATGTTTTTTTGTATTTAAATTTGAACACGTGAATAGTCGGACATTGTTTGATCTCGTCTTGTAAACTGTTCCTAAAGTTTGACTCCGCACACAGACACACTCATACTTTTCCTGGTGGTTCTCACCTTTGGGATTATGAATTCACGACAGCCCCTCAAGTTATCATTTCCCTTTTTCTGAATGAATCATTGATGGATGTTTTCTGGCACTCTGTTTTTGTTGACCTTAAATAGCAGTTGTGCAGTGAAAAAATTGACTAAATCATCCAATTTTAATCATTTGGACTGCAGGAATAAAATATGAGTATGTCTCGATGGTTCTAATTGCACCTTTTTTGGAGGATAAAAAGGACTTCTGCACAATATGTTAAGTATGGCAGAACTAGAGAACAATATCCTAAATACAATGCATTATAGTTTAAAATGAATTTAGCTTTATGAATTATTGAAATGCTTTTAGATACCTTATTTTGTATGAGTCTGATGTGTGTTTTCCAACTTAATTTATTGTCTATTATGACCCCTAAAAACGTAATTTCTGATACAATGTCTATTGCAGGACCATCCATTTTTACTTCTAAATCTTGATTTCCCCTGCGATTACCAAAGAATTTTAGAAGGCCGTGAAGAAGAGAATCCAAAGTTGATGTATACTGTATGTCGCAAAGTAAAAAGAAGAAATAGAAGGAGCGGTTTACCGAGCTCGTCGTTGGCTTTCTCCAAAGCCGCTCTCCCCTCTTTCAGGACGTCCACTTCGAAAACAGGCTGAGCTCGAGCTTCCACGGTGAAGGAGGCGATGGGACGCTCGTAGACGCACTCGGTCATGCTGTCGTGAAGGTGGTTGATCAAATTTTGGACGTTCTTCTGAAAGTTGGACGCGTCGCCGCTGTCTTTTGGCTTGAAAAGAAGACATTGTTGTCAGAGGGAAGATAGGGCCTGACATGAACCAGGCCTGCGGGTACTAAAGCCCCAATGAGCCCCAAGCAAACCCCAAATTTGCTATTTTATTTGTGAGGACGGGAGGTGATTTCTCATAACAAAATAAAGCCCGTCTTTTCTAACCGAAAATACCGTAAAATCCGGACTATAGAGCGCACCTGATGATAAGCCGCACCCACCACTTTTTAAGTGATTTTCCACTTTTGTACTTACACAAGCCGCACCTGTGTATAAGCCGCGTGCGCCCGCATTAAAACACGATCACAAGTTTAACCCAGACCAGGCTGTAAGTTCCACGATTGTGATTTTGTAGAGGTTTATTGTTCTATATCCTTTATCAATTATCCGTTATCGGTCAAATCATAATACACTACAAAGCCAATAGATCGAGACACTTGCTCCCAGCCAAGAGGCAGAGTCAAGGTCCTAGCCTCCTAGCGACACAATCCAAAAGTCAATAGTACACAATCCTAAAACCACAGTCGGCATCATGAATGGATAATGATACCCATAATTAACGTATGATGCAGACTTGTAAAGTCCGGGTCCCGTTGAAAGTAATCCAAGGAAACAAAATGTATATTTCCAAAGTTAAGGGTGGGAAAAATATATATTCACTATTGTCCGCTGCGACAACAGACAGATCTACCGGTAACTCAGCTTTATCCCACTTCCCATCAACTCGCGTTTGGCCCTACTTTTTGATTAGCCCGTAGAACACATAACAGAATAAATCTCTAAAATGAATACATTACAAAAATATACAGTTGCAAATACATATTATACATGGTTACACATATTTACGAAGAAAGACGGTACACCGAGAGAGTTTTCAAAGCTTTAATAATAATAATATAACTTTCATCCCAAACCGTGCCCTTGAAAGGTACCAAAACGCTAGTAGGATCATGCTCGCAATGCATCAAACGTGCCTGTCAAAAAAAAAAAGTACCCCGTAATTGTGAAATTCACGGTAGATCGTCCTCAACTTCCTCCTCATAACTATCGCCATCAGGGGCGTCTTCCTCATTATCGGAACGTACCTTTACTTAACAGACAATGCATGCATAAACTTAGAGGTTGCACTCTTTCTTGGCGCACATATTCTACTGGTCTTACTCTTACCTTTTATACCCCAGCGCCGCTGGTGGCCGTTAGAAAAATGACATAAATTGGCCGCTTCACTGAATAAGCCGCAGGGCTGAACATTTGGGGAAAAAAGTAGCGGCTTATAGTCCGGAATTTACGGTAAGTTAAACGATAATGAATATAGATATATAGAAATAGAGAGGGATAGAGATATAGATATATAGACACAGAGAGACAGAGACTACAACACAGCACCCCGAGGCCATCCTGTTAATAATCAACACAAGGATACTGCTGGAAGTGTGAATTTCCCTACGGGGATGAAGAAACTATCTATCTATGTATTATATCACAACATTGAACAGCTGTTTTTGTGCAAATATTTCGATTACTTTTGTTTTCTTCTGTCCTGTGACGAAATAGAAAGCCACAAACAAACGTTCTTCATTGAAGGCATTCTCACCTTGATGAGGAATCTCCGCGACAACTCGACCCGGGTGACATGAGTGAGGCCGACGCTATGGCAGATAGAAACGGCGTTGGTAGACCAGGCAGTGGAGAAGTTCAACCTGAGTGGAGTTACCAGGAAGGCAAATACTCAATTACAACCATTTTGAACATGCTTGGTGAAAAAAAAAAAAAAAAAAAAAAAAAAAAAAAAGAATACTTTTTGGTTTCTTTCAAAGTTTTAGATCAGTGTGGTTCTGAAAGTAGCTGACTAATTATTATTAAGATTTTTAGGAGATTGCTTTCTAACCCATTCTATCCCATTTCAACCCGACTTTTAATGATTGCAACCTGGTAATAACGCAAGAGTAACATAGTATTGTGGAATAAAAGTAGATACATCTGGAAGGTGCGTTACTGACAGGACTTTGGCTGGGTCAGGGCAACTCCAACTATTTCTGGGAAATCGTGTGTATGTGATTGAGAGGGCACAGTAAAGCAGAAGGCTCTCTCTGCTCTGTTGTCTGTTTTGGGGCAGGGCCAATATACGGCCTGCTCCGAAATTTTTGGCGCCTAACAACCAGAGGTAATACCAGGCCTTTAAAAAAAAAATCGAGCCCGACCAAGACCTGGGCCCACGGGTATCAAAGCCCAAACCAGTCCGAGCCCGGACTTTTCACTTGATTTGAGAATATATAAATGTTGTTCTTGCTAACTCAATATTCTTTTATCAGTCTAACTTTTGTACACATGCATTATGAGTTTGAAATCTAGGCCTGGTCATTTAACATCTCCTGGTTCACGGATCCCGTTAATGTGATGGTCGTAGAGGCACCACTTCATGTGGTGTGTCTTGGGCAAGTACAACCCGTCTTGGCCCATCCCGCTCCAGGAGAGTTTTTGGGGTCGAGGTTAGCTCCGACACATGAAACAAATAGTACTGGTTTGCATGGTTAAATAGCAGGAGAACCCTCCTGCTCTGACCAAGATTTATTTATTATTTTTTTGTGAATTTGTTTTAAAATTATTATATAATATAAAAAATTATATATATGGCTGCGGCTGCACCGGCTCGCTACAACGGGTCAGGTGTATCGACATTTCGTTCTGTGTACATTGTTACAAAGAATGACAATACAAAGGAAATTATTATTATTATTAATATATATATATATATATATATATGTGTCCAGTAAATTGTAGCGGTTCAAGTAAATTTTTACGGAGTATTTTATGTTATAAAC
This sequence comes from Urocampus carinirostris, assembly GCF_059441175.1. Taxonomy (NCBI): domain Eukaryota; kingdom Metazoa; phylum Chordata; class Actinopteri; order Syngnathiformes; family Syngnathidae; genus Urocampus; species Urocampus carinirostris. The sequence goes on along the minus strand of NC_142360.1, from coordinate 40,417,580 downwards.
AACCTTCCTTTTAGTCATCATCCTTCTGATCTCCTCTCTCTTCCACTCAGTGGCTTTACTTCCACATCCTCTCACATTTAGTGACCCTAAAACTAGGGTTTGCGAGACCTTTCGGTCTCTTGCCCTCCTTTTTTTGCTTTGCTGTCTCTTAGGGAGTAGAGAGAGAGGAGAGGATCCCCAATTCCCCCCCATTTTTTTTTGTTTTGTTGTTTTTTTGCTACTTTTTCCCTTTTTTAATTTTCTTTGTTATTGCATGTGTTGGTCTTGCTGTCGGTCAGCCCTCTTGAGGGATATGACCAGGGTAGATATAGAATTGTATGTTATGCATTATTATTTACTGAAGTTATTGTTGTGCTCTTAAGTCAAGAATTTTTGCACCTGGGTCCGATCTCCACCAGCGTAGCGCCATCGCCTTCTTTCAATTTTGGTGTCTCACTCAGCGTTTCTGTCTGCAGTGGAGGTTGGAACAACCACAGCAGGATTTCTCTGTGTTCTGCACTCAGACGCTCGCTTCCTATCACACAAACAAATCATTTTAGAAAGAGCCTCATGTACAAAGATCATTTTTTGAAAAAAAAAAAACAAACAAAAATTAAGCATCTCGGCGCCATTTCTCAGATTCGCAAGAACAGCAGTGAAGACCTGGATGTCTGCTCTGTAATGTCCGGTATTTGACATGCATTTAGCACTCACCTGTTAGCTCTACATTGTAGCAAAGCTCTGAGGAGATGGAGAGTTGTGGGTAGAGCTTGGCCGCCTGCCGGACGCTTCTGCCTTTCACCTCACCTCCGTAAAATTTCACCACGGCCATTGCTGGAACAAACAAAAAACGATGAAATATTTTCAAGAGTGACAGAAGGCACAACAGGGCGGCAGTAGCTCAGGAGGCAGACGAAGCGAGCGGTTTGATGTTACCGTGCGCACGCGTCTGCCGCCACGGATTTCATGTGGTAGTTGTGTAGTGAAAGGAAGTCAGTCTCTTTTTAGAGAACTGGCTTTTTCGGCTCAACTCATTCAAGAGAGCCGGCTCTCCAACCGCTCACTTGCTTTGATGCATTATATTACGAATGATGATGTAAAAAGATGTGAAGAAAAAAGGAAGTATAAAAGGAGAAAATGAAAAAAAAGACAGGTTAGTGGTTATCCCTTTAATCAGTATATTATCAACAATAATTGAATGCAGAAAATGAATTCATAATTTGAATAGAAAAATGTATTATTCTACTTAATTCTCATCTCATCTCATTAGCCGTACCGCTTATCCTCAGTAGGGTCGCGGGGGGCTGGAGCCCATCCCAGCAATCATCGGGCAGTGGGCAGGGGACACCCTGAACTGGTTGCCAGCCAATCGCAGGGCACACAGGGACAGACAACTCATTCGCTCATTCACACCTAGGGACAATTTGGACCGGCCAATTCACCTGAAATGCATGTCTTTGGAATGTGGGAGGAAACCGGAGTGCCCGGAGGAAACCCACGCAAGCACGGGGAGAACATACAAACTCCGCACAGAAAGTCTGGAGCTGGATTTGAACCCACGACAGGTTCCCATGACATGAACTGTGCCGCACAAGCGCTAACCACTGCGCCGCCGTGCTGCCCTCTACTTAATTCTATTTGCATGTATTTTTTCCTTCTACAGTGAATGTCCAAACTACTTTATTTTTGAACTTTTTTATAATAAACCTCACTCATGTCGAGCAACTCAGTATCTCACAACAAAATGTTAATCAGCAATATATATGATATAACGAAACACACGTACAATATAACATGGTAAACTACGTAAATAAACACGTTTGAAAAAAAATATGGTGCAAGATTCTTTGTAAGGGAAACTACGACAATTTGTAAGGGCATGGAGCCCTGGAGCGCGACAGGTATGTTATAATGCAAACAATTCGGAGGATTTCAAGCATCCATACAAACCCTGTATCGGTGTGAAAACGTGATAGCAACTTTAAACACAAACTCGAAAACACGTGACGGTAAAAAGTTATGTTTTAGAAATAAAACACAAACTTTCACCTCGTTTCTCCGACTAGACTTTGTTAACGAACAACTATAAAGAGTGTTATTGAGGAAAAAGTAATAAGAATATTTTGAATAGAGCGCCATTCGCAAGTAAAGCTAATTAGCTGTTAGCTTAGTACGTCCCCCTCCAAAAGTGAGTTAACTTACCTTAAAGTGTTCAAAGGACTTTTATTCTTCTTTTGAACCCAGGCAGGGGGTGATGTTTGGACGGCAGAAGGGAGGAAAAGGAGAGCAGACGCCGGTCGTCTGCGGTGGGCTGCGGTAAAGGATGGAAGCGAGTGACATCCGCGTGGACTTGTCCCGGTGACAGGGAGATGACGCTGTGCGCATGCGCGAGAATGGAGGAGGGAGGGGAAGGGAGGGAGGTTTGGGACAGTCTTGTGACTTGAACGCATCACGGGGCTTAAACAGAGGAAAATTGATTGGAGTGGACACCTTTTCCTATTTAATCAGGGTAATGGTCAATTATTATCGAATTTCTGAGATTTCTTTGTCATATTTCATTGGGTTAAAAGAAGAAGAAGAATTTACTTTTATTGTCATTCTTTGTAACAATGCACACAGAACGAAATGTCGATACACCTGACCCGTACTGTTAAACTGTAGCGAGCCGAAAACAAATATTCTATAGTTTATCTCATCTCATCTCATTATCTGTACCGCTTATCCTTATTAGGGTCGCGGGGGGGCTGGAGCCCATCCCAGCCATCTCCGGGCAGTGGGCAGGGGACACCCTGAACTGGTTGCCAGCCAATCGCAGGGCACACGGGGACAGACAACTCACTCGCTCAGTCACACCTAGGGACAATTTGGACCGGCCAATTCACCTGAAATGCATGTTTTTGGAATGTGGGAGGAAACCAAAGTGCCCGGAGGAAACCCACGCAAGCACGGGGAGAACATACAAACTCCACACAGTAAGGCCGGTAGCTGGATTTGAACCCAAGCAGGAGGTTCCCACGACCTCAGAACTGTGCCGCACACGCGCTAACCACTGCTTGTTTTGAAGTGCTACATCCGCTGCAACCTGGCTATTCTTTTTAATTTTATTTGTATTTTTTTTAATTTTGTATACTTTAATTATTATACATTTTGAATGAATGAAAACGTCATTCAAACATCAAAATAAAAAAAAGAACAAAAACAATAACTTAACAAAATAATGAAAGGGGTAGCAAGAAGCAAATGCTTATATTCCCTACCCCTTAATTTTATTTGTTAATGCCACATCCATTGCAACCTGGTCATCCTTTTATTTCATATTATACTTTAATTATTTGTATTGTTTAGTAATGCAACATCCATTTTGATCTGGTCATCCTGGAGTCTGGGAAGCCTTTTTCTCAAGTCCTTTAGCTTTTTCCTATTGGTCATCTTCTCCCCGCATAATGGCGTGCCGACTCCTCCCACGGGCGCGCCGAGGAAGCCCCCTGGGCTTCACCATCACGTAAAAGAGTCCCGATGTCTGTGGTACTCAAAACAACACCGAGCGTTCTACGTCATCGGGGCCTTTCTGCGTCACCAGCGTCTGGATGTGCTGATTATCTTATCAGCCTTACGTCCCGTTCCCGCCGTTCCTGTAAACAACATTTCCCACCAGGGTGCCCTGACCACACCACAGCCCAGTCAGTGAATATCTTTTGCATTAAATGTAATTTGTATTCGATCGTATAAAATCCTTAATAGTCCAATGTGTAAAATGCTTTAAGACCTAGATATCAATGACAATCAAGACAATTCTATATGATGCTAATAAACACCACCAGGAATCTGCAGTCATATATATTTAATAAATTAAAGCCAAGGTACAAAAAACAATATACATTTCAACCCCCCCACCCCTTCCTGATTCTCCACCCACCATTTATTTCATCTCACACATCCGAGGATCCAGTCCTTCTCAAATCCAAAGACCCCAAAACCTTCCTTCCCTCCCCTACTAAACACAAACACATGCTACATTTCTGCAGGCACCTCGGATAAGACAGCAGGATTAGAGTGTGCGTGGGAGTAGATACATTTGATTGCTGATGATGATCTTCTTGGTTGGTATTCTTGCCCTCTCATCCAGTGGTTCCCAAAGTGGGGTGCACGGAACCCCATGGGGTGAAAAACAGAGACAGAGTAATAATAAAAAGTTTTTTTCTGAAAATTTTTTTTTTACCTCCCACATCTTATAAATCCTATTTTGGAGCCCAGACGAGTGATTCAGACAGAAAAGACACGTGGCACAAAAGGCAGGAGTGGACCTGACTTTGATTTTGATTTGCACTGCATGAACCGTTTCAAAGTGTCGACTCGAACTTGATCGACGGGGTGAAGTAGAAGACTGGTCGTTAAAAGTAAGAAAATAAGAGTAATGAATAATACTACACTATAGCGGGGAGAAAAAGAGAGAAGACGCGTGGCACAAGAGGCAGGAGTGGACCTGACTTTGTGATTTGCGCTGCACGAATCGTTTCGAAGTGTCGACTCGAACTTGATCGACGCGGTGAAGTAGGAGAACAGACTGGTCGTTAAAAGTAAGAAATTAAGAGTAATGAATAATACTAAACTATAGCGGGGAGAAAAAGAGAGAAGACGCGTGGCACAAGAGGCAGAAGTGGACCTGACTTTGTGATTTGTGCTGCACGAATGGTTTCGAAGTGTCGACTCAAACTTGATCGACAGGGTGAAGTAGAAGAAGACTGGTCATTAAAAGTAAGAAAATAAGAGAACAATTTGATGCCAGGGGTTGGAACTGTCCCCAAAACTGACAAAAATCCGCCATGAATGACTATGTTCCCTTTGTTACTCCGTACAAGTGTGAGGCGGAGTTTTCAACTCCAACAAAATATCGTCTGGAAGATAATCATGATATAAGAATTGCCCTAACCAGTTTTGTTTCATTACGCAAAAAAAAAGCAAGAGCATGCGAGACACTCCGATTATTTCATGGTACCAGAATGGCATAGCTGTGTCCAGCACTACATTATTGGAGAAATTTGAGGTTGTGGGTCCGGGTCAACTTTGGGAACCACTGCTCTAATCCTTTTGGATCCTCCGTTCCGGATTTCCGGAAAACCCGTCCGTGACAGTCTCATGAAAAGATATGAACTTGTTAAAAAGTCTTTTTTTTTTAAATAGTGTGAAAAATGAGGAGGTTATGCGTGTGTCCTGTTAGGTCCAATATACAGTAAGTGCACTGGACAAGTGGCTAAAGATGCAGCTATGAACACTTACAATCTAAATTTGCTGCACAAATGACGAATAATATGCACAATTTGGATTATTTGTACGAGCGGTCCAAGGGTAGGGAAACTGTTGCCATTAATTCTCAGCACGTAAGCAATTAATAGCTTGAATTTGGCATGTTAGCATAGCGTCAAATGTCAAGACACTATTTGATATCATTTTTGAGTTTATCCTCATTCGGGTTAGTAGTATCTGAAGCTAATTCCAGCTGACTATTGGTGAAAAAGGTAGGGGTCCAATTGAGAGCTATCGTATTCATTCGGCAGCATGGAATAGTGCAATGATGAATCAGTCCATACCCACAAAAATCAGAATAATTCGCAAAACTATGTGAGAAACAGGAATCGAACCTGTATCGCAGCGGTAAGGGCTCCACGATTTCACCACTCAAGGTACAGTTGACATAGCAAAACGCATTAGGATGTTTCATTATCACTCTTTTTACGAACAGTGTCAGAAACATTGATTTGCATAGTGCATTCTCTCCACTTCTTGACCTGCATGTCATTAACCTCTTAGTATAATATGTATAGGTACAGAAAAGAGCTTGTACGGTGTTTTGTTGAAGACTGTTTTCCGTTTCTGTCTTACTAACAGTGCCAGAAACACTGATTTGCCTAGTGCATTCTAATAAGTTAAATAGTCTCTCTACTTCTTTAACCGTTCTGATAGGTCAAATAGTCTCTCTACTTCTTTAACCCTGTGTCAATAACTTCTCTGTTTATTATGTATATGTACGTAAACAGCTTGTATAGTATTTTGTAGACTGTTTTCCGTTTCTGTCTTAATAACAGTGCCAGAAACACTGATTTGCGTAGTGTATTCTAATAGGTTAAACAGTCTCTCCACTTCTTGACCTGCGTGTCAATAACCTCTTAGTATAATATGTATACGTAAAGAAAAGGGCTTATACGGTGTTTTGTGGAAAGACTGTTTTCTGTTTCTGTCTTACTAACAGTGCCAGAAACACTGATCTGCGTAGTGCATTCTGTTATATTAGACAATCTCTTCACTTCTTGACCTGCGTGTCAATAACCTCTTAGTATAATATGTATACGTACAGAAAAGAGCTTTTACGGTGTTTTGTTGAAGACTGTTTTCAGTTTCTGTCTTACCAACAGTGCCAGAAACACTGATTTGCGTAGTGGATTCTAATAGGTTAAATAGTCTCTCTACTTCTTTAGCCGCGTGTCAATAACTTCTGTTTATTATGTATACGTACGTGAAACATCTAGTATAGTATTTTGTTGAAAGACGGTTTTCCGTTTCCGTCTTACAAACAGTGCCAGAAACACTGATTTGCATAGTGCATTCTAATAGGTTAAATAGTCTCTCTACTTCTTTAACCGTGTGTCAATAATCTCTCAGTTTATTATGTATGCGTACAAAAGACTTTGTTTTCAATTTCTGTTGAGGTGAAGAAGTGGCTGTTTAAACTTTTAGAATGTACTATACAAATGAGATCACCATCATACATACATTTGGCTAATAAGTGTTTCTGGCAACGCGAGTAAAAATAATGTGATAAGCTAAATTCTCATGCCTTTCCATGTCACCTCTCCCACTGAAGATCCAGTGGAAAAGTGTCGGTGCCCTCACCGCCACGACACAAGTTCGAATCCCGTTGCATACAATTGCTTACGACTCGGGCCAGCGACGATTGCCGCTCAAATACCGTAAATCCTCGCGTTGTGACGCACACCAATAAATACCGTACGCATTTTCGATCTTATCGACTGTATTCCGCAAAATATAAAGCGCAACGGGTTATAAGGAGCACTTTCAATTTCCTAGACAAATAGGGGTTTTTCAGTGCGCATATAGTCTGAAACATACGGTATAGATCTTTGAGAATCAAGACATATAAACTGCGACCAGATTAAATCCTAAAACCTCTGAACAGATGGGGAAAGCGCTATTCATCGTGATGCACTGTACAAACACCAATTTCACAAATATATCCCCTTTTTGGCCGGATTCCGCACTTTATGGATAATCTATTATCCTCTGAGAGCTGATAAATGAAATAAACATGATTTCTTAGACTCCCTAGGACTGCAGCTTCCCCACCCTTGGCCTTGTCCCACAGTTCCCTTCTCCTTCATTCTAGGAAGCCAAGTATACATACACGGGACTTGATCATTTGGCTAGGTGTCAGAGTGTGCCAGATCTGACTTTTACGCCATTCTCTCTCTTCCGTAGCAGCAGCGCGACTTCCTCCCAACACCTGTCCATAATGTACGTGGATTTATATATAAGTCGTCCCGAATGAGAACGTCTAGTAGCTACGTTACGATACCATTTTCATAATCACCGGGAAACCACAGGAAGATCGAGGAAAAGCAGACCCCTGGGAATGGATCTCTGGGCCATTCGGAGGGATCTTGCGGTGAAAGGAACTTGGAGGGAACACGAGTCGGCATGCTGGGAAAGCTGAAAGAGGACCGTTACAAAAAAAAGCCTTCCTAAAAGCCACAGGGGTGGTTGTCCGTTAAATGGAGTTCCGTGTTCTGTCCCGGTCGTCCCGGGTTCCCCGTCGGATGGTTCCCCTCTAGGGTTTTTGTTCAGTACTCGGCGGCGTATTCCGTGCCGTGCAGACCTCGGCAATGGAGCGTGAATTCCTTGACGATTTCCTTCACTCGCCTTTTGTTCACTCGCTCTCTTCATGTGTAGACACAAAATGGAAGATAGAAAGAGAATTGTTAATGTTGAACTTTCCATGACTTTGCAAAATTGAATAAACGAGCCTGAAGGGCTGCAACGATTACCGTATTTTATAAATTATAAATCGCAGTTTTTTTTTATATATTTTGGACGGTGGTGCGAGTTGTACTCTGGTGAAACTTATGTGTGAAATTATGAACACATTATTATATATTGTATTTATAATACCAGTACAAAGACCCCGCACTAGTTTGATTTTTCCTTTACTGTCATTGACATCATTTTGTGCATTGTGTTCTGTTAGACAGCACACCGCGAGAACAGATTAGGGAGGGGCTTTATGTGGGTGTCTGCGCGACTGTGATTGGCTGGTGTGACTGTGTGCCAGAATCTGATAGGCTGGCGTATGCAGTCAGTCAAATAGCCGGTGTGGGCATGCTCAGTCATAACAAACTGGGAAGCATCGAGACTACTAGCTTTTAGCGGCTCGTTACGTTGAAAATAAATTCATCGATTAAATCGTGTGATCACCGACAGGTGCTTTATGGATTATTATCCGGTTCAAGAAGCGGCTCTGGCAGCATCTGGGAGAAGGCAAGAGCGGTGCTTCTCATCAGGCCTACTGCTAACGGCTAAGCTAACATCTCTTCAAAGTCTCGATAACTGTAATGCACTACTCTCCGGTCTCCCAAAGTCCAAAATCAAGAGCCTTCAGCTGGTACATAATGCTGCAGCGAGGCTTTTAACTAAGACAAGAAAGTTTGATCACAAGACTCAGATTTTAGCTCAACTGCATTGGCTCCCTGTTAGCTTAAGATGTGATTTGAAGTTTCTGTTGGTCGTATACAAAATCATGCATGGACTTGCTCCCTTATATCTTTCAGATTGAATTTTGCCCTATTTTCCGGTCCGGAGCCTTTGCTCTGAAAATGCCGGTCTACTAGTGATCCCAAGAGCCAAGAAGAAATCTGCAGGTTAAGAGAGCCTTCTCCATTCAGTGCTGAGGAATGCTCTTCCCCCTGAGATTTGCTCTGCAACCTCAGTGGAAATGTTTAAATCTAAGCTTAAAATACATTTCTATTCTACAGCATATGAATAACCTATATTTTATGTTGACAATATCTGTGGATTATATGCCCTCATGTAGGTTTTAAATCCGGGGATGGCGTCATAATAGTCTGTAGTTTGCAATAATCTGTGGTCTGTGCAGCCCTTTCAGACTCTTTGTGATTAAGGGCCAAACAAATAAACAGGAAATAAAAAAGCCAGTGTCGGCACCTGAGTATTTGCTGGGAAAAGTGATCCTTCTGTGTGGAGGTGACGCGTGATGAGGGAAAGCCGGGCGGTTGTAGCGCCACCTTGAGCCAGACGGTGAGAAGTGAGAAGCAGTGCTTGTTCAGGCTGAATAGCACCTCAGCGAAATGGTCCATCAGGTTCCGAGAAGCCCCGCCACCGATACCCTGGGAGAAATGTTCAAAATGGAAACATTTCGCAAGGTTTGAGATGACCGGTGTTGGGGAGTCATGGAATACGTGCGACGGCCTTATGTTATTAGGATACCAAAAGAAAGAAATATATTCCGTTGCAGCAGAGTCCGAAACTCGTGGCAAAAGGTTAGCGGACACCAGTGCAGACAAGGCGGTAGTGGCTCAGGAGGTAGAGCGCTCGTCTTGGGATCAAGAGATTGCAGTTCGAGTCCCGGCTCCTCCGTGTTACATGTCAAAGTGTCCTTGGGTAAGACACTGAACCCTTAATACCCCCAATATGCAGGTTAGCGCCTTACATGGCTGCACGGCCGCTATTGGGAAATGTGAAGCACATTGTAAAGCGCTTTGGGAAGTCTTGACTTGAAAAGCGCTATAGAAATGCAGATCATTTCATTTCACAACTCTGAAAAGTTCCCTACCCCATTTTTCACAACTTGAAACACAATAAGACGACTCATTGCAAAAACATTGTTGCAAAGCATTAAGGGTTGATCATCAGAATACATAACAGAACAACACTTTCAAATTATGTTTATTATAAATCTACTTATAACATTCATTGCATGGATATGACATGGCTGTTTTCCATCTGCTTTCAGTATGTACCTGTATTGACTCGTCTTCATTCATGCAATGTTTGCGTTGCGTCGTCTGCTACAAGCCACGTGAACTCCTCTTTCTACGATGCTTTTAATGTACGTTTACGTTTTGTAGCGTCATGAATTATGTTAGCTTCTTTTGAATCTTTCTTCTGGGGTTGAGGTTTTGGCTCGATTCCTAACCAATTCTCCATTTTTTTAGTTATTCGATGCAGGCTTCTGATAGGCTGCCGAGTAGGCAAATTGCCTAACGAAACGAAATTCCGAAATTTCCAAACCGAACAAAGATTTTGTTTCTTATTTCCTTGTTTTTTCATTTGTCTAAATTTACTTTTCTTCTTCTGTTTGTTTCTTCCCTTATTTCTTTCTTTTTTTTACTTCTCTATTCTAGCTTTTTCTTATTTTTCCTTTCCTTGTTTTTTGTAATTTTTGAATACTTTTTTCTGCTTCAAAATAATAAGAAGAAAAAGATCAGGCTTACAGTGAATTTTCTCCAATGACCCCTCTGCCTCTCTATTCCCCATTCCCTCCTCTCCTGGCACAAAAACTCGAGGTCACATGCGTGCTTACTTTTGTTTGCTCAATGACGCGCTGACATTGACTTTGAAATACCGCACACCGCGGAAGGAACCCGCATGCACTGAATTCTGGCCATGTTTGCTAGGAAATTCATTTTGAGTCCTGATTTTTAGTCATTTCATTGTTTATTTTGTCTTTCATTAGCATATATGATATTGGTGTAATCCAATAGTAATCAAATTACATTACTGCATTATTATGGTATTCGGATGACGTTACTGATGACATTTTTTCATCAGGTAACTGGTAACTTTATTAGTTTACATTTTTAAAGTAACCCTGGAGATGACTGATATCCTCCTAAAATAATTCACATCTTGGCTAATTTCACACTGAAGAATAATAAGGATTATTCCGAATTACCGTAAATCCCAGACTACAGAGCGCACCTGATTTACAACTCTTATTTGTGTTTGTACAAGCCACACTGGATTTTCAGGGTTTATACACCTTTTTCATGAACATTTCAAAGCCAATTTTCCAATTTTTCTCGTATCATTATTTGAAAAAAATAATCCAATGTGAATGGGTAATATTTACAGTAATATGTAGCTGAAATTTTCAGTTGCAGGAAGTTCTTCCTATCACAATTTAGCACTGGGAAACGCTACCTTCATTTTTTTTGCAAGGCCCATATATGATACAAAATCCGTGCACCAATACACATTTCATAGTGCCCTATTTAAATGTAGCATCCACCTGTCCTCTAGGGGGCAATGACGCTTCATAGGACAATGCCATACAAACTCATGCCAGCAGCCATAAATCAAGAGGGGGAGAAGAAATGCAATGGCAACGCAAAGCCACCAGAGAGCAGTGTGGGCAAGATTTTCACTTCACCCAAAATTCAAACACTTTCTAATCCTTGAAACACAACATTAAAAATAATTTAAGGATTTCAAGCACGACTGCTACAAATCATTACCTCCAAAAGTGCTTGAATCAGCAGCTTGCCGTCCTCCTGCAGAAGCCCGGCCACGGGGGGCACATCGGAACAGCGCGGAAGCAGCTCCGTCTGAAAAATACACCATACAAATATAATGCGTCATATCGCTCTATAATGATCATACCACCACAATGTGCACACTCACAAAGAAGAGACATGTGGATTTGACGGTCGGGCCCTCGGGAAATTTAAGTGATAGAAGCCCTGTGTTGGAAAAAAATATATCACAAATTTAATAGTTTCTGGTAAACAGTTCCGAAGCAGGTTTTTGTGTCAAGAAAACAGAAAGCCTTTTTGTCAAATATCTTTGGCACACTAGTCTCACCCTTCGACACTTGTAACACAAATTCCATTCTGTAGCCAGGGTTTGTGCACCCTTTTCATGGCTAAATTCAAGCACTTTTAAAACGCTTTCAAGGACAATGTTTTCAATTTTTCCAAGGAAGAAAATTCAACGGCGATCAAAAAAATGCCCCTATTTTGCTGCTAGCGCAGACCTGGGCAAATTACGGCCCGCGGGCCACATCCGGCCCTTTGTACGTCCCTGTCCGGCCCGCGTAGGACCAATTATACACCATAAAAAAAAAAATAAACTTTTATTTTGAAATTTTATTTTGACTACATATACACGTCATAGACGTAGCGCCTTCACGCGCGTATACACTTGAGTGAGTGAAGGTGATACTGTTCGCCAGGGTACCCTTCAAGATGTCGGCACACCCCAAGAAAAGAAAAGTTGATAACGAATGCCGTGTTTTCAACAAGACATGGACTGCCAAATATTTCTTTACAGAAATTAAAGGTAAAGCAGTGTGCTTAGTCTGTGGTACACAGGTTGCTGTGTTTAAAGAATATAATTTGAGTCGCCACTACACGACCAAGCATGAAGATGAATACAGAAACCTGTCTGGTGAAGAGCGTGCAAGAAAGTCCGATGCATTGCTAGCAAAACTACAAACCCAACAAGGTTTTTTCACTAAACTTCACACTTCCAGAGATGCAGCCGTCAGGACAAGTTATGTAATTTCTCATAAAATCGCCAGAAAAAGTAAGGCATTTTCCGACGGAGAGTTCATTAAGGAGTGTTTATTGGACTCTGCTGAGCTGATATGCCCAGAAAAAAAGGGCGCGTTTGAGAACGTTTCACTCTCCCGACGCACTGTAACGAGGCGGATTGAGGACATCGCGGGAAATTTAGAGCTTCAGTTGAAGAAAAGAGCGGCCGACTTTGACTTTTTTTCTCTGGCTTTGGATGAGAGCTGCGATATACGTGACACCGCCCAGCTGCTCATCTTCTTACGTGGGATAACCGCAGACTTTCAAATCACGGAGGAGTTGGCAGCCATGCAGTCAATAAAAGGGACAACCACAGGTAATGACTTGTTCAGAGAGGTAAATGCATGTATGGACATGTTAGGACTGAAATGGGACAAGCTTGCAGGTGTGACAACAGATGGTTGTCCAAATCTTGTCGGGAAAAATATTGGACTTTTAAAGAGAATGCAGGATAAAGTGACAGAAATGAACCCTGATCAGAAATTGACATTTTTGCATTGTATCATACATCAGGAAGTGTTGTGTAAGACAGTGTTAAAAATGAAACATGTTGTTGATTCTGTCACTAAAATAGTTAACTTCATCAGAGCGAGAGCTTTAAATCACAGACAGTTTGTTGCTTTGTTGGAGGAAAATGAGGCTGAACATGGTGACATAAGCTATTACTGCACTGTTAGGTGGCTCAGCCTTGGCAAAATTCTGAAAAGTGTCTGGGACCTGAGAGACCAGATTCAGGAGTTCTGTGTTCAGAAAGGTCATGACGTCTCAGAACTTTCAGATGAAGACTGGTTGGCAGACCTCGGATTCACTGTGGATGTGACTGCACTAATGAACGAACTTAATGTCAAACTGCAGAGCAAGGGCCTTTTTGTGCATGAGATGTACAGTGCAGTGAAGGCTTTTATGAGAAAACTGCAGCTTCTCTCAAGCCAAGTGAAGGACAACATTCTGACCTTCTTGCCAACACTTAAGGAAGCCAAAAGATCAGGCGATCACCTCCAAAAGTACTCAACCATGTTAGAAACATTGCATGCAGAGTTTTCAAGGCGATTTCAAGATTTCAAAACTCTTGAGAGTGAAATGCACATGGTCTCTTCTCCCTTCAAATGCAGTGTGGATGATGCGCCAAGTGAAGTTCAGATGGAACTCATAGATCTGCAGTCTGACACACTTCTGGCAGATCACTTCAAGTCAGTCTCACTGCTGGATTTTTACTCCTCCCTCAAAGAGGAGAACTTTCCACACCTGAGGAAGCATGCTCAGAGAATCCTAGTCCTCTTTGGATCTACCTATCGTTGTGAACAGACATTCTCAGTTATGAAGTTTAATAAATCCACACATAGATCCTCCATGACTGATGACCACCTCTCAGCTGTCCTTCGCATAGCCACTTCAGACATTCCGCCGGATTTCAATGCTCTTGTTCAAGCCCAGAACAGACTGGATTATTCTCACTGAAGAGGTGACATGAGGTGAAGAACATTAAAAGTTATTGTTTGTGGAAATTAACAAGTTAAAAATAAATTGCACTGGTTCAATGATTGTTTTTCTTATTTAACCAATACACGACAATTTCACATAGCCTAATATAAATATTTACAGAGTGCTATATTCTTCTGATTATCAGCATCAGCTATTCAAAATATTTAATTTGAGCATTTTACAATGAAAGAAAGTGTGTGGCCCTCTGACACAATTCAGGTTTCTCATGCGGCCCCTGATAAAAATTAATTGCCCACCCCTGTGCTAGCGCATACTTAGTGCTATTTTGAGCTGTTTCTAACTATGATCTTTCTGTGTGAATGGTCTGCTATAAACAGAGATGAATTCTACCATTCTGCATCAGCAATGCATGTACAGATTTAATAAGTCACATTTGTTTAAGACAAAAAGAAAGTGCCGTATTTTCCGCACTATAAGGCGCACCTAAAAGTCTTCATTTTTTTCAAAAGCTGACCATGCGCCTTATAATACAGTGCGCCTTATTTATGGATCAACATTAAGTTTTCCAACTAACTTGCAGCCGCCGACTCGATTTTCCCCCGAACGCCAAGTAGTCCGCGGTGTATGCTGGGATTTATTTACCGGCGTTTCATTGGCTAACCAATGTGTCAATCATCATTTGAATCGATCACTATTGGCTAAAGTTATTCGGAGGACAAGGGGCGGATCCTTTTTATCATTTACAGGCTGGCATTGGCTGAAGCGGCAAAACAAAGCCTGCAATTGGCCGAAAAAGGTGAACGCGTATAGCACGTGGTTTGACGGCATACAGAAAGCATTTTTTTTTTATTCTGTATTTGTAAATATTTTATTCTCCTGGATTTACTAAACTCACGGATATAAGAGGACCACGGCTGCACATTATTATTGAACACAACGACTTCGGTGAGCTACCCTGGCTATATATTTTCCCAGTATCTTGTTTCAGACTGAACTCGATGTTTCTGTGATAAGCGGTGCAGATAATGGATGGAATGGAGTGTCTATTTTTAAATTAAACTCAATTCCAAGTGTTTATTGTCATATGCACAGTAAAGTTGCGAGCGAAAAAGAAAAAAGAAACTAAGGAATGGTTGGCATTTCTTGAATCCCAAGACTTTAACCTTCCGAATGATATTTGAAACGATGCATTCGAGTGACATGGTACGGACACCGCATCCGCACGTGTCTACGACACGTATTTGCTTCTTTGCAAGCTTTGGGAATGTTAAGGGGGTAATCAGTTGGACTGAACTATCTGACTGTTTTGTCCACGTTCCCATTGTAGCACCTTATAATCCGGTGCGCCTTATGTATGGAAGATATAGGACCAAAAACTATTTTTGGGGGATGCGCCCTATAACCCGGTGCGCCCTATAGTGCGGAAAATACGGTACTGTATTTATCAAAAGTAGAAAAATGAGTTAATTTGGACTCATTTTAATGATTTGAATTTCTTCGAAGCAGAGTGCATTCAATCTTTCAATCTTAGAGTGCTAATCTTCTGCTTTTTGTTTTACTTACTTCAATTTATATTTTTGGTGTTTTGTTTTTCCAAAGGAACTGTGTAAATTGGTTAAAATAAAATCGAAAATAGTTTTTGTTTGTATTTTATTATTTATTTATAGCACTGAAGAGCTCATATTTTGATGATTATTTTATTGTTTTTTTGTCATTTTCAGGGATTTTGTGTTGTTGCACCCCTTTAAATTTGTTCAGTGTGTAAAAACATTGTTTTACAATTTTTGTTTTGTAGATCTGTGAATATTTTATTTTAATTTATATATTGTGTTTTTTTTTCCAGGGATCCCCTGCAAAACACTTGAAATTCTTAATGACTAAATAAATTGATGCATTACGTTTTATTATTATGGATAATATATGCCCAAAAATAAAAAAATCTGAGGATCCGTTTGGGAGCCAAAAGAGACAGCTTTTCAGGGGAGCCAAAATACCAGGTTTTCTAAATCGAGCTGTCCTCCTGGGTGCAACCAGTAGAGGGCAGTGACGCTTCACATGACAACGCCATATTAACAAGCCACCAGAGTAGGCGTGCTCACAGTTTAAAATCTTCATTTATTTCTTCGTCTATAGCAGTGATTTTTAACCAGATCGTCATGTGTGCCATGAGAAATGATTCAATGTCACTTTTTAATAATTGTATAAAACATTTATGAATCATTTTTTGCAAATAGTGTGTCATTGTCAAGTGTCTGTGCTGTAAAAACTAGGGGTATTATGAATTATGTTGTAATTAAAGATACTCTCCAGTGTCATTTTATCACAATTTTGGTGGGTGGTGTGTCGCAAAAATTTTCTAATGGAAAAAAACGTGCCCTGGCTCAAAAAAGGTTGAAAAACACTTGTCTATAGAGTCAGACTGCCGAGAAAACCAGTAATGGCAACAATTTCAAGCATTTTCAAGCACTTCACCCAAAATTCAACCATTTTTCTGACCATTTATAGCGATATTACGCGCCTGTGCAAACCCTGATTATTAATACTTTGGGGCCGAATTTCTTTTAGTACAGTACGCGGCGTTAAAAGCCTACGGTACCGTCCATAATCATGGGAAATAAACTCTCTACCAATGTTCCCTGTCATTTTCCAGAGGTCAGAGCGTTCACACAAAGTCGGTGAGCAACGCTTGAAACAACAGTGAGCAACGGCAATCCCAAGTGTGGCAACTAAGTCATTATCAAACATGTCCAAAACTTGACATCACATTTACATTTTACTGAGTTTCCGGCAATGCAAAATTATTTTTGAATGAATTGACTCATGTATTATTGCAAAGGTTTTACGGCCTACAAACGTCATTCGTTTTTACAACAATTCTTACACAAGATTTCCATTTCTTTTTATTCCTGGTATCTTTTGACGCATAATACTAACATTTTTGGGGGCTTATTGAGTCGGTTGCATGATACAGAACTGTATTTAATCACATTTTTTAGTGAAAATACATTGTTGGCAACAAGATTAAGTTGATATAATTGGAAATTATTTGAATGCAACACAAACTTTTTCCTCTTTTTCCCTGTTTTTTTTTTCTATTTTTTAAATTCCTTTAAAAAATCTCATTTATTTTTTCCTGTTACTTTTTTCTTTTTGTTCTCTTTTTTTACTTAGTTTCTCTCTTTTCTTTTTTTCTGGCTTTTTCTGTATTTTTCCTTCTTTTTTCTCTTCCTTTTTTTCTTTTTTTTCCCAGCTCTTCACTACTTTTTCATTTTGGTATTTTTTGTTTTTTGTTCTATTTCCCCTCCTTCCTTTAAGTCATTTTGTGCACAATTTTGCATAATATTTGGTCGTGTTGGGATGAAAGAAGCAAAAACAACCTGAAGAGCCGTTTAGGACCCGAAAGAGCTGGTCCTTTTCAGTGAGCCGAGCTGAAGAAGCCGGTTCTCCAAAAACTCTACTGACTTTACTCAACTTCGTTCTACTTCGACCTTGACTTCCAAATACTGCATTTAGAACACAGCGTCAGGGGAACCGGTGTATTTTTACTTTCATGCACTGTAACTTTGACTTAATTGGCTTCTTAATTAGCAATTTGGAGCCCTGATTTTTGTGAGCTGGCTAGATTTTCTTGTGCGCGGAAAAACTCCGGGTAGTGCGCAATTGCTTAGAGGGAACATTGGCCGGATGTTTAGTTTTTTTTTCTTTGAAATAGCTGTATATTCTACTATCTCTGCTTCCTGAGAATCCCCAATTTGGACCAAACAGCAGAAACTTACCACAGTGGTACACGGCTTTCACGTCCAGACTCTCGGATAAGTACAAATCGGGCTTGCGTTTGAGGGCCTGCCGAGAAAGGAAAATATTACGTGTACTCGGCGAAAAGTACTTCCTATCCCACCTGCCTAGTAGTCACATCTGACAGCAAAGAGGAACTGAAAACAGATCTGACCATCAGGCCGCATCTCCCAAAAACTCAAAGAGAGAGATGCTCTGATGTACAACTCCGCAGGTATAACAAACAAATTGCAACTAAAAGTTTGAAATCATAGAAAAGTAAAGGCGATGGTGGTTTTGGGCTGCCATTTTGTTTTCAATGTGTGTGTTTTTGGTGGAATATGCAACAAAAGTGTGTCGGTAATCGATGTGTGCGAAATACAAACAAATCTTATAAACAACTCATTCAGGATGGAGGAAAGGAGACAGGAAGAGGAAAGGAGGAGAAAGATGGAGGTCGCGTCTATCCAAAAATAGAAAAAATAAGAAGAATGGAGACGGTAATAAGGGAAATCGTTCTTTGAGTAACAGACAAGTGATTAATATTATTAAATATGAATTCTTTTGGGACTTTGATTTGCTATGGGCTGGAATGAGGCACACAGAGCTAAATCAAACCCCTTTTTGGTGTTATTTTTTTAGGAATTTTAAAAAGTGGAGGTGTTTATAAGGGACAGTGTGTTTTGTGTATTATTTGCCCTCATGTAGGTTGCAGATCAAGGGATGGTGTCATTATAGTCTGTGGTTTGTAATAATCTGTGGTCTGTGCAGCCCTCTGAGACTTTTTGTGATTAAGGGTGTCACAAATAAACATGACTTAACATATTTTTCAGTTTTCCCTTGCCCTCATGTAGGTTTAGATCAGGGGATGCTGTCTACATAGTCTATGGTCTGTGCAGCCCTTTGAGACTCTTTGTGATTAAGGGCTTACAAATAAACAGGACTTGACATGTTTTTGAGTTTTTTCCTTGCCCTCATGTAGGTTTTAGATCGGGGGATGCTGTCATAATAGTCAGTGGTTTGCGATAGTCCGTGGTCTGTGCAGCCCTTTGAGACTCTTTGTGATTAAGGGTGTCACAAATACACATGACTTGACATGTTTTTGAGTTTTTCCTTGCCCTCATGTCAATTTTAGATCAGGGGATGGTGTCATAGTAGTCTGTAGTTTGCAATAATCGGTTGAGCCCTTTGAGACTTTTTGTGATTAAGGGCGTCACAAATACACAGGACTTGTGGACTTTGTTTACCATTTAGTGCCTCCTAGTGGTACGGTACACCAAAAATTTTATTTTATTTATTTTGATTCAAATATTAGACAAAAATACATGAGGTATCGTGCCATTGTATATTCATAGGTGGAGTAATTTGTATTTATTTTACATAGCTGTATCATATGTAGTAGACGCTGCCATGTTTCTCTAGCATCTTGCTGCTAAGCTGTGCTCATTTGGCTCTGGTTTTGCATTAGACAATACAGTGACATCTGATCGACAAATATTACTTAATGTACCTTTAAAGCTTTGTATTTTTTAATACACCAGCTCTTTATCAGACTTGTAGCATATATTTTACATTTAGCAAATTTTTATGGACTGCAGAATTCAGTAAATAGTTACTGTCAGGATTAAATGTCAACGATTTAGATCATTTAAACCGAGTTTAAGGATCACAGGTGTCAAAATGGCAACACAGAGAAGCACAAGAGAAAAATGGGCTGCGATTTTGAATATGTCCACTTGATGTCACCGAAGCCAGGTGCCACCCACAGAGCAACTTTAGTAGTATTACTTAATCTTTCTTTCTCCCTCTATTTTTCTTTCATGCTCTTTCTTTTTGTCTATAGTCCTCTTTCTTTCGTTCTCTACCTTGTCTTCTATTTCTCATTCCTCTTTCTGTCATTTTTTTTCTCACTTTCTCACCCTTTTCCTCACTTTCTTTTTCTCTTCGCTCATTCATTTGACCTTTATTATTTTAGTTTTTTTCCCTTTTCTCAATTGTGGTCTCTATTTCTCTCACTCTTCATCCCCTTTCTGTTGCTCTCTCTCTCTCTACCTCTCTCTACTTCTTCCTACCTCTCCCCCTCTCTCTCTACTTCTACCTACCTCTACCTTGCTCTCTCTACCTCTACCTACCTCTATTTCACTCTCTACCTCTCTCTCTCTACCCCTCTGTCTCTCTACCTCTCTCTCTCCTTACCTTGTTCTCTCTACCCCCCCTCTCTCTACCTCTCTCTACTTCTCTCTCTCTCTACCTCTCTCTACTTCTACCTACCTCTACCTCTCTCTACTTCTACCTACCTCTACCTCGCTCTCTACCTCTCTCTCTCTCTCTCTACCTCTCTCTCTCCTTACCTTGTTCTCTCTACCCCCCTCTCTCTCTCTACTTCTCTCTCTCTAACTCTCTATACCTCTACCCCTCTCTACCTCTATATACCTCTACCTTTCTATACCTCTACCTTTCTATACCTCTACCTCTCTCTACCTCTGTATTCCTCTACCTCTCTCTCTACCTCTCTCTCTCTCACACCTAGTCTGGCCCCAGAGATTTCTTTCTAGCATGTGGCCCCTAACTAAATCAAATTTGTCACCCCTGCACTAGATAAATAATTGATAAGCAATTTCCTAAATTTCCTCACGATGGAGGCTATTCTACCTCTCTTCAAGCCGTACAGTAATTCGAATGATTAAAGTTGACCATAAATTAGTTTTTGATTAGTTGTTGACCAAAGAGTTCGTAAAAAATGTTTATCTTCAGTTTCCAAACGTGGCTTTTTTATGTGTTTATTAAATACATTTTTAAAAATGTGAGAAATAAGATTGCTACTGTATTTTAGTGCTGTACGACTACCCTACCGTCACGTTTTAGCGGCAAGGTGACCCTATAATGCTGTGCACCAAAGATAAAGCTCACCATATGCAACATGACATTTTAAGCTCCGATAATGTCGACAAAAGGGAGAGGGAGAAGACAGAGAGGAATCAGAAAAAAGAAGAAGAGAGAAACCCAAAAGTGAGTGAAATAAGTAACCAAAAACACACCTGAGCTTGGAGTTGCATAAATGAATCAACAATATCAGGATGATCCCTGGGTCCTAAAATATAATAAAGATGAAACTTAAGAAATCAAAAGAGAATAAGAATAATATACAAACAGCAACGGAACAGATTCAACAGTCATGTGGAACTCAAAAGAGAACTCAAAAGTAGTTCATTGAAATCATTCACATGTGAGTAAGGAACAAAGGGGGGAGGTCGGGAGGGAAAAGGGAAGGCGGTGTTTTTTTTTTTTTAGGGAGCGTGTGAAGCAGTGGCGGACTGTTGGGAGGAGAAAGAAAAGCATAGGCGGGAGACGATATAAGACGTAACAAAGAGAGAAACGGAAGAAACCTAAGAAAGAAAAGTGGCTTTGGAGTGGGAACCCAGGAGGCACCTCTGTTACTGTGACGCTTTGGAGTAAAGGGGAGAAATACACCTCTTTGCTTAGCGCCTTCACCCTGAAACACAACTATGACAGACTTTGGGGAAAGTACAATGTTTTTTTTCAGAAAATGAATACAATACCCAAATTCTAAAACTTTTATATAATAAATTTATGTAATATATCATAAACTTTGACATCATAGGCGCCGCCGCGGGCGGCAGCCTTTCCAGCAGCTCTGTGTCATTTCACTCTTTTTGTGATTTCTTGTCTTAAGTGTCTGCTTCTATCTATGGTGTTTTTCCTCCCGTCTGACGACTTCACCTTGGATGACTTTCTATCCTATGGACATGGGTTTTAATGCACAAAAATGCGTTTATTCGAGGAATCGAATCCTTGCCCTGAAGAATTCTTGTGCCGGCGTGATGAGGGGGCCCTATCGTGGATGCAGAGCTAGCTAAGCGGCGAGTGGCGTTATAAGCCTTCGGTACCGTCTGTAATCATGGGAAATGTGTTTTGCGGAAACGTGGCTCACGTCTAGCATCCCGGACGCTAACGTGGAGCTACCCGGCTTCAGCGCTGTTAGGCCAGACAGAGACACAAAAGCCTGCGAGAAGCGGAGAGGAGGCGGACTCGCTATCTACGTGAACACGAGGCGGTGTAACCCTGGGCACCAAGATTTCCATCTGCTGCAGGGACGTCCAACTTTTGGCCTAGCGCAGGGGTCAGGAACCTTTTTGACCCAAAGAGCCATAAAAGCAAAAAATGTTTTAGGAAGAAATTGAGAGAGCCACACCATATATTTTCAGACAAAATTCCAAAAACTGCCTAACACGCTCTCTAGAAAAAAGCTAATTCTTCAGCACATTTTATTTCACTGTGTGTCATTTGATGATTTAATCAAATGTATGAAATGGAAAATAGGGCCAAATCCTGTGTCTCAAATCAATGTCAATACGCCAATTACAATTTGTCTTCCACCTTCAGTTAAGAGTGTTGAGGCCATTTTTTTCCATGAAATTTGTCCTTATTAACGGTTTCAAAACAATGTGCATGCAAAGTTCTTTTGTAAAAATGTCACAAATGGCTGCAAACGATAAGCATATGGTCATATTCACTTTGGGTGTAGACTGCGCTGAGCGAGAGAGAGAGAAGGAAGGATCCGCCCACCTGTACTGCTCACCCAATCAAAATCCTTTGCCAGCATTTTTATTTATCAGTTGAAATGGTTTCTTATCGAACTTCTGCATGAAGTCGCTTCGGCTTTATATGGACCAAAATCGGGATGAAATCACTTGACTTTGGAACGCCACAGAGAGATGTGCAATAGTTACATTTTATTTTGGAGCCATACGCACTCATGAAAAGAGCCATATATGGCTCCCGAGCCATAGGTTCCCTACCCCTGGCCTAGCGTGTGACGTCATCCACTCCGCTGTTGCTAAACTATAACACAGCACCCCGAGGCCATCCTGTTCATCTGTTAATAAACAACACAAGGATACTGCTGGAAGTGTGAATTTCCCTACAGGGATGAATAAAGTATCTATCTATCTATATCTAGCAACCAAAGATTATGGTATGAACATGTTTCAGGGGAAGGTCCTAGCGTCCGTTGGTGGCTTTCTCACTAAATCCTGCTTTGCTCCAAAGATGAACACTCTGTGTGAAATGAGTCGGCAAAGTTTCAGATTTCGTCACCTCCCTTAAAAGTTATCATCAATTGGAAATAATCACCATATATATGGTTATCATTTGACGATTTTAGTGGAAGAGTTGTCCAATGGATAGACACTGAAAGGACACCATTTCAAGGACTAACGTAGAGGTGTCAAACAAGCAGCCCGCAGGCCAGATCAGGCCCACCAATGGTTTCAATCCGGCCCGCGAGACAACAGTGAGAGAAGCGCTAGAACAGGGGTGTCAAACTCATTTGAACTCGGGGGCCACACGATAGAACAAAGAGAAAGAAAAAGAGAGATAAAGAAATAAGAGAAAGAGGGAGGGAAAAGGAGAGAGGGCGGGACAAAGAAAGAGAAAGAGGGAGAGAGCGTGAGAAACAAAAGAGATAAAAAGAGAAGTCGTGAGAGAGGGGGAAAGAAAGGGAG
The DNA here is from genome assembly GCF_059441175.1 of Urocampus carinirostris. Classification (NCBI taxonomy): domain Eukaryota; kingdom Metazoa; phylum Chordata; class Actinopteri; order Syngnathiformes; family Syngnathidae; genus Urocampus; species Urocampus carinirostris. The sequence continues at coordinate 40,394,239 of NC_142360.1, read as the reverse complement.
CAGAAGAAATCCAAAGAGAAATAGAAAGACAGAAAAAGAGAAAGGAAAGCGCAAAGGGTAGGAAGAGAGAAAGAGAAAAGTGAGAAAAGGAAAAAAAAGGAAGTTAGAGAAAAATAAGTTAAAAAAGACAGAGAGAGAAAGAGACAAAGGAAGAGAAAAAGAGAGTGAAAGAGACAGAGACAGAGAATGGGAGAAAAGGGTTGGAAAAGAGGGAGAGAGGGAGAAAAAAAGAAAAAGATATACAAGTACAGTGTCTTTGTTCGAGGCACCATTCTTTGGCAACATCAAGTTGACATATTTCAACCTGCAGCTTGTTTTTCTCTTGCGCTTCTCTGAGTGTTGTCTCGCGGGCCGAATTCAATCCCTTAGCGGGCCTGATCTGGCCCGCGGGCCGCCTGTTTGACACCTGTGCGCTAGAGGAAAATGAGCTGTGGTTTTAAATATTTCCACCGGCTGTCACCAAAGACAGTTAACACTTTTGTTGTGGTAGTATTTCTCCATTTCTCTCTGACACACTTCTTTTTGATTTATTTCTCCCTCTTTTTCTTTCTCCTGTTCACTCTCTCTCTTTTCTCTATTTCTCTCTCTCGAACTCTTTCTTTTTCTCTGTCTTGCTTTCTATTTTCTCTCTCTAATTTACACTTTAATTCTTTTCTCTCCTTCTGTCTTTCTATTTCTCTTTGGATTCCTTTCTTCCTCTTCCTTTCTTTTCTCCCTCTCTCATGACTTTTTATCTTTTGTTTCTCCCTCTCTCTTTTTCTTTCTTTGTCCCGCCCTCTCTTCTTTTCCCTACCCCCTTTCTCTTATTTCTTTTTCTCTCTTTTTCTTTCTGTTTAATCTACTAGTCCGGCCCCCGACAGAATGTTTGTTCTATCGTGTGGCCCCCCAGAGTTAAAATGAGTTTGACACCCCTGACCTACACAAAAACATATTTTGAATCAAAGAGTCCCCACGTAGCTCTCATAGAGCCATACGCTGCGTTTAGGTGCCAACCGTATGTGCCGCGAACATACAGAATCCGGTCTTATTGAGGAAAAGGCTCCTGCTCGGAAAGGAAGAGTCGGGGAGTGCGGCAGCCATTGCGGAAGCAATTAGAGACAGGAGATAGCGGTAGGGGGAGGGAAGGGGTAGGGGGATGCATAAAGAGAAGCACAGGAGCCGGAAATGAATGTCTTATTTCTTTTGGATAGTGTCTGGTGTGAGTGTACAACCCCAAAAATGCTATACCCGATTACACTTGTACAGTTTGTGTACAAGACATACACGTTCGCAGACAATTAAATCCCTAATTCTGCATTCACAAAGATAAAAACGTCCTTTATTAGAGTATCCACCATGACAAATCTAGTCAGGACGCATTGCATTTAAAAACATTTCCACAGTACAAGCCTTCAGTAGTTTTGTACCAGGCTGCAAAAAAAAAAAAGAAAAAAATTCCCTTATTTTTTGCTTATACGTGCTAACCTCATGCCATGAGGTTCTTTAACTCCACCCGGGGGATTAAAAGCCCACATGAAACCCTACCCCTACATTTGCATATTACCCTATTTTTATGACAGTGTGTATTTTCCATAGCACTATTTAAATACTCTATATCAACACGTTATATTGGGTATTTTTGTAACCTATATCTTTATTATCTTAATTTTCAACACAAGGATACTGCTGGAAGTGGGAATTTCCCTAGAGGGATTGAAGGATTTTATACATTTGACTATAAAAGATTTTATACGATTAAATACAAGTTACATTTATCGAGTGCAATGAAGATTTTCACCGAGTAGGCTTAAGTTCAATGAGCAGTGAAAGTTAAGGGCACCCTGGTAGAAAATATTGTTTACAGGAATGGCGGGAACAGGACGTGAGGCTGATAAGATAGTCAACACATCCGACGACGCAGAAAGGCCCTGATGACGGAGGACGGCAGGTATGGTTTGAGAAATGCTCTCCGCTGTTTTGAGTTTTCCAGACATCGCGGCGAGGTGGTGGGGCTCACGTTGGGCTTCATTGGCATGCCCGTGGGAGGAGCCGGCACACCATCTTGCGGAAAGATGTGGGCCGAGAGAAAAAAGGCTTCCCAGAGACTCCGACGACACTAATTCGTCCATATTCGATGGAGTTCACTTAGTTAAATTGCAAATGAAATTAAATCTGCCCCCGTGTGAAAATGTCGGCTTTTCTTGTTCATCATTTCCATCAAGAAATGAGCGCGCATTGTTGGGTGAGTGTAGGTTGTGTTTGGTTAATGGAGTCAGATAACTCATTCGAACAATTTGGTAAAAGCTACATTTTAGTATTTAATTCCCAACAGGATGAATAAAGTATCTATCTATCTATTTAGGCGTTACTCGCTGACCAATTGGAATCAAACCTGGATGGAGGGGCTGAGAGTTCCCAATCCTAATCATTAGATCACTAGGATTAAATGTAACATATGAAAAGGCAATATATTACATCTCATCATACCACTTTTTTTTTAATTCATGGTGCCAAATTGTCCAACGTTGTGATGGAGCATAATGGGAAAGAGTTCAGCCAAAACAACGTCGTACTGTGTGTAAAAACAGTGCGATAATGAGATCAAATCTAATGCTTTTTCTTATGTGGCCAAGACCCCTAGTGGTATAGCGATGACAGAGTGGATTTGGGCTTGCTAAGATTATTGTTATAACCCATCCATCCATTAGCTGCACCACTTATCCTCAGTAGGGTTGCGGGGTTGCTGGAGCCCATCCCAGCTATCTTCGGGCAGTGGGCAGGGGACACCCTCAACTGGTTGTATTGTTATAATTACTAAGATTATTGGGCCGCAAGAATATAGTCAGACAATAAAGCGGTCTGTAATACAGAGAAGGGTGATGGGTGAATCCAACAAACAGGCTGTGTTCATTATAGTTTATTTTTGCAAAAATGAATTCTTGTGTAAAGAAAAAAAATCTAATTAAATCATCTTTAATTAAAAAAATAAAATAAAATAAGGATGTCTATCCTTTCCTTTTTTGTGATTAAAACAAATGATTACAAAGAAACTATAAAGCTCTATTTTGGTGCGATATCAGAAAAACAAAAAAATTAATATACAACTTTAAAAAAATGTAGCTTTCCCCCCCAAAGACCCCCCCTCCCCTAGTGAAAAAAGTCACTGAAGACCTGCATCTCACTTACCCATTCACACACACGCTCACACACCGACAATTACTATATTGATTCAATACGACTCAACTTACTCGATAACGAACGCTTTAGCAAACATTTCTCAGTATAAACAGAGTATCATCGTCTCAGTGAAAGCAGAATTTTCCACTCCAACTTATGCATTTGGCTCATTATGCCGTGCAAGTGTCGCGCCTAGTGGTGTTCTGAATATTTCAACGAGTTGGCGCAGAATATTCAAGTAAACATTTGTTTTTTTTTTTCATGTCCCAGTCGGTATCAATTAAAAAGTGTAGGATGAGTGATCGCAGAGTAAGAAATACAAAAGAGAAAGTTTTATTCGGCCGTTTTTGTGCGACTTTGTACCTCGTCGACGAAAGGAGACCTATACATTCAAAGATCAATCTGTGGGGGGAATTTCATAGTATTACCAAGCCCTACCTTGCTGGAAGATGGAGAGTGTGACTGAAGTGACCAGCTCAAATAGAGCCTTAATGGGCGGGAAATGTTCCGTCTGGCTGGCGAAGATGTGCACCAACTAGAACAAAAGCAAACGTAGCATCTCAAAAAAAAAAAAAAAGAAACCTGAGTAAAATTTCTAAGTCGGGTTGTCAAACTTATGTTAGCTGGGGGCTACTTGTTTGAAAAAAAAAGACAAGTAGATTTAAAAGAAAGCTGTAAAGGGAAAAAAAGAGACAAGGAAAGAGTGAGAGAAATAGAGAGAGCATAATAGAGTGAGAGAGAACAATAGAGGGGAGAAAATGTTTACACCCCATGAACAAGCCTCTGGCTGATTGGTCCGCGCTGTGTTGCTCAGCTTGCTAACTGTTCCAGACCAAGGCAGAACATTTCAACTCGGGAGAAACAAGCCTGGAATTTCCTGTCCAAACAAATGTGTCCTCATTATGTCGATAAGCTCCGACTTCATTAATCCACATCAAGATGCGCCTCCGATGGAAGTGCTATCAAAAACCTAATTACAGTTCTTTTCTTTATCCTAATACAATCTCAAGTTTTAACATTTGACAGTTTCTCTCTTATTTTTTTACTTCTTTCTCATCCTTCTCTTTCTGTCCCTTTTTTTCTATTTCTCACTCTTATTTTGCCTTTCTCTCTTTATCATTTTTATTTTTCTCTTTTCCTCACTCATTTTCTTTCTCTCTTTCTCATACTTCTTTTCTCTCCCTTTCGTTCGTTTTTTTTCTGTTTTTCATTTGTTTAATCTTTCCCCCTCTGTTACTTTCTTTCTTCACTTCTTTCTCATTCTTTTTCCATCTTTACTCTTTTTCACTTGTTTCCCTTTTTTCTCAGGTTGTTTCTCTCTCTCACACACAAACACCTACTCTCCTGTTCTTGCTCTTTTTTATCTCTCTCACTCTTCTTTTGTGTCTTTTTCTCCCACTCTCATTCTTTCTTTCTTAAACGTACTAGTCTGGCTCCTGTGAGATTTTTTTCTCCTAGCATGTGGCCCCCAGCTAAGATGAGTTTGACACGCCTGGTTTAAGGGGTTAAATTTTAGCATGCGGCTTTTAATCAGGTGCGCTTTATAGTCGGGAATTTACGACACGCCCAATTCCTTAGCTTATATATTCGTTCCTACCTGTCTCGTGAGGTCAAGTGCAGAAGCTTGGGGGATGGTGCTGTACATCTGTCCCAGCATTTGACTCAACTGCGAAACCATGGGGGCAAAGTTGTGCAGGAGCGTTTTTACAGACTTCTCAAAGATGGCGCACACCGCCTGAGGAGAACACGTTTCCATTCAGCCCGAGCGGAAAAATGTCAGAAAAGGGCAAAAATAAACAAGGTGCCGCACCTCAACCACCTGCGAGTCATTCAACCACTTGCTGAGTACGTTTTGGATGAGGGCAAAGACTTGCTGCAGGACCACCACCACCTGTGAAGAAGCATGTATCCACATTTTAGCTTTAAAGAAAATATTAAATGGCAATCATTTAGGACACATAATTAAATGCTTTGAATTTGCCCACTAATAAACGGGACTTAGTTTGACTTAACACAAACTAACCCCGCTGTGCTCTTTTTAGCACGATTCGAATGGTATATTGAGGAAAATATTGAAGTAGTTCAAGTAATCATGTTGCAAGAAATATCATATCACAAAATGAACAAATCCCCTGAAAAGAAAAAGGGATGAGATGTTAATGACAATAACTTATACTCAAAAAAACGCATTTCCTCTGGAATGTGTCTTTGTAATTCTGTTTGTGTAGAAAACAATGACTTAATCACCTCGCCTGGGGGCAAGGGCGATGACCTATCACCCCTCTCCCAATGCTTCGAAGGACCATTGGAATAATTGCATCAACACTGCGCGGACCAATCAGCCAGAGGCTTGGTCATGGGGTGTCAACATTCCAACGGCATGTATCATGACAGAGGAGCCCCCGGAGTCTCTTCGCTCTGTCTCCTGCACACGATTGTAATTGGCACAGGTAGAGACCTGATTTGTTCAACTGTGTGTTTCGGCTAAATAACTTACCGTATTCTCCGCACTATAAGGCGCACCTAAAAGCCTTTATTTTTTTCAAAAGCTGACCATGCGCCTTATAATACAGTGCGCCTTATTTATGGATCAACATTAAGTTTTCCAACAAACTTGCAGCCGCCGACTCGATTTTCCCCCGAACGCCAAGTAGTACGCGGTGTATGCTGGGATTTATTTACCGGCGTTTCATTGGCTAACCAATGTGTCAATCATCATTTGAATCGATCACTATTGGCTAAAGTTATTCAGAGGTCGAGGGGCGGATTCTTTTTATCATTTACAGGCTGGCATTGGCTTAAACGGCAAAACAAAGCCTGCAATTAGCCGAAAAAGATGAATGCGTATAGCACGTGGCTGACGGCACACAGAAAGTATTTTTTCTATTCTGTATTCGTAAATATTTTATTCTCCTGGATTTACTGCACTCATGGATATAAGAGGACATTGGCTGCACATTATTATGAACACAACGACTTCGGTGAGCTACTCCGGGTTTTATATTGTCCCTGTATCTTGTTTCAGACTGAACTCGATGTTTCTGTGATAAGCGGTGCAGATAATGGATGGAATGGAGTGTCTATTTTTAAATTCAACTCAATTCCAAGTGTTTATTGTCATATGTACAGTAAAGTTGCGAGCGAAAAAGAAAATAGAAACTAAAGAATGTGTGGCATTTCTTGAATCCCAAGACTTGAACCTTGATGGAACGATGCATTTGAGTGACATCGTACGGACACCGCATCCACACGTGTTCTCGACACGTATTTGCGTCTTTGCAAGCTTTGGGAATGTTAAGGGGGTAAGAAGTTGGACTGAACCATCTGACTGTTTTGTCGACGTTCCCATTGTAGCGCCTTATAATCCGGTGCGTCTTATGTATGTCAAAAATAGGACCAAAAACGATTTTTTCGGTGTGCGCCCTATAACCCGGTGCGCCTTATAGTGCGGAAAATACGGTAATACGTGGACTATACTCGGCTCAATAATTTCTCCGACTTTTGGACATGTTCCAACCGTAAGGGTTTAGACAAGACACGTAAGGTGTCTTTGAGTCAGATTGCAGTTTAGGCAATGTTAAAACCTCACACCGCAGAACTAAATTTTCTGTAGGCTTTCAAAAATGAGTCGAAAAGGCAAAAAATGGCTGGCAACTGCTCTTCCCTTTCGAGAGTAACATCTCTCTTATTGGCTCCATCTCAGTATCGTGACAACACCACTTGATTATATTTAAACAGAAGCTGAACGCGTCGTCTTCTTCCAGCTGTGGAAATATTTCACGATACGCTTCGGCACTCAATATGAAACACGTTCCTCTTGCTTGTAATATTCCTTAAATGATGGCAAGGAGAGGTGGTTGAGAGGGTGCACTCACCGGGTTGGGTCCGGGCGGAGGAGGGGCAGTTTTGACGGACACGACTAATCCGTCCGCCGATTCGTCATCTTGCTTGCTGATGTCGAGCGTGGTGAACAAGTTGGACAGAAGCCCCAAGATGTGGATGATGGCTAATTTATTGGACGGATTTGGCTGAAAGGAGAAAAACAGCAAAAGCAGAAAAAAAAATATAAGGGATGCTGAAATTGTATGAATAAAATGTTGAGTGTAGCTAAATAGACCAGCTAGGTCGCCTTGAGGTAGGGCGCCCAGTCCTAAGACTGGGAGCTCGCTGGTTCAAGCCTTAGCGGAGTCACACCCATGACATACAAAGTTGGTACTAAAGGATTTTATACATTTGACTATAAAGGATTTTATACAATTGACTCAGTTTAATGCAATAAAGATATTCACTGACTGAGCTTCAGTTCAATATCAGGGCAGGCTGTTCAAAATGCATAATATTTTGTCTAGGAAATGTTGATAACAGGACTCGTGGATTTGCTGACGCAGAAGGACAGGCACTGTTGTGCGAGAGCCAGACCTCAAGGCCCCAAACACCTGCTTGGCACGCCCATGGGAGGAGCCGAGACGCCATCTTGCGGGGAGACATGAGCCAATAAGCACAAAAATGCGTTTTTTCGAGGAATCAACTCCTTGCCCTGAAGAATTCTCATGCCAGCGTGATGAGGGGGCCCTATCGTGGATGCAGAGCGTAATCATGGGAAAATGTCAACTCTCTACCAAATAAGACCGACAAACTGGCTGGGCTGGTGAAAAACATCAAAGCGTTCAGGGAGTGCAGTTTGCTGTGTTTTACGGAAACGTGGCTCACGTCTAGCATCTCGGACGCTAACGTGGAGCTACCCGGAGCTACCCGGCTTCAGCGTTGTTAGACAGAGACACAAAAGCCTGCGGGAAGCAGCGAGGAGGCGGACTCGCTATCTACGTGAACACGAGGTGGTGTAACCCTGGGAACAAGATTTCCATCTGCCGCAGGGACATCCAACTTTTGGACTAGCGTGTGACGTCATTCACTCTGCTGTTGCTAAACTACAAACACAGCACCCCGAGGCCATCCTGTTAATCTGTTAATAAACAACAAAAGGATACTGCTGGAAGTGTTAATTTCCCTACGGGGATGAATAAAGTATCTATCTATCTAAAATATGATCGTCTTGGATCCAAATGAAAATCCTAAATGTATGCTAAAATTGGAAGCTGTATCCCATCAATGCCTCTGCAGATGAGTTAATAAACAACCCCGAGGTCCCGGCTTTATTAGATGACTTCCGCATGACTGACATCAACGCTAATGGACAAACTGTGGAACATTCTGTATGTTTTATGAGCAGCACATGTTCACAAGTATGAGCCGATCAATAATTGAAGAGGCTTTTATTTCTTTCGAATGATGCATACAGGGCTACATCTCATCCCCCTAATGACTACAGGCCAAGAATTCTAGATTCAACTTTGTATTTTCTATTTTTGTATTTAAATTTGAACAAGTGAATAGTTGGGGATGGTTTGATCTCGTCTTGTAAATTGTTCCAAAGTTTGACTCCGCACACAGACACACACATACTTTTCCTGGTGGTTCTCACCTTTGGGATTATGATGACCTGCTTAAAATATTAAACACAAAATCCTTTAAGACAGAGGGATAAAAAGTTTACCCACGACGAGCCACTATTTGTCCAGCAAAGGGCAAATGAGCCCATTTGAAAGTCTTATGTCATGCTGACAAAGCAAGTAGAAGACAGTAAACAATGGATGAGAAGCAGCCAGGATCAATGAAGTAGTGTGCTACTTTGTGTGTGTGACGGCTACAAGACAAAGACAACGCAAGATTCCTCTTGGCGGATGTTTCATAACACCTAGCAGCAGCTTTGTTCCATGCTCAATCATCCGCAGATGGAAAAAGCATCCTCCATCTTGCGTAAATGTAAATGAATTAAATGTAAATGGTCTGCATTTCTACAGCGCTTTTCAAGTCAATGAAGAGCTCCCAAAGCGCTTTACAATGTGCTTCACACATACCCATTCACAAACACTCACACACCAATAGGGAGTCAGCCATACAACCAAACTACCTGCTTATTGGGGGCATTAGGGATTCAGTGTCTTGCCCAAAGACACTTTGACATATAACACAGAGGAGCCAGGAATCGAACCTGCAACCTTTTGGTCCCAAGACAAGCGCTCTACCTCCTGAGCCAGTCAACTCAAAAACATTTCATTTCCTTCTCAAATCTGCGTTCAGGCTCCAAGTCTCTGCACCATACAACACAGTCGGCACAATCACAGTCTCATACAGTCCCCTCTTAACTCTTGTTGCTCATCCCTCTCCTCAGAGCACCCAAAACCTTGCTTCTTTGATTGACTCTGTGCAATACCTCGCACTCCATCCCACCAACTGGAGCCACATTACAACCCAAGTACCTAAAGCTTTCAACTTCTTCCAGCACCCGTCCATGCAACCATATTTCTAACGCCATGCCCACTCCATCCATGAACACATCATCACCAACATTCACACATAACTTACGCCAATCACACACTCTTCCAAACTCCATTAGCAACCTTCTCAATGTTCCCTCAGAATCAGCCACAAGCGCTGTGTCATCTGCAAACAACTGACTTACCTGCCACACCGTTCCACTGTTGTCCATCATCTCTACACCTGTGCCAAATACTCTTGCATTCACCTCTCTCACCACACCATCCATGTACACATTAAACAGCCATGGTGACCTCACACACCCCTGTCTCACACCAGTCAACACAGGGAACCACTCACTTGCCTCACTCCCTACTCTTACACATGCTCAGCTGTTCACATAATGTGATGAATGTGTGTCTTTAAGGAACAGGATCCATTGAATTATAGCTGGTGCGTTTTTATGTTCGTTCAAGGGATGACTATATTCAAGAGATATGCGTTGTGTGTTGTATCCGTGTTTTGATCCACTCACCGTTTCGTCCGCGAGCTTCTCTAGTTGTTGGATGTAAGGCGTGATGAGAGAGTGAAGGTTCCTGAGGATGTCCTCTACAGGCAAAGCAGATAGCAGAAATCCCAAGGCCTGCATCAGCCACATGCACTGACTCGTCTACCATAAAAACAGAGGAAATCCTCATAAATTAAGGCCACGAAACAACATGAGCAAACCATCTGGTTTAATCACAGGGAACATGCAAATGAGCCAGGGCTTAAAATGTGAGGAGGGTGGGGAGGAAATAGGATATTTTTGTATAAGGCGCACACCTAATTTTGGATAACAGAACAACACTTTAAAATGAAGTTGATTATAAAGCTACTTATAACATTCATTGCATGTATATGACATGGCTGTTTTCCATCTGCTATCAGTATGTACCTGTATTGACTCGTCTTCATTCATGCAATGTTTGCGTTGCGTCGTCTGCTACAAGCCACATTAACTCCTCTTTCCACGATGCTTTTAATGTACGTATACGTTTTGGAGCGTCATCAATTTTGTGAGCTTCTTTTGAATTTTTCTTCTAGGGCTGAGGTTTTGGCTTGATTCCTAACCACTTATCCAGTTTTTCTTGTGTTCTCTGTGCGTCTACTTTGGCACATGATATGCAAATGCACGACATTATAACGCTCATGAGGGTCCAGAAGCACGAAGTTATTCGATGCAGGCTTCTGATTGGCTGCCGCGTGTGCAAAATGCCAAACAAACCTAAATTCTGAAATTTCCAAACCGTACGAAAATTTCGAAATCTTAATAAAGCATACGTTTGATTTGAAAATAAAATCTTTCTTTTTTTTTTTTCTTGAAAAAGTTGTCGGCCACCCGGACGGAGACCTTTTGTGTGAGTGAGTGAGTGTGAGAGTGAGAGTGAGAGTGAGAGAGAGAGTGTGTGAGTGAGTGAGAGAGAGAGCGAGCGAGAGAGCAAGAGAGTTAGAGATGGATAGAGAGAGAGAGCGAGCGAGAGAGCAAGAGAGTAAGAGAGTTGGAGATGGATAGAGAGAGAGAGAGAGAGATAGATAGATAGATACTTTATTCCTCCCCGTAGGTAAATTCTGAACCATAAACTTATAACATTTAATTGAAACCCAGACCATAAACTGACCTTGTGGATCTGCTTTATTAGAACCTCCTGTAGAAAACAGGGAACAAAAAGAAGAATGGTGACTCCACACAAATAAGAGCTGAAATGCGCTTCCGACCGATAAAACAAACGCACCTGAGATACAGCGACTATATTGTTGGCGTAGGGCGACAGGTCACTTTTGCACTCGCGGCAGATTTTCTTTAGCGTGGAAACGGAAGAAATGGAAAGGTCCGGGTTGCCCAGAGCTTGCAGGACCAAGGGCAGGACGCTGCTCAGCATCACCGGGTGGTCTGCCAACCACTCAGCCAGAGCACCTGGGGCATCAATTTACAGTAAATCACCATGAGGTTCACCTGACTTGGAATGTCAATTTGAACAATAAGTCAAGTCGTGTTTATTTGTTTGGCCCTTAATCACAGAGTCTCAAAGAGCTGCACAGACCACAGACTATTGCAAACTACAGACTATTATGACAGCATCACCTGATACTGTCAACATGAAATCTAGGTTATTCATATGCTATGGAATAGAAGTGTGTTTTAAGCTTAGATTTAAACATTTCCACTGAGGTTGCAGATCCTATCTCAGGAGGAAGAGCGTTCCACAGCACCGGGGCCCGGATGGAGAACGATCTGCGGATTTCTTCTTGGCTCTTGGGATCACAAGTAGACCAGCATTTTCAGAGCGAAGTTTCCGGACCAGAACATGGGGCGGAATTCCAAATCCATGCATGATTTTGTATAACATCAACAGAACCTTAAAATCACATCTTAAGCGAACAGGGAGCCAATGCAGGTTAGCTCAAATCGGGGTCATGTAATCATGTCTTCGTTAAAAGCCTGGATGCAGCATTTTGTACCAGGCTCTTGATTTTAGACTCCGGGAGACAAGTGCCCTGCGATTGGCTGGCAACCAGTTCAGGGTGTCCTCTGCCTACTGCCCGATGATTGCTAGGATGGGCTCCAGCGCCCCCGCGACCCTACTGAGGATAAGCGGTGTAGCTAATGAGATGAGATGAGACCGGAGAGTAGTGCATTTCAGTCATGGAGACGGGAAGTAACAAACGCATGAATTATAATCTCTGCATCCGACTGAGACAGCATAGGACGAATTTTAGCAATGTTGCAAAGATGGAAGAAAGATGTTTTAGTCATACTCTTCACGTCTGTTTGAAAGGACAGGTCGGGGTCAAATATGACAACTAAATTCTTAACTGAGTCACTCTGAGGCAATGTTTAGAGCTGTTTTTGAGAACAAGTCACGGTATTTAGACAGAACAATAACTAACATTTCGGTCTTTTCAGAGTTAAGGCGCAAGAAGTTGATTAACAACCATTTTTTTAGGCCTCCAAATTTCCACTGTTTAGTGTGGCAGATTCCTCCATCGGAAGATAGAGTTCAGTGTCATCTGCGTAGCAATGGAAACTGATATTATACTTGCGAATAATATCACCTCATGGAAGCATGTCAATGTGAAAAGAAAGGGGCCAAGTACTGAACCCTGCGGAACACCACAGGTAACACTAAAGGGCTATCTGAGAGGTAGGATCTGAAACATAAGAGGACGGTTCCTGAGAGACCAATCCATTTTTCCAACAGTTCTAGTAAGATAGGCAGCACTAAGGTCCCGCAACAGCAAGAGTGATGAAGCGCCGGAGTCCATTGCCATTTAGGAGCAGCGCCCTGAGATAGACGATTCAACGAGTATTTTTGCTCACAGCAAAAACATGCCTGCTTCTCCTGATGACTTTTAGAATTTAAAAGTAAAACAGAAAAGCCGATGAATGTAAAATCAAGTGTGTCTATGAGGTAAATGCTCACCTATGGTGAACATCACCGTGTCGGCCAGCTGAACGTTGTTGATGCTGATTCGGGGTATGAGACCTATAAGGCCTGGAATGACGTCGGAATAATTGACATCTATCGTCTCCGCTATGGACTGGAAACCGTACAGCAACGCCTCCGTGTGCTGCGGGAGGAATAGTCACAATGTCAAATGTCTTGCAGTTTTAATACACATACAGACAGAGACAGACACAGCCAGAGACAGACAGACAGAGATAGACAGACAGAGACAGACAGACAGAGACAGACAGACAGACAGAGACAGACAAGCAGAGTTCTCTTGTAAAAATGTCACAAAATACTGCTAACAAAGAAGATATTTAGCTTCAGTGCAGACTGCGCTAGGCGAGGAGAAGGATTGTGTGCGCCCTGTGCATTGTTCTGCTAATTCCTACCGCTCACCCAATCAAATTGCTCTGGGCGCTCTGCAAGAGCTTTTGGGTAAAAAACGTTTTTTGGGGTTGAAGTTTGTTCTACAGTTTTAATCATAAAGATGAAAGAATTGCACATGTTCTATTTTATTTTCGAGCCGTACATTCACAAAGGTTCCCGACCCCTGCTGTAGGTCATAAGAGTTATATTGGGAGATTTGTCCTTTTGGCTCTCAACCCTTATGAAATCATTTGAGAAATACCATCCGAGCAACAAAGCATCCCACCAACCTGCCACGACGAAGGCTGCTCCGTATTCGTCAAGAGTTGTCCCATTTTGTCATAGAGATTACTGAGCAGCTCAGCACCCAGCATTTCATAGACATACATGAGTGTGTCGGAGATGTCCACTCTGGAATTGAAGAGGGACAGCAAGTCAACTCCATCCCTCAGAAATGAGAAAATAACTTTGTTCAGAGCGCTACAAACCTGTAAATACGAAACTGCTCCTTCTCGTCAGAGGACCAGGACGCGTACTCTTGGTCGGAGGGGAACTGGGCTTTGTGGAGCAGGACGTCGACCAACTGAAAATACACCGGCCTGTACACTTGCAGGTACACTGCCTGTTTGCTGGACTCGAAGGACATGATTTCATCCTGGAAGGAGACAAAAGAATCTTGAGTCACGTAACAAAAGCGGCAGACGGTCCGACGCGAAGCCTTACTTGCAGCGTGTACCAGAAGGTCAGCGTGAGCGAACTGGTGGTCTCGTTGACCGGATAGTGGCCGGGGATGCCCGTGCAAAACATGATCATGTTGACTAAAGCCAGGAAACTCTGCCAGTGATCCACTTGTTCTAGCAGAATCCTGAAAAGAGAAAAAGTGAAACAATATTTGATGTGGGTAATTTAGTTTGGACCAGGGGTCTCCAACCTTTGTTAAGCGTCAAGCTACTCTTTGTTAGCAATTAATATGCATTTTTTTTAAAAGGCATCTTAGCTAAATGGCTTGCTAAATAGCTAAAATGTAAAATTATAGTTAGCTACAAAGGTAAATAATTTGCTAGTAGTCAAGAAAAGCATGACGACTAGCAAAAAGGGTAAAATGTTAGCTAGATAGGATGCATTTTTTTTTAATCTGGCTAGATGGCTTGCTAAATAGCTAAAAATGTAACGTGATAGTTAGCTAGAAAGGTAAATGGCTAAAAGGGCACCTAGTTTGATATGCAGTTTTTTTAATAAATGGCATCTTAGCTAGATGGCTTGCTAAATAGCTAAACATGTAACGTAATAGTTAGCTAGAAAGGTAAAAGGCTAAAAGGGCACCTAGTTTGATATGCATTTTTTTTATTAAATGGCATCTTAGCTAGATGGCTTGCTAAATAGCTAAAATGTAACATTATAGTTAGCTAAAAAGGTAAATGGCTAAAAGGGCACCTAGCTTGATACACATTTTTTTAAAACGCCATTTTATCTAGATGGCTTGCTAAATAGCTAAAAATGTAACATAATAGTTAGCTAGAAAGGTAAATGGCTAAAAGGGCACCTAGCTTGATACACATTTTTTTAAAACGCCATTTTATCTAGATGGCTTGCTAAATAGCTAAAAATGTAACATAATAGTTAGCTAGAAAGGTAAATGGCTAAAAGGGCACCTAGTTTGAGATGCTTTTGTTTAAAAATGGCAACTTAGCTAGATGGCTTGCTAAATAGCCCAAAATGTAGCTTAATAGTTAGCTACAAAAGGTAAACGGATAAAAGCTATAGCAAACTAAGACTAGCTAAAAGAGTTAAAAGCTAACAATAGCAGGATAGGAAGTTTGAGAAAGCTAGACAGCTATTTAGGAAGGAGGGCAAAATATAGCATGATAACTAGCAAAAAAGGTAAAATGTTAGCTAGATAGCATGCAATTTAAAAAAACAAAATCTGGCTAGATAGCTTGCTAAATAGCTAAAAAGGAAGGAAGATAGCTAGCTTCAAAGCTAAAAAAAATAGCCAAATAGCTCACGAAAAAAAACTGCTCATTCGCGTTATGAAACCCATAAATCGTTATTCGTTGTATTTTTCTGTAAAAAATATAAATAAAAAGACGAATACATAAATTAGTTTAATACATGAATTGCATAAATTGCTTCAAAATAACAGTCAAAATGTCTATATTTGTTTCTGTCCATGCGGTCTTTGAAATGGACTTTATTTATTTGAATTTCTGAAAACTCATTTTATTACTATGTTACTACCTAGTTCATTGTTAGGAATGGGGTTAAATAGACTCAAGACAACCAATAAAAAAAAGAATTTTGCAAGAAAATAATGACCCAGCACTAGAGGGGGCTATTTTCAGAACAAGTCAGCAGGCACCTCAACTGTCCTGAGGGGGCACAACTTTAGAGACCCCTTGTTTGGACTAAGCCAGCTTTGATGTCGTATGATTTATGTACTTTGACCATTTGTTTTATCTTGCTAAAAACAGACTTGGTCAAACTTGATTAAAAGTATAATATAAGATAAAAAAATAAACAAAAAAATGATGGCTGCATGGTTTCTTTTTTTCCTCACATTGAGGTTTTGAATTTTTCCTCGCCCGTATGTTGGTTTAACACACAGGTGTCAAACAGGCGGCCCGCGGGCCAGGTCAGGCCCGCTAAGGGATTGAATCTGGCCCGCGAGTTAACACTCAGAGAAGCGCAAGAGAAAAACAAGCTGCGGGTTGAAATATGTCAAATTGATGTTGGAAAAGCCATGTTCCTCTCAGAAAGATACTGTAGTTGTATTTCTTTTTCTTTTTCTCTCTCTCTCTCTTTTCCACCCCTTTTTCACTCTCTGTGTCTCTCTTTTTCTCTTACTTTGTTGCTCTTTGTCTCTTTCTCTCTCCGTGTCTTTTTAACTTATTTTGCTCTAAGTTTTTTTCCTTTTCTCTCTTTTCTCTTTCTCTCTTCCTACCCTTCGCGCTTTCTTTTCTCTTTCCTCTCTTCTGTTTCTATTTCTCTCTGGATTTCTTTCTTTTTTCTTTCCCCATCTCTCACGACTTCTCTTTTTATCTCTTTTGTTTCTCACACTCTCTTTTTTCCCTCCCTCTTTCTCTTATTTCTTTATCTCTGTTTTTCTCTGTTTTAATCTACTAGTCCGGCCCCCGACAGAATGTTTGTTCTATCGTGTGGCCCCCCCGGGTTTGACACCCCTGGGTCAAGACATGTAAACCTACCTGGAGTGGTTCTCTCCTAAGGTGACAGCAATGCGGCAGATGCCGTGGCAAGTCTCCATATCGCCATTCTGGACAGCTTCACGAAGCTGTTCTTGCAAAGCCAAGACTGGAGGGACCAGCTTCAGCAAGGTGTTTATGTACCTGGATGGCAGACACACAATCTTTAAAAATATACTACTAAATACTTATATGAATCCTATACCAGCTCAGTAGCCTAGATGGTAGGGCGCCCGCTTTGAGTCTGGGAGGTCGCTGGTTCGCGCCTCGGCCGAGTCATACCTAAGACTTATAACATTGGTAAAATGGCGGCGCCCTCTGTTGGCTGCGGCTGCATCGGCTCGCTACAACGGGTCAGGTGTATCGACATTTCGTTCTGTGTACATTGTTACAAAGAATGACAATACAAAGGAAATTATTATTATTATTATTATTAAAAATTATATATACTTTTATGAATCCTACAAACTCAGAATTTTACGAAAGTGGCCGATTTTTAGTTAGGTTGAACATGTGGCCTTGAGAGTTTTGTGAGCAGGTCATGTCAACAAGTAAGAATCGACTAATACAATACTTTCTATTTGGCTTTTAGAGACTTTATTGTGTATTGAAGTTATATACTATTTTATACATTTTTTAATTTTACGTCAAGTCAAATATACTTGTTCTAAAATCTGACTCCAGTGTTTGAGGGCAAACTATGGGAGGTTTGTGGTGAACCGCACTTTGCATTGGAATGTGCCTTTTCTTCCTTTCTGTTTGTGCAGATAACAATGATTTAATTACCTCGCCTGGGGGCAAGGGCGATGACCTATCACGCTTCTCCCAATGCTTAAAACTGCATAAACACGGCGCAGACCAATCAGCCAGAGGCTGGATCATGGGGTGTGATAGATAGATATCCATATAGATATCTAGATAGATATCTAGATAGATAGATATCCAGATAGATATCTAGATAGATATCCAAATAGATAGATAGATACTTTATTCATCCGCGTAGGGAAATTCACACTTCCAGCAGTATCCTTGTGTTGAAAAATAAAATAAAATATATAGAATACAAAAATACATCCGTGCATGCCTTAGAGTCTCTCTGGTGAGTTTTGTGGTGTTCAAATTGCTTGAACATGCAATTTTGACAGTGTGTAATCAAGTATTTATCCACATCAAACAATTGAAGTAAAGGTCGAAAAGGAAGAATAGTAAAATCAACTACATGTCATAATATTTTTGCAGCTCATCAGAAATAACAATATTCATTCATATTACTCTGGGGAGTATTATAAAAGACTCCCACAGTACTGAAATTTGAATACAAAAGTGCATACTTTCTCAAGATTTTTCAAAAACAAAACAAAAAAAAATTCTATTGTTGTTTAATTTCACATTGCATGGGAGTCACATGCTTAAAAGAAAAATCTCACTGGAGCCGGACTAGTAGGTTTAAGAAAAAGAATGAGAATGGGGAAGAGAGAAAGAAGAGGGAAAAGGAAAGAGAAAGAGAAAGAGAGAGAGAACATGGGAGACAGCGTGAGAGACAGAGAAGCTGGGAGAGACAGAAAACTTGGAGAAAAAGTAAGAGAAATACAGAGAGAGAACACAATAGAGAGAAAACGAGAAAAAATGAGAGTGAAACACAGAGAGAAAAAGAGTAAAAAGAGATTGAAAAAGAAAATTAAACAAAGAAAGAAAGAGTGAGAAAGAAAGAGAAGGATCAAAAGAATAAGAAAGGAGAAAAAGATAGAGTAAGAAAAAGAAAACAAGAGTGAACATTAGAAAGAGAGTGAGGAAGAGTGAGACAAAGTGAGAAAAAAAGAAGGGAAGAGCAAAACAGAGAAATATAAAAAATGAGAAAAAGAGAGGGACAGATAGTGAGAAGGAAATAGGAAAAAGAGAAAGAAAGACAGCAAGACAGAGAAAGAAAACAATAGAGAAAAAAATGAGAGAACAAGAGAAAGAGTGAAAGAGAGAGTGTGAGAAGGAAAGAGAAAAAAAGAGAAAGGAAGAAAGAGAAAAAGAGAGCAAAAAAGAGAAAGAAAAAGAATGAAAAAAACGAGAGAGGCAAAGAGAGAGAAAGAGAGAAATACTACTACAGATGCTTTGCTATTTAAACTACGGCTCATTTTTCTCTTGCGCTTCGCTCAGTGTTGTCTACCAGGCCGGATTAAAATCCTCGGCGGGCTTGATTCGGCCCGCGGGCCGACTGTTTGACGCATGTGAATAACATCCTTAGGGAGAAAAAGAGGTATTAGCCTCTCTTCCATCACACATTTCCTGATGATTCCCTGTTGTGATCCCCTCTGCAATTACCTCGGATACCGGGGGAACGGGTTGCCTAGCAACAGGATGCGGCTGGACCAATCACATGCCCTCCAATGAGATGATTGTGATGAGTTCAAACAGAGGAGGAGAACCCGAAGGAAAGGAGAGGGAAAGAGGGACTATATAGCAAAGGCACACATCAGTCTTAAGATTTCTGAAGGATGTCAAGAAAAACTTGAGGCATGCTTTTTCACTAATATAGACATGTCCAAAGTCCGGCCCAGGGGCCAGTTACGGCCTGTGATCAGATTTTTACTGGCCCTCAAACTCTGTCATAAAATGATTAATATGCGGCCCGCCAGTAATGTTGACAGAAGTATCAAATAAATTTGGACCAAAAAAAAGAGAGGGAGAAAACAAAAGAGAGAGAGAGGAATAAAGACGTAACAAGAGAGAACGATAGATAACAGTAGAAATAAAAGAAGATAACTACAGAGAAAGAAAGAGAAAAAAGGTAAAGACATAGAATGAGATAGAGGGATAGAATGAGATAGAGACATAGAATGAGATACAGTAGAATGAGAGATAGAGAAATAGACATAAAATGAGATAGAATGAGATAGATATAGAGAAATAGAGATAGAGAGATAGATAGAAAGAGAGAGAGAAATAGTGACATAGTGAGATAGAGAGAGAGAGGGAGATATAGAAAGAGAGAGATTGATAGATAAAGATATAGAAAGAGATTGATAGATATAGAGATATAGAAAGAGATTGATAGAGATAGATAGATAGAAAGAGATAGAAATAGAAATAGAGAGAGAGAAATAGTGAGAGATAGAGATAGAGAGAGATAGAGATAGAGATAGTGATAGAGAGATAGAGAGAAAAAGAAAGACTGAGTCGGTGAAGGCTATTATTATTCAAGGTACCAGAGACGAATGCTCGAGAATGAAGAAAACTGAAAAAAAGCACGATGAAGTAAACAACTCTATAGTGTATCTCAGGCATGTCTAAAGTCTGGCCCAGGGGCCAGTTACCGCCCAGGATAGAATTTTTACTGGACCGCAGCCTCTGCTAGGAAATTTATGATATCTGGCCCGCCAGTAACGTTGACCGCGGTATGAAATACATCTGTAATAAACAAATATAATATCAAGATGCACTGCCAGTCAAAGCATGCCGACTACAAAAAGCGAACCGCAAACGAACGCTGTGAAAGGGTGAAGCAACTGGAAGCTGTTTTAACGGCACAGCAGTGCCTTTTCACAAGTCAAATGAGAATGCTACAGAAGCGAGCTACGAGGGCGGCAAACTTGGGGGGGAATTTTTAAAGACTGTTCGAAGAGTAGGCCCATTCACCTTTACAGCTTACCAAAATCTGGCCCGCTTTTTGAAAAGTTTGGACACCCCTGCACTAATACATAATAGATTAGAATAATATAGAACTCAACACATTCAAAATCAAAGGTCAGTGTCTAGATGTAGGCCAATCAGTGATGCGAAGGTAAGAAGTAGCATTCCTTTCCCCCTCCTCCATCTTTATGCTGGCATTCCACTTTTTAAAGAGAAGGGTAATGAGCGCTCGCCACATCTGAATCGACCGATGGCGATGACATCGCGCCCCGGCTCTGTAACCATAGCGACACCATCCAACCGAGACATGCCGCCTTCTTCCTCCACCCCCTCTCCTCTCCTCTCCTCCTCTCTTTTAGTTGTCAACACGCCCCGTCATAACTTCCCTCCCTCCTTTGTACTAAAGGATTTTCTACATTTGAATATAAAGGATTTTATATGATTGAAGTTACATTTAGTGAGTTTAATGCTATAGTTATTTACTGACTGTGCCTTTTTTCAATGAGCAGTGAAAGTTAGAATTAGAATTTACCTTTATTATCATTGTTATAACATGGGTTGAATATATTGTGACAACAAAATTGGACGTGGCACTCCAGTATCACATTTTACAGTGAGGATAGAAGAGAACAAAGAGGATGTTTGTACTGTCCTTGTTGCAGGCTTTGTTTTCCTTCAGAGGGGGGTGTATGAGGGGGTGAGGGACAGACAGAGATGGCCGGATCCAACTAGATGTTTGATCTTACTGTCCACACGGTCCAGTGTTTTTTCCCTAATTGCTCAGTCCTCGTATTGAATGAATTTGGGAAGTACAGGCCTTAATCATGCCTGATTAAAGTTGCCGGCGACGATATAAGCTCCGTCGGGGTGTGCGAGCTGCTGTTTATTGATAGCAGTGGGCAGGAGATTTAGCGCTATGCTAACGTTAGCATCCGGGGGAACGTACAGTTCAGGGCAGGCATGAGTGGTGGAAGATGTTTACAGAACGAGACGTACTGCTAATAAGATAATCAGCACATCCAGACGGAGGACGGCAGGCGTTGTTTTGAGAACAACGCCCTGATGACGTAGAAACGCTCCGTGTTGTTTTGAGTATTCCAGACATTCCGATGCCCGGGGGGAAGGGCGTCCTTGGCACGCCCATGGGAGGAGTCGGGAGGCCATTATGCGGGGAGAAGATGGTGAATAGGAGAGAGCTAAAGGACTTCAGAAGATGGCTTCCCAGAGACGCTAATTTTCGATGGAGTACACTTGGTTAATGGAGTCAGATAACTAATTCGAACAATTTGGTAAACAGTACATTTTGATATTTGATTTCCAACAGTACTCAGCCATTCCCCTCCAAATGGACTTTTTAGGCTAACATTGCCCAAAGGAAATGTTTTTCAGTATTCCCATGACAACCTTTTAAGATATTTCAATGTAAAATTTCGAGGTTGACCACTCTTGTTAGGAAAATCCTGCCTTTAAGATACGAGTATGTCCATTTAATGAATGAATGAAAACTTTATTCGAACATCAAAATAAAAACAGAAGAAAAACAATAACTCAACAGCAAAATAATGTTACATAATATGCTCGAAAAGAGGTAGTAAGAAGCAAATGCTTATATTACCTACCACTTCCCCACCAAATATACCAATGATATAACAACAATAGTAATAATATTATCAATAACAGTTATGATATAACAATAGCAACAATAACAACAAAGTTAACCATAGTTGTAGACGCACAATTCCCAATCTCTCGCCCATTTTCTTCATCTCTGTATTCCGCCAGTCATGTTCCTTTGTATTGAAATTTGAACTCGTGAATAGTTGGACATTGTTTGATCTCGTCTTGTCAATTGTTCCAAAGTTTGACTCCGCACACAGACACACACATACTTTTCCTGGTGGTTCTCACCTTTGGGATTTGGAATTCACGACAGTTATAATTTCCCCTTTTTCGAATGAACCATTTTATGGATGCTTTCTGGCACTATGTTTTTGTTGACCTCAAATAGCAGTTGTGCATTTAATAATTTTAATCATTTGGACTGCAAGAATAAAATATGAGTATGATCTCGATATCCTACCCTGTGTTCTAATTGCACGTTATTGGAAAATAAAAAGGGTCTGTAGTCAACTTTTGTAATGATTGCCCCAGACTTCTGCACAATACGATCCCAAAACTGTATATACATCCTACATGCCCACACTTCTTGTGTAAATATTGTGTAAATTATAACCTTTATCTTCTTTGTTTTCTTTTATCCTCACTGTTAAATGTGAACCTGGAGTGCCACGTCCAATTTCATTGTCACAATATGTTCAACCCATTTTGTAACAATGACAATAAAGGTATATTCTATTCTATTCTATTCTAATGTGTTAAGTATGGCAGAACTAGAGAAAATTTATGGACTTTAGAGTGCCCCATTTCCTCATTTCTCCATGAGAGACTTAGAAGACCGGCACGCACCTTTGGGAGTCTGGCTGCGAGATGGCATTGACCAGTGCCTCCACGGCGGTGTCGAAGAGCTCGGGGTCGGGGAGTGCAACGAAGCAATCGTGCACCAGGGCTTCGGTTTCGCTAAGCGGCACATCCAGCAGCACCCACGACGACAAGCAGCGAAGCACTCGGGCCTTCACCGCCCCGGGGCTGTCAGTCCGTCGCAGCAACTGCTGCAGGAGAGGACAGACCGAACACCACTCCTGGCCCAGGGCACCTCGGACCTGAGAGGGAGAAAAGGAATGAATTAAAATAGGTATCGACTACAAAGGCTAAGAACACCAAGCACGCCGATGTACCTGCAGTGTTCTGGTTTGCCTGCGTCCCTGCGTCCTAGACGCATGATTTTTGCTTGGGACGTATCGTCTTAAATCAACGTGCGTCGCGTCCCCGGGACGCAACTTTTTTGGACAAGAAATTGTCATTTTTACCCGATTACATTTTTTTTAAACAAAGATTTATCGCACTCCAAACTTTAATTTCAGGCAGATCCGCCATTGTTGTTTTGGTCTCGCGGTTCGAGTTTTCGTCTGCATGCCGATCTCGGCAAACGAGATCTCGTTGTTTCGAGATTACGTCATTGTGGTGGTGGTTGTCGTCAAGGGAAGGTGAAGGCTAAGTATGCCTCCGAAAATAGTTAGTATTGGGTGAAAATCAACACAAAATTGATAGTTTCTTCAGTGTCGGTAATAAGTCGAAACTTAATGCAGAAATTGATAACAACGGCAATAATTCCGGCACGAAAAAACGGCGCAGAAATTTTTCGGAAGATCACGAAGGCAAGGAAAACACGTGTGTTGAAGCAGACGATTCGACGAAAGAAAACAAACAAAAGAATACTCCTAGCAAGGACTTTTCTGCCCAAATGGACTCAATTATATTCCTGGTGACGCTATGAGGAGGATGATAATGGATTGGACCTTGAGAACTTTTCACAGGTCAAAATGAACACTGTACCTGTCCCTTTCTATACTGCGGCAACCGACTGGTCTGGAACTCCTCCGGAAGGACGGTGAGAAGCTCCAGCAGCGCAAGGCAGCGCGCCCTGCCATCGATCCCTCCTCCGTCCTCCTGGAACACCCTCACCATCTCGGACACTGCACCGGGCCAGGCCTCCGGCATGGTGTTCAGGGCCAGGGACGCCAGCGCCACGCAGAGCCGCGTCAGCACCATCTTGGCGCCCGAGGAAAAGCAGGCTATGTGTGTGAACAGCTGACTTTTCAGGGACTCGTACTGGTCACTGGGGATGTCCGACCAATATCGGGAGATTTTGGTGTGGAGAGCGCTGGCGCCGAAATACTGGATCTCCGGCACCTGTTTAGAAAATTGTTGTTTACGACTCCCTCTATGCATGTGACAGTGAGTGTGTTTTGTACCTTGTCGGGGCTGAGCAAAGCCCAGCAGAACTGCCAGGCCTGAGGAGACACCTGGGCTTGCATAAGCCATTTTTGGGCCATGTTCTTGTTTTCGATATTAGGATCATAATAGAGCTGGTGGAGAGCCTGCAAGGAACATAAGGGAAACGTAACTCCAATTTGTCACATACTTGCAGTAGGTACAGTAGAGGCTTACAAATAAATTAAGAGCAGAGTTATACACAATATAAACCCTTATCCTTTTTCCTCACTGATTAGTATTGAAGGATTTTATACGATTAAATACAAGTTACATTTATTGAAAGCAATGAAGATTTTCACCGAGTAGGCTTAAGTTTAATGACAAGTCACGCTGATCCGAATGCAGAATATTTTGTCTAGTTCTGTTGATAACAGGAATCTGACAGAGGACGGCAGGCATTGTTTGGAGAAACGCTCTCCGTTGTTTCGGTTGGTCCAGACATCGCAGCGCTCTTCTCAGAGATGGTGGAGCTCATTCATTGGCACGCCCATGGGAGGAGCCGGCACACAATCTTGCGGAAAGACGTGGGCCAGGAGGCGAAGCGGGAGAACTTGAGGGAGAAGGCTGGAGGACTTCAGAGAGGGCTTCCCAGAGACTCAGACGACACTAATTCGACTTTGATTCAATGTACAATGAAAGGTCAGGGCAGGCGGTGGCAGATGTTGTTTACAGGACGAGACGTACTTCTGATAACAACGTCTGGGAGTGCGGTGTGAGATTGTGGAGCCCGCCCATGGGAGGAGCCGAGACACCATCATGCGGGGAAAAGATGGCCAATAAGAGAAAGCTAAAGCTAGTTGCAGATGACACATAGCAAATTGGAGAAAGGTGGTGTCCTTGATTTGTTTGTTGAGATTTATAAATGATCCTAGAAAAATCAGAGGGGGGTAGTCGTCTCCTGAGGGCACACTTAAATACTGTATCTATTTAGTCCGATTAAACAAAAACAGTAATTCTAACACCAAGGTATTTCGATTTTCGAAATGACAGAAAAATACGTGTGATCTGATATACTGTCAGAGTTTGCATATGAACAAAATCACCATCACTGTAGAATTTAAACTGATGTTTTCACTCAGCATAAAATGGAATCCAGCAGCAATAGTGTAAAATACATTACGAAAAAAGCCCCAGGACACTTTTTGCTTTATTAGGAGTTGACCTAAAAAACGGTGCTTTAAAGTACAACTGCTGAGAAGTATTTGGCAAGCCACTTGGAGTCATAGTGAGTGATGTCTTTTCAACTCGTACAGGTACAAATGTGAAATTAAAGGTTGGTTTTAGAACAGCCATCCATCAACGCTACTACATTAAAAACACTTAGGGGTTTCATAATGCAATTATTTATAAAAAGCAAGAGTTTTTAAGATAGTCAGTCTCATCATTTGAATGCCTATATTAAGAAAAACTAGATGAAAATTGTGCATACATGATAATTATTCTTCTCCTTAAAGGATTTTATGCATTTGACTATAAGGGATTTTATACGATTGACTACAAGTTGCATGTATTCGGTTTAATGCAGTGGAGATATTGACTGACTGGGCTTTAGTTCAATGTCAGGGCAGGCTGTTCGAAATGCATAATATTTTGTCTAGGAAATTTTGATAACAGGGCTCGTGGATTTGCTGACCAGACATCAAGGCGCTGGTGTATGAGATTGTGAAACCCAGGGGGCTTCCTTGGCACGCCCATGGGAGGAGCCGGCACGCCATCTTGCGGGGAGATGTGAGCCAATAAGAGAAAGCTAAAGGACTTCAAAAGAGGGCTTCCCACGGACTTCAACGTCACTTCGGCCGTCTTCGATGGAGTACACTTAGTTCTTCTGTTAGGAAAAATAAACATCCTGCCCCCGTGTGAAATGTCGGCTTTCCTGGTAATTTTTCTCTCAAGAAACGAGGGTGCATAATTGTTGGATGAACGTAGGTTGTGTTTGGTAAATGGAGTCAGATAACTAATTCGAACAATTAGGTAAACGGTACGTTTTGATAGTTCAATTCCAACATCCTTTAATACAAAGTTAATATTCTGCCTTGCCAATACAATTGGGTTTATCTGCACTTTTGGTCATGACATCAAAATTTGTTCATCAAGTAAATAGTGAAAAAAGCTAAAAATGCACTGATAATTTTCTGAATCAGATCAGGATTATTTTTTTCTTTCAGTTTGAGTCCGAACAGCTCTACTTCCCTATTCGGCTAATTGGGCTATTAAAGTCAAGGATCATTAGTGCAGCTCATTATACTTCCCATACTAGTCAAGAGGAAGAAAGGCCTTGCAACTCCGGAGCCAAAAAAGACACAGAACAGTTCCCAGGTGTCCCAGTCAGAGACATGCTTTCTTAAAAAAAAACTTCAGGGAGCAAGATTTTTTTGTGTATGTATAACAAACTAAGCTACTGTAGTGTATATCATACTTCATATAGAAGAGAGGACTAGTTACAATTACAAAAGAGAAGAGCCTTGAGTGGCATAAGTGTGAAAACCTTTATGGGTAATTCATAGGTACTGTAAAATTCGGACTATAAACCGGGACTTTTTGCCAGGCTTTAAACCCTGCGGCTTATGCAATGATGCGGTTAATGGCCACCAGGGGGCGCCCGAGGAGTACAGGTAAGAGTGAGATACGTGGAACATATGTGTTGAGGAAGTTTAATACAACTTGGCTTTTTGTGGGTAAAAAAAATTACCATGAACAGACCATCATTATGGAAAAAGTGTCAATCGAAACGGGAGGGCTAACTACCATTTCGGGAATCATTTTTGAGTCTATTCATCCGAAATATTGTGGCAAAACATACGGCTTACATGAAGCAATGTCCAACAAAGCAGACATGCTTTTAGGCGGATTTCTATTTGTTGTCATGATCGTGTGTTTTGTAATAAATATCTGACACGGTGGCATTCTCTGGATTGTCCTTGATGTAAAGAAACCATTTTCACAGACAGTCAAAAAAGTTGAAGACGGCCGGGGGACGTCACGGTGAGTTACCTCAGCTTTATAGTTTTTGGGTATCTTGTTGGAATTTTAAATTCATTCAACAATTATGCGCGCTCGTTTTGAGAGAGAAATGACCAGGAAGCCGGCAATTCCACACGGGGGCGGATTTATTCCTAACAGCAGATCTAAGTGTATCCAACAGGAGACTAACCCCCCTCCGAGTTGCCCAGGATCATTTATACATTTCAACAAACAATGCAAAGACATCCTACTATTCCCCTATTGGCTATGTGTCATCTGCAATTAACTTTAGCTTTCTCTTATTGGTTGTGTTCTCCCCGCAGGATGGCGTGTCGGCTCTTCGCATGGGCGCGCCAGGCAGTTGTTTGCGCTCAACAATCTCAACCAACAGCGCCTTGATGTCTGGTCGTTCTGCGTCAGCACACCCATGCATCCCGTTATCAGAAGTGCGTCTTGGCTCGTCCAAGACAAAACCTCTGCCACTTATGCATTTCACACAGCCTGCCCTGACCTTTTATTGTACATTGAACTAAAGCAGTCAGTAAATATCTTTATTGCATTAAACTGAATACATGTAACTTGTAGTCAATCGTATAAAATCCTTTAAGACTGATGGTGCGGTTTCTCTGATGAGTATATTTTGGATCATATCTTGAATCCCAAGAGTTGAAGCTTTCCAATGATATGTGGCTTGACGTATTTCAGTGACTGGTGAAATCATACAGACTTGTATTTTGTTTAATAAAAAGTCAAGCCGCCCACTGTTAAGGGGTACAATATATTATCAAAACTCTTTCTGTGTACCATTTTATTTGTAAATGTCTCATGTTTCAATGTGGGTCTATGCGTCTTATAGTCAGGTGCGGTTTATGCAGGTACAAAATGTTTTTGCCTTTAAAAATGTACTGGGTACGGCCTTATAACCAGGTACGCCTTGAAGTCCGGTAAAATTTTACGGTATGCATCAGGGTAACCAATAGCAGTGTGCTAGACCAATATGAGGCCCATAAGATAGCATTGAATTTTTGGGGGGGAACTTCATCTTTGATACAAGCATAGTTAGTTGCCTGCTTGCGATACAGCATCAGAGCAATCAACATTATCAGGGATGTCACACACCAGGCCACCACCTCTTTCATCTGTTGCCCTCTGATGGGTGCTAGTCAAGTCAAGTCACATTTATTAGCACAGGCCTTGATTACAAAATATCTCGAAATACTGCACAGGCATTACTGCATTCCATGATCTAAAACTTGCATGCAATCAAAGAAAAAAAAAATGAAAACCCCAGCATGAGGAAAATTAAAAACCTAGAGAAGGGGTGTTGTGGATTATTGGAGTCGAGCTTGACATAAGGAGAACACATTAGTTTAAAACGAGAAATTCCAGGCTTGTTTCTCCCGAGTGTAAATGTCAGCGAATGTTATTATTAATCGCCTTGGGCTGCCAAGGAATAACATTCTTCTTGGCGTGGAACATGCGGTCAAGCGACCCCAACGAGTTCTTGGAAATTGTGTAACTGTGGAAAATCGAAAGAGGACGAAAACATTCTGTCTGGTAGCGTGCATTTTGAGATAAACACGTGCGTCATTGCGAGGGGGACATGCTACGTAATACGAGATGTTGTCTCAGGATATAAAAAGCTGATCGTCTATTAGACGAATGAGAACTCTGTTTTGAACTCTGACGAAGATAAATAAACGGCTTCTCCCTCTCCCGCCAAGAACTTCTGTGTACTTTTGAGCATATTTTGGGGCATATTTCTCGGGCTGCTCCGAAAGGGGCCACACAAGAGGTGCTGGTCTCTATAAACAAGAACAAATGGGCGGTCACCCCCCAAATGAGTGTGCAAAACAGTGAAAAATATATATCTTATCAGTTGCATTGAAAAAATGGATACTCATAAAGTTTTAATAAAGGGACGGGGACAGTTTACTATTCTTTACTAATGGGTAATCAAGTCGGAAGAGATGGGTTTCAAGTCCAGATCTGAAGATGAACAGGGCATTGGAAATTCAGAGGTCGGGTAGTATTGAGTTCCAGAGCTGGGGACAGAGCAGCTGAGGGCTCGGCTCCCCATGGAGCCGAGACGGGGAACGGGTACGGTGTGATGGAGGGAGGAGGAAGATCTGAGGGGGCGGGATGGCATGAAAATTGGCACTTGCCCATCACCGTACATAAGATTTAATAATCTACCGGTTAACTTGTTGCAAACAATGATCCGTTGTTGACTATGTTAACAACGACAATAAAGACAATTCATTTCAGTTTCCGTTCCTGCTATTAAAGTTGATAACCCTACCCAGAATCGTTCTAAAGGAAACAGAGACACGAACTGAGACAAAACAGTGTGTATTAAATGCTGCCTTTAATGGATTGGATAATAGCTCCTTGGAAGTATATTTTGGGTTGCAATATCAAGACTGTATCAAAAGTCAAAACAATGCATCAGGACACCCATAGGATGACACTTTTAGCTAATGATTTCATCCCATAACATTTCCATTACGGTTCATTTGTATTCTAGGACATGAATATAGAGCCCAAGGGCAAGTCGAGTATTCCCCGAGCGACCGCAACATCTAAACACCATCTAGTCGACAAGATCTCGCTCGTACCAACTGGCCAAACCCGAACACATCAGAGCGACGGTAGAGAGGCGGAGGAGTGACGCGAGTGAGAAAATGTCATCCTCGCCATCTGCTCTCACGTTTGCCAATGCCACGCTAATTTGTGCCAAATGACTCAAAGCGAGCGCTAACTGGCACTCGCGAAGGATCAATGACGGCCGGGAAAAATGCCTGCTTATTCTGACAAGGGCACTCGGTTTTACAGACAGAATTATAAACCATGAGAACCAAGGACGCAGAAAACAGAAACCATGTCAAAAAAGAAGAGCTTAACCTATATTCGTTATTTTACAATTTGCAACACATTCAAATAAAAAAACAAAGATAATGGAATCACTCATTGTCAGTACAAGATGTTAAGGGTCATTGACGTCCATGTTTGGGTGGGAAATCGGCAATATTTTTCTGAAAATTCTACTTTCCTTAAATTAATTTCAAAAATGAAATCAAGAAGATTAAAAAAAAAACTTACTTTAATACAGAAAAAAAAAATTAAGGGTCAAATTAATCGGCTACTGGATGTAACCATGACAATTTCAGATATTGTTTAGCCTTTGATACAAATTTAGACAACAAAATATCAAGATACCTAATTGTTCCCGATTTCTGGAAAAGCTCTTAGGTCAATTTTTTTCAATTTATTTGCCTTTGAGATTTCAAAATGAGGCGAGAGCTGAAAAAAATCTCAGTAATTTATGATTTACTTGTCGGTTACATCTCTAAACAGATCCTGCTGCTTATATTTGAGGGGGCCTTATCATGGCTGCAGAGCCGGAGCTAAAGCTAAGCGGCTAGCGGTGTTAAAAGCCTTTGGTACCGTCCTTAATCATGGGAAATGTCAACTCTCTAGCAAATAAGACCGACGAACAACATTAAAGCGTACAGGGAGTGCAGTTTGCTGTGTTTTACGGAAACGTGGCTCACGTCTAGCATCCCGGACGCTAACGTGGAGCTACCCGGCTTCAGCGCTGTTAGACAGAGACATGAAAGCCTGTGGGAAGCGGAGAGGAGGCGCTATCTACGTGAACAGGAGGCGGTGTAACCCTGGGCACAAAGATTTCCATCTGCTGCAGAGACGTCGAACTTTTGGCCTAGCGTATGATGTCATCCACTCCGCTGTTGCTAAACTACAACACAGCACCCTGAGGCCATCCTGTTCATCTGTTAATAAACAACAAAAGGATACTGCTGGAAGTGTGAATTTCCCTACGAGGATGAATCAAGTATCTATCTATCTATCTATTTCCAAAATCCTCATGTTGACAGGGAAGCAACAAGTTTTCCCTCATCCATAGCATGAAAAAGCCGGGTCAGGGTGTGTAACTGGCAAGTGTTGACAATGCCGATCTTTGTCTGTTCAACAAAAGAAAGAACAAAAGTGTGGCCACCGAGCCAGGCACCATCGTCTTTAAAGCTATGTACAATAAATTCAAAAACACAAAAGAATGTTACTAGAATAGTTTTTTCCCCCCATTTTCGCAACATCGCAAAAATTCACCCAATGCTGTCCCAGTCTGATGCTGGGATTCATGCGTTTCTTACCGCCCGTCTCGATTACTGTAATGGACTACTCTCAGGTCTCGATGTCTAGTCATTCCAAAAGCCGAGAAGTAACCCGCAGGTTCTAGAGCGTTCTCCATTCGGACCCTAGTGCTGTAGAATACTCTTCCCTTAGAAATTTGATCTGCAACCACTGTGTTAGTGTTTAAATCGAGGCTTAAGACCCAATATGTCCAATAACTTATGAGGGAAGTTAATTTCTAACTATAATGTATTGTATTTATGATATTGTTCTCTAGTTCTGCCATACTTAACAAATTTTATCCTCCAAAAATGTGCAATTAGAACCATACACAGGGTAGGATATCCAGATCATACTCATATTTTATTCCTGCAGTCTAAATTATTAAAATTTAGATGATTTAGTCAAATGTTTCACTGCACAACTGCTATTTAAGGTCAACAAAAACATAATGCCAGAAAACATCCATAAATGATTCATTCGGAAAGAGGGAAATGATAACTTAAGGGGCTGAGGTCAATTCATAATCCCAAAGGTGAGAACCACCAGGAAAAGTATGTGTGTGTCCGTGTGTGGAGTCAAACCTTGGAACAATTTACAAGACGAGATCAAACAATGTCCGACTATTCACGTGTTCAAATTTAAATACAAAAAAGCATTACTGGCTGAATACAGAGATGAAGAAAATGGGGTATGAGTGATACAAGAGATTGGGAATAGTGCGTCTCGTTAACTTTGTGTTATTGTTGCTATTGTTATATCATAACTGTTATTATTACTATTGGTGTTATTATCATCTGTGTTTTTGGTGAGGAAGATGAAGGGGAAGGGAAAATAAGCATCTGCTTCTTACTCCCCCTTTTCGAAAATACCGTATTTTCCGCACTATAAGGCGCACCGGGTTATAGGGCGCACCCCGAAAAAATAGTTTTTGGTCCTATTTTTGACATACATAAGGCGCACCGGATTATAAGGCGCTACGATGGAAACGTGGACAAAACAGTCAGATAGTTCAGTCCAACTTCTTACCCCCTTAACATTCCGA
Organism: Urocampus carinirostris; assembly: GCF_059441175.1. Taxonomy (NCBI): domain Eukaryota; kingdom Metazoa; phylum Chordata; class Actinopteri; order Syngnathiformes; family Syngnathidae; genus Urocampus; species Urocampus carinirostris. Next base: position 40,362,032 of record NC_142360.1, on the reverse strand, counting down.
AAGCTTGCAAAGACGCAAATACGTGTCGAGAACACGTGCGGATGCGGTGTCCGTACGATGTCACTCAAATGCATCGTTCCATCATTCGGAAGGTTAAAGTCTTGGGATTCAAGAAATGCCAACCATTCCTTAGTTTCTATTTTCTTTTTCGCTCGCAACTTTACTGTGCATATGACACTAAACACTTGGAATTGAGTTTAATTTAAAAATAGACACTCCATTCCATCCATTATCTGCACCGCTTATCACAGAAACATCGAGTTCAGTCTGAAACAAGATACAGGGATAATATATAGCCAGAGTAGCTCACTGAATTTGTTGTGTTCATAATAATGTGCAGCCAATGTCCTCTTATATCCGTGAGTTTAGTAAATCCAGGAGAATAAAATATTTACAAATACAGTATAGTAAAAAATGCTTTCTGTATGCCGTCAACCACGTGCTATACATATTCATCTTTTTCGACCAATTGCAGGCTTTGTTTTGCTGTTTAAGCCAATGCCAGCCTGTAAATGATAAAAAAGGATCCGCCCCTTGACCTCCGAATAACTTTAGCCAATAGTGATCGATTCAAATGATGATTGACACATTGGTTAGCCAATGAAACGCCGGTATATAAATCCCAGCATACACCGCGGACTATTTGGCGTTCGGGGGAAAATCGAGTCGGCGGCTGCAAGTTAGTTGGAAGACTTTGCGACTTAATTTTGATCCATAAATAAGGCGCTCTGTATTATAAGGCGCATGGTCAGCTTTTGAAAAAAATAAAGGCTTTTAGGTGCGCCATATAGTGCGGAAAATACAGTATGTAACATTATTTTGTTGTTGAGTTATCGTTTTTGTTCTCTTTTTATTTTGATGTTCGAATAAAGTTTTCATTCATTCATTCATAGCATTCATGGGCTCCAGCATCCCCGCGACCCTACTGAGGATAAGCGGTGCAGATAATGAATGGATGGAAAGTGGGTATTACGTAGGATTCGGTATCAACGTAATTTGTCGGTGTGAAATAAGCATGAAGCTCATATGAGTCATACAACCCACATCAGGTTCTTTTTTAACAGATCAATTCAATGTGATTAAGTTATTAATGGATCTCATGGAAGGGTTAATTATGCATGCAGAAAGGTTGATTAGTTCCTGTCTTAATTAGAAAAAATTACAGAAAATAGCCTAAATGTCGGTTATATGAATGAGCAGCATCGTCATTCTGTCTTTAATGACATCGCCATCTTCCATGTACGCACCTCCCCCTCTTGTACATCCTGCACCCTCCTAATACCCCCCACCACCCCATCCTTTCCATTTCAGCACATTAAACTCTGCTCACTCATACATGCACCGACCCACCTTCCCGTCTCCATCCTCCCCCCGGCATCCCTTCAGTAGCCTCTGTGGCCACCCAGCAGGGAGATTTATGCTAGCAACACAACATCACAAGCAGTTCAGCACCCTAAATCAATGTTGGACAAAATGGTGGACGAAAGGGCATTACTGTTGCTTCAAAATGCGAAGGTCCGCGCAACTCGCTAGGTTTTATTTCAGCCAGCCAATACAGAATTCACAATGTGGCGTTGGAGTAATTGGGCCCAGAGAGTCGGGTGATTTATCAGACAATAGTCAGCAACATGTCTCCTTTTGCAGCATATTTTCTGATAATAAGAATGTAAAAGATGTGAAGATGTAGAATGGTATTTTAGTTTTCTTATTGTTTATCTCAAACTCATCAATGTGCCATGAACTTTGATGATACATTTTAATGTCTGACATGCATTGGATACATCTGGAGCTACCCGGAGCTACCCGGCTTCAGCGCTGTTAGGGCAGACAGAGACACAAAAGCCTGCGGGAAGCGGAGAGGAGGCGGACTCGCTATCTAGGTGAACACGAGGTGGTGTCACCCTGGGCACAAAGATTTCCATCTGCTGCAAGGACGTTGAACTTTTGGCCTAGCGTGTGACGTCACCCACTCCGCTGTTGCTAAACTACAACACAAGACCCCGAGGGCATCCTGTTAACCTGTTAATAAACAACAAAGGATACTGCTGGAAGTGTGAATTTCCCGACGGGGATGAATAAAGTATCCATCTATCTATCTATCTATCTTCATTTCTCTCTTTGCTCTACACCAGGGGTCAGCAACCTTTTCAGTGTGGAGTGCCACTTTCAAATGTCTTTGTAAATCAGTGTGCCACACCAAGATTCATGACTGGCACAACAATTTTTTAAATCCAACAGAGCTGTCATTTGACACCAGTCCGAATATACAACATGGATATACATTGAAATAGTATAACTGACCAATTTATCTTCCTCTATTCTTGTTCATCGACAAACTAAAAAATGAATGTGAGCAACATGTGGAGAGGCCTGTAGACATCCATGACTTCAACTATTTTTCATCAACAATGAACTACAATCAAAATCAAGTGATATGGACAGCTACCATACCATTCACCAATAAAACCTTATTTTAGAATCTATCAAAACTTGAAACGCACACTCACTTCTTTAATATATTCACCATCAGTAATGGTTTTACTTGCTTTGCTATGCAGTGAGCAATGTGATAGCTTGCTTCAGTGGTGGCGTTTGTAGCAGTGACAATTGTTTTCAGGGTCGGTTGTTCATCCTTGAATTCATGTTCATGATTCATCTCGTAATGACGCTTAACACTTGACCTGCGAGGTACAACGCTCTCGAGGCATAATGCACAAACAGCACGGTCATTTTTGGCGCAAAGCCTCAGTCATCTGTCCACGCTGGCTGTAAATAGAGATTTTTTTCGCTGGAGGAGCTGTTGTGATTCGTTCAAATATCGCACGCTGGTGTTTCTGTGGGTGGGTTAAAACACAGATCTTTCCTCCTCTGCCAGGCGTGGAGCAGACACGCTCACACACGGAGCAGAGTAGAAGGGGCATTACCGTAAAGCCTCTAAATAACACGGCTCGCAACTGAAAATGTCTGAATTTCACCTAAAAATGTGCATGGGGAAAAAAAAGATGATTATTTTGCCATGCGCTCGTGGTTAACCCCTAGCGTGCCATAGGTTGCCGACCCCTGCTCTAGACACTAGTATTGAGACATTTGACGACATATTTTGACACTCACTGTGTTGTCTTAACATCAACCACAATATGTGAATGTGTGCTTCTTATTCTAAGCATACTAAATTTCAATGATGCACATAATAACATAACAAATTTAACTAGGAATGTGTGAATATTGATATCAGGGACCGGTATCAATACCTTTCATATTGTATCAGAACTCTCCGATAAAAGTGTCGGATGCCTTCGAGAAGATGAGATGAAAGGAATGGTAAACTGTTACTGGATAAATACAAATATGACTAGCATCCACACTGCTTTTTAACACAGGAAAACCAGTCATTCTGACACATTTGAAGTCCCCATATCTCCTTAATTACGATTGGTGGTTAGATAAAAGTTGTGGTGTCTGGAAGTTTTTTCTAAATCTATTATTTTTTTAAATTTCTTTCAGGTCGTTTAACGGAGTTCACGCAACCTGAAAACGTGTTTTGTGTGCAGGCTTGGGTAGGGTTACTTTAACTGGATTACTTTCAATGACTTTTGGATGACTCTAATACCAAATATGCTAATAAAAGACAAAAGAAACTAAATATGAGTAAAATGATGACTCACAACACGCGGTAAGCTTTCTCTCCTGGCTTTGATCTCTTTGATCTCCGGCAAAACGAACATCAAATGCGACAAACAAAATGAAAATCAATCCAAACAGCTTGCCAACATCATTTTTGCCATTACTCCCCAAGCCTGCACAAAATTTAGTCATTTGATTCCTATTTAGTTTCTTTTGTCTTTTATTAGCATATTTGGTATTGGAGTCATCCAAAAGTAATTGAAAGTAATCCAGTTAAAGTAACCCTACCCAACCTTGTTTGTGTGCTAGAATTTGCAGACACCAATTCATGACATCCACTACACAGCATCATCTCCAAACAGAAGAACAGCTTCAGCGACAGACTGCTGTCACAGTCTTGTTCCACGGACAGACTGAGGAGATCATTTCTCCCTCATGCCATGAGGCTCTTTAACTCCACCCGGGGGAGTAAAAGCACACATGAAACCCCACCCCTACATTTGGATATGACCCTATTTTTATTATAGAGTGTATTTTCCGTAGCACTATTTAAATACTCTATATTAACACGTTATATTTCGTATTTTTGTATTATATATCTTTCATTTTATTTTTCAAAGCATGGATACTACTGGATGTGTGAATTTCCCAAAGGGGATGAATAAAGTATCTATCTATCTAAACTCTTTGACAGCAGCTTTAAAAGTGGGTTTACATTTTTGATATTTTTTGGCGGGTACAAATTTGATACAATTAAAATGTAATTTATTACACTTTCTTCATTTTTGTTTGGTGTAATAAGTCTAAATGAAATATGAGCTTTAGGTGAAGTGGTAGGAAACGAGTATCTTACATATTTACAGACGTATAGCATACATTTATATGTCTTTGTTTATTGTTCATTTATTTTTCAAACACTTGGGGTTATTTTGTATTTTAGAATATTACGTTGTAATGTGCACATTTTTTCTATCTGTCCAAAACTTCAATATTTGAATATAAGAGGACATTAAAAATGTGTTTAAAAAACAGTCTAATTCATCGATTAATCGAAATTATAATAGACTGATTCGTCAATTATTAAAATAATCGTTTGTTGCAGCCCTAATATCAGACACTCGTACTAACACTGAGATAAAGTCAAGTCATGCTTATTTGTATAGCCCTTAATCACAAGAAGTCTCAACAGATCGCAAACTATTATGACAGCATCCCCTGATCTAAAACCGACATTAGGGCAAGGAAATACTCAAAAACCTCAAGTCAAGTTTAATTGTATAATCACAAGGAGTCTCAAAGGGCTGCCCAGACCACAAACTATTACAGACTATTATGACACCAACCTCTGATCCAAAACCGACATGAAGGCAAGGAAAAACTGAAAAACCTCAGCATGAGGAAATTAAAAACTCTTGGGAAGGGGGCTGTACATAAGGTAATCCCCCTTCCAGGATGACCAAATGTTGCAAGAGTTTGGATGGGTGGTTAGAGCGCAGCTCCACAGTGTAGAGGTATAGGGTTCAAGTCCAGCTACTGCAGCCCCCCCCCCGTGTAGAGTTTGCATGTTCTCCCAGTGCGTGCGTGGGTTTCCTCCCACATTCCCAAAAACATGCATGTCAGGTGAGTTGGCCAGTACAAAATGTCCCTAGGTGTGAATGTCTGTCTTTGCGTGCCCTGCGACTGGCTGGCAACCACTTCAGGGTGTCCCCTGCCCGAAGATAGCCGCGACCCTACTGAGGATAAGCGGTGCAAATAATGGATCGATAGACTAAATTCACCGCAAGTGGGGAAAGAACTAAAAAATATACTGAAATAATGGTTTGTGGGTTTCAAATCAAATCAACTTGTTTTGCTAGGCGCCAGGTTGAGTTTGTAAGATTTATTATCGCTAAAGAATTTGGCGATCATTCAAAATGACACGATCGATCTCACCTTCTCAACGTTCTCCACGGTGAAATCCAAGGCGTCCTGAGTAGTTCCTATCCTCCCCAGCGTCTCCATCCTAGCAACCCCTTTTGGGGTACGGAGTTTCAAATATCCCCCCTTACCTGTTCAAAACACACAAAAAAAACACAAAAAGGCGTCAATACAACCGGTTTTAGTGCTACTAAACGCTAGCCGGTATGCTAATGCTAGCTCGCCTGTTTTGACAGAAGCGATGCTAACGCGAAGCTAACTTTAGCCATGCGCGCTCGTCTATACGGAACCGCAACAAAAATCCTCGTAAAAGACATTTAAGAGCGTTTATTGAATTCCGATTGTATTGAGAGGATTTTGGCCATTTTTCCTCACCTCCGCGTCCGCTTGAGGAGAGCGAAGGTGCCGCTGCCCGCTGCTTCGCCTTCCCCTCGGAACTCTTGTGTTGCGTTCCAGTGCTATGGGGAATCCGGGCTTCAAGCCGCCTTACCACAACGCGCACCCATCAGACCTTCCCGATGATAATTGTGATTAAATATTCTATTTTTTCCTTGGTTGACAATCTTATTCCTACATTTTTATTCCCCAAATGAGTAATAGTGGTAATATTTAAAGTAGGATGATGTAATCTTGGGACGTGAGACCATCCTGGGCTGACAGTGATTCCGAAGGCACCTTAGGCTGCGTTCAAGTACTGTGGTGAAAATGGGAATTTAGATTTAGAATTAAAAGTTGGACAACCAAGCACAGTACTGAGGGTAGAGGGCCAGATCAGGCCCAGAGACAACGCTGAGAGAAGTGCAAGAGAAAAACGAACTGCATGTTGAAATATGTCCTCGAGGTGTTGCAAAAGCCAGGCGCCACTCACAAAGATGCTGTCGTTTTATTTCTCCCTCTCTCGCTTGTTGTCTCACTGTTTCTTTTTTCCTCTATTTTACACTTTGTTTCTGTTTCTCATTTTTTCTTCTTCTCTCTCTCTCTTTTTCCTCCCTTTCTCTCTTTCTATCTATTCTCTTTCATCCTCTCTCTTGGTTCCTCCTCACTCTCTTTCCCCTTTCCTGCATTTCTTTCTTTCTTTCTTTCCTTTTTTATTTCTTTCTTTCTTTCCTACCTTCTTTCTTTCTTTCTCTTTTGTCTTTCTTTTATTCTTCCTCCCTTTCTTTCTTTCTTTCTTTCCTTCTTTCTCTTTTTTCTTTCTTTTCTCTTTCTTTCTTACCTTCTTGCTTTCTTTCACTTTTGTCATTCTTTTATTCTTTCTTTCTTTCTATTTCTCCTCTTTTTCTCTCACCTACTCTGTATTTCTTATCATTTTTCTTTCTTTTTTTCTTTCTTTTTTCTTTCTATTTTTCCTCTTTTTCTCTCTCCTCTCTTTCTTATCCTTTTTCTTTCTTTCTTTCTTTTCTCCTACTCTCTCTTTCTTATCCTTTTTCTTTCTTTCTTTCTTTCTTTCTTTCTTTCTTTCTTTCTTTCTTTCTTTCTTTCTATGTCTCCTCTTTTTCTCTCTCCTACTCTTTCTTATCCTTTTTCTTTATTTCTTTATTTCTTTCTATGTCTCCTCTTTTTCTCTCACCTACTCTCTATTTCTTATCATTTTTCTTTCTTTCTTTTTTCTTTCTATTTCTCCTCTTTTTCTCTCTCCTACTCTCTTTCTTATCCTTTTTCTTTCTTTCTTTCTTTCTTTCTTTCTTTCTTTCTTTCTTTCTTTCTTTCTTTCTTTCTTTCTTTCTATGTCTCCTCTTTTTCTCTCTCCTACTCTTTCTTATCCTTTTTCTTTATTTCTTTCTATGTCTCCTCTTTTTCTCTCTCCTACTCTTTCTTATCCTTTTTCTTTATTTCTTTATTTCTATCTATGTCTCCTCTTTTTCGCTCTCCTACTCTCTTTCTTATCCCTTTTCTTTTTTTCTTTCTTTCTTTCTTTCTTTCTTTCTTTCTCGTTCGTTCTTTCAGCCCGTTTTGGGTGGTGCTCAAGCACCTCCAAATTCAAACCAGGCACCCCCAAAAACAATAACATTTATAAAACTCTCTTTCTTCCAATTAATTAAAGACGATGAAAAACACTAGATTTCTTTTAAACAAGTAAAACAAAACAAAAATAGGAACCAGCCAGTGTCGGAAATAGTCCACAGCCTTGAAATGGTTCAGTCCATTTGATTCCTTGCATGCTTTCGATATTATTTTTTTTGTATTTTGGTAGTTCTATTTTTTTAGTATTTCTGTACAATTTCTGTAGTCACATTTTTGTAGTGTTTCTGTATTTTTGTAGTACTTCTGTCGTAATACTTATGTAGCAGTACTTTTGTACTGTAGTATTACTGTAGTGCTTTTCTGTAGTATTTCTAAAGAAGTATTTTGAAGTGTTTCAATGTTATTATCTTTGTCGTGTTTCTTTAGTTTTTTTAAATATTAATTTCGTTGTATTTTTGTAGTATTTCTGTCGTAATATTCATGCAGCAGTATTTTTGTACTATGGTATTAATGTAGTGCTTTTCTGTAGTATTTCTAAAGAAGTATTTTTGAAGTTTTTCAATGTTATTATCTTTGTCATGTTTCTTTAGTTTTTCAAAAACATTAGTTTAATTGTATTTTTGTAATATTTCTGTTGTAATGTTTATGTAGTAGTACTTTTGTTCCGTTGTACTACTGTAGTCGTATTTTGTAGTATTCATGTTCTGTTTTCTTCCTATCAGAACCAAAACTAAATAATATATAAACTCCCTGTTTTCAATCTCTGGATTTGATATTTAGTTTTGTATTCATTTTGTCGTATTTTTGCAGTATTCCAGTCGTAGTACTTTGTTCCAGAAACACAAAGGAACGATGGGGACATTGGGGCACTAAAAATCCAGTTTTTATGAGTACTACTGTATTCAATATTACATATATTGTCCTTCTATTTCGACCATTTTCGTTTGCCGGATGAAAAAGCCTGACGGGCCGCGTGTGGCCCGCAGGCCGTAGTGTGCCCAACCCCACCCTGAACCTAAAATCCACCCTATTTTATTTTGTATTTACAAAAACACTTTTTTAAATAAAGCTTTTAAACAGCTGTAGCTAAGCAACCACAGCACACGTCAACCCGGGGCAACAGCGGCACTGTGTGGCCAATCCTTGACATGACACAACCGGAAATGAAAATAGAGGCACTTAGAATCGCACAGGGGATTTGCTTAAATAAATAAAACAACAATAAACACTTTGTGTTGTCTCTCGTGCCTTCGTTGGTAAGACAAAGCGTGAAAAATGTATTTACTTTCGTGTCACTCGCTTGTAAAACAACAACAAACATTAAAGCACACACCGCGCGTGCTGAGTAACGACGTGGCATTATGGGTATTGTAGTTCCAGCGTGACGACCACACGCCGTATATTTATTTTTAACGGGTAATTAATTTGGATTAATCTTATTTTCCGGGGGGGCGGTGAGTCGTGACTCGTGACTGACGAAGGCGTGAGCTAAGCGGGCTATTTTGGAACCGGGAACACGTGGCACTGTTTCCAGAGAGAGAGAGAGAGAAAGAGAGAGAGAGAGCAAAAAAGAAGAAAATTTTCGATCACATCATATCGCAGTACCCGCAGATCACAGTACACTAATCAGTTAACTCGGATTATAGTTTGAAGAAAAAAACATGGCGATGGATTTAAGAACGTGTATCTACATGGGCGTCGTGCTGCTGCTTCATACGGGGTCCGCAGAACACGGTAAGACACACTTTTAGGGGGGGTAACGGATCTCTTTCGTTAAATTGCAGCAGTGGAGTGTAAGTAGGCGCAAGTATGCGTCATTTTGCAACCAAACCCTGAAGTAACGCGTTAACTTTTTTTAAAATGACTTCGTGTCGATAAAATGTTTCGCGGAATAACTTCGCAACTCTGATGGGTCATTCTTGTTATTCCCAGGGACATAACCTCTTCTAGTTTGTGTCAACATTTGCTTGTACTTATTTTTTAATAGATTTTCTTGCCTATCACGCCAATATGTCCATTATCCATCCGGCTTGTCCTCAGTAGGGTCGCGGGGGTGCTGGAGCCCATCCCATATCTTCGGGCAGTGGGCAGGGGACACCTTGAACTTGTAATTAATTGTAAATAACAGTAGTACAAGTACACTAAAATCATGTTTTTGATTGACTTATGTTACAAATATAAGTAAGACAATGTTTTACATCATTTCTGTATTGCCTTCATGAGATATCCCTCACCTCATGTCCATTCCATCATCTGCACCGTTTATCCTCAGTAGGGTCTCGGGGATGCTGGAGCCCATCCCAGCGATAGTCGGGCAATGGGTTGTCTGGAAATTGAACCCATTACCCTTGCCCAAAACACTAGATTTATGTAGTACAAAGTACTGTAAGACATCCAATTTCTGCACCGTTTATCCTCAGTAGGGTCGCGGGGGTGCTGGAGCCCATCCCAGCTATCTTCGAGCAGTGGGCAGGGGACACTCTAAACTTGCACACAGGGACAGACATTTCGCTCGCTCATTCCCACCTAGGGTCAATTCGGACCTGCCAATTAACCTGACATGCATGTTTGTGGAATGTGGGAGGAAACCCACGCACTCACGGGGAGAACATGCAAACTCCACACAGGAAGGTTTGATCTTGTGACCTCAGGACTGAGCATAAAACTGTCATGATTACCGATTAGTATCACCCGTGCTCGCTCATTTGGCATCAGCCGCTGCGTGCTACCTGATTGGTTCTCTGTCCTTTTTAAAGCCCAGTCATGTCACTCTCAGGTTGTCAGTCCGTCAGCAAAGCTGTGTTGTTACAAGGCAAGCATTTTGACCCTGACTCCCGCCTGTCCCGTTTTTGCACCTGTGTTTCCACCTGTCCTTTCCTGATCTTCCCGTTTGTCTCCGGCTCTGACCTGTTTTTGGTCCCAACCACGTTTTGGCTCTCCTGTCCCGGCTATCGACCTGTTTTTTCCTGTCCTTGACATTGCCATCTCCCGCTCCGGAAGATCCATTTCTGTATTCGGATCACGATTTGATTGCGTGAGCGTCCAGCGACCCTTCCTCTTTCTATCAATAAACTTGTGGTTAACGTTACGCTTTTGGGTTCTGATTCCTGCCTGGTCGTGACAAAAACGTGGCCCCTATTTCTGTCCCCCCTGTTACTACTATGCACTTTAACAGGGGACACATTTGGCCCATGTCCTGTGTGAAGTAATTGGGAGAAAACAATTCTATCCTGAGCTGGACCTGTCACAGTCCAGGAACGGAGACAGGACCCGATTGCGTTCGTTTTACTCAGTTTTATTTAGTAGGAGAACAGGACTTGCATCCACGACCCAATGATCGTCGGTCACAGGTAGCAGATAGCTGGAACGCTAAGTGGCACTTCCGAGTCGAGCGAGGGTAGTCGGAGACAGCGAAAAAACAGGTCGATGGCCGGGACGGAGGAGCAAAGACATAAACGGGTCCAGAAAAGAGGTCGGCAACAGGTATCAGGCAGGAAACAGGGCAAAACAGGTTGATGGCCGGAACGGAGGAGCAAAGACAGAAACGGGTCCAGAAAAGAGGTCGGCAACAGGTATCAGGCAGGAAACAGGGCAAAACAGGTCGATGCCCGGGGCGGGGGAGCAGGACAGAAACGGGTCCAGAAAAGAGGTCGGCAACAGGTATCAGGCGGGAAACCGGGCAAAAACAGGTCGATGGCCGGGACGGGGGAGCAAAACAGAAACGGGTCCAGAAAAGAGGTCGGCAACAGGTATGAGGCAGGAAACCGGGCAAAAACAGGTCGATGGCCGGGACGGGGGAGCGAAGCAGAAACGGGTCCAGAAAAGAGGTCGGCAACGGGAATCGGACAGAAAACAGGGCAGGATAGAGTGGGAGAGTCACAAAAGCTTGCCTAGCATGTAGCATAGGTTTGCAGACGATCTGACGAGTGTGTTCAGGAAGACGGGAGTTTAAAAAGAGTCCAACAGCCAATCAGGGTCCGTTGACTAGATTGTTTACGTTATTTACTGTTTTGTTTCTGCACTGATTATCCGTTTAACATTTTGATGGTAATGGAGAAATCCTGGCTTTGAAAGTCCTTAAAAGTGCTTGAGTTTATCCGAGGAAGGTGTAGGAACCCTGTTTAGAGTCTTAAAAGGCCTTAAGTGACTCTGATAGCTCTATCGCTTTGCTTCTTAGAGTGGAATACTCAATGAGATCACAACGAGAAAAATCAATTTCAGCTCACGAGGAGATGCGTAAACAAATGCATTCCTGAGGAAGATCACATCAAGCAAAGTCCAGATTTCCTCCCTGATGTCAGGAACCGGAACAGGATCAGGACCCAAACGCATGACCTTTCTCACTCAAGCTTTTCTTTTACGGGAAATGGGGAGTCATGCATGTCAGGCAGCAGTCTGGCGTGGAAAGACAGGGAGCCAGAGGCTGACGAGATCGATACCAATAGCCCGAACAGATATCGGACAGATGGGGTCGATATCGGACAGGAAGGGACAGACAGGATTGATATCAAAACAGGATATCGAAAATAAACAGGACAAACTAGACGGGAACGAAAACTGGAGAGAATAATAAACAGGACAAAAATTAGAAACGGGAAACCGAAAGTAAACAGGACACAAATATACGGGAACAATACTAGACAGGAAATACCAACAGAAAACAGGATCGAGTCAACACCCACGTCTTGCGGGGGAGAGGTTCGTTGATGGGCCCCAGTTTTCGGTCCTGTCTTGTTTGTTCTGTTAATTTTTGATATCCTGTTTCGTAATCTATCCTGTCTGTCTGTCCCGTCCTGTATCGCTCCCATCTGTCTGATATCAACTCGGGCAATTGGTATCGATCTCGTCGCCCTCTGGCTTCCTATCATTTCACGCCAGACTGCTGCCTAACGTGCATGACTCCCCATTTCCCGTAAAATAAAAGCTTGTGTGAGAATGTCACGCGTTTGGGTCCTGACTCTGTTCTGGTTCCTGACACCTGGTACATTTGTATCATCATTTAAGCATGTTTTGATGAATAGTTGCCATTTTTAAGAATATAGGGTATTTCTATTTTTATTTAAGCATTTGACAAATAGATCCACCTCTGTATCTCGTGGTAAATCGGCGCCGTCACGAATGGCAGCCACTCCAGCAGCTCCCGTGTTATTTTCGATTGTTCTCGATTGTTCTCAGCTCAGGGATGCTGCTGGAAATGTGAATTTCCCAAAGCGGATGAACAAAGTATCTATCTATCTATCTAAATAAGTCTCTTGGCACTTTAGTTGCTGGGGAAGGGGACCTTGTTGGGGTTGTACACTCGCCTAGTTTAGTGCAGAAGCGCCACTGATAAGAACTGAAATCCAGCCGGGAAGCATTTAGAGTCATTAAGGGGACCCAGACGCGTGGCAGTTCATTAACACTCTTCCTATTTCTCACATTTTTATTTTCGTCCAAACGAAAGAAGGAAATGTTCTTCTGTCAAGATTAGACTTTTTCCCTGCGTTTAATACAGAAATAGCCCATGAAGGAATAATGGTCATCGTAGAGTAAAATAACAGGCATTAAACCGCAGATTTCCAACCTTTTTCAAGCTTCGAGATACTTTTTGTCAGGACCAGAACGGGAACAGGACCCAATTGCGTTACGTTTATTGGAAGAGAGAGAAAGGGTTGCGCCCACGATCCGGTGGTTGCAGGTCGCTCTGAACGCGGAAGTGGATCTTCCGTGGCGAGCGATGGCGCTGTCGGGAACGGAAAAAAACGGGTCACTAGCCGGGACAGGAGAGCAAAAAACGTGGTCGAGATCAGAAAATGGGTCGAAGCCGGGAAACAGACGGGAGCAAAAAACAGGTGGGAGTCAGGGTCGAAAAAGGCTTGCGTAGTGTTAACTGTGGTTTCGCAGACGGACTGACAAAAGGGGGCAGACAGGACTGGGTACAAGAACTGATCGGGACCCAATCAGAGCCCGCAACCGTTGGCGCCAAAGGAGCGGGCACAGCTGAGTCACATCAGTAATCGTGCCATAAAGTTTTAATTTTATTGATAATATATGATTTAAAAAAAATGAAAAATCCGAGGAGTCGTTTGGGAGCCGAAACGGCTCTTCTCAGCGATCTGAGCCAAAAAGAGCCGGTTTTCCAAATAGAGCTGTCCTCCTGGGTGCGACCAGTAGGGGGCAGTGACATCGCCATGATGACAATCCATGTCGGCGTCCTTTTCACACACTTTAAAAAAAATATATCTTTATTTATTGCGTGGTATCTAGAATTCCACTGCCCAGCAACATGGCGATGGCAACAATCCCAAGCATTTTCAAGGACTTCATCCAAATTGGACGCAATGGAGTAAACGTAAGCTGTTATGTTGAACTCCCGGCTAAATATGTAGCTGCCTTCCAGTATAAGAGCGTCCTTGTACTGCAACCTGACGGATCCTCTGAGAGACTTTTGAGTTTTTGTATATTGATGCTCTGCGAGTGTGCAGAACCGGGTCAGGGAGTACAGAGAACTAGTGTTACTCCGGCGTGCGAAGTCCGGGTGGGTCCGCATAAAACCTGACATGTACCGACATGCTGCTGCAATCTTCGAAGCGGGAAATTTTTCTTCAGTAACTTAGTTTAGCTTCGGCTCCGAACGCCATCTTAGGAGTTTCGGTGTTCTTTCGTCAGAAGGGCCGCATAAAATGATGCGGCGGGCCACGTTTGGCATGCGAGCCATGAGTTTGACCCTCAGAGGCATATTAGCTCAAATATTTGGATTTTTGATTTTCGAGAGCCACACCATATATATTTTGAGTCAAAAATGTGTCTGTCACCTGTTGTCAGTCCGTCTAAGAACCTCAGTTTACGCTAGGCAAGCTTTTTGACCCTGACCCGCTCCTGCTTTGGCTCCCGTCTGTTTCCCGGCTTCGACTTGTTTTCTGATCTTGACCACGTTTTTTGCTCTCCTGTCTGGGCTACTGACCAGTTTTTTCCGTTCCCGACACCGCCGTCGCTCGCCACGGAAGTCTCATTTCCGCGTCCGGAGCAACCTGTTCCCCGCGACCAGCAATCACCAGATCATTTTTGCAATCCTTTCCCTTCTTCCAAATAAAACTGAGAGAAACGTACGCAAGTGGGTCCTGTCTCTGTTCTGGTCCTGACACCAAAGCCGCTCTCCAGACCAAAACTAATTTCTCTGCCCATTTTATTTCACTGTGTGACGTGAAATGATGCGATAAAATCTATAAAATAACAATACCTGTCACGGTTGCCATGGCGCCCAAATGGCCCCGCCCGTGTGACGTCAGCTGCAGCTCGTTAAAAGATTGGCTTCCCTTCTATTTGAGCTCAGTGCTCTCATTCACCCTTAGTCAGTCCGTCAACGAACTTATGCACCCGCAAGACGTGGGTTTTGACGTTTCCTGCTTGTGTTTCCTGTCCGGTATCGTTCCCGTCTATTTTTGTCCTGTTTAATTTCGATTTTTAGTGTCTGGTATCGTTTCTGTCTATCTCGTCCTTCTTGTTATCGGACTCTAGTCTCCAGTGCCTGATATCATTCCTGTCTGTCTCGTCCTGTCCGGTATCGACCCCATCTGTCTGATATCTGCTCGACCGATTCGTATCAATCTCGTCGGCCTCTGGCTTTGTCACGGTTGCCATGGCGCCCAATTGGCCCCGCCCGTGTGGTGCCAGCTGCGGCTGGTTAACAGATTGGCTCTCCGTCTATTTAAGCGCAGTGCTCTCGTTTTTCCTTTGTCAGTCCGTCAACAAACCTCTGCCCCACAAGACGTGGGTTTTGACTCAGTCCTGTCCCTGTTTGTATTTACTGTACAGTATTGTTCCCGTTTTTGTCCTGTTAATTATTTTCTCCAGTTTTCGTTCCCGTCTAGTTTCTCCTGTTTATTTTTGTTATCCTGATTCGTTATCAATCTCGTCGATCTCTGCCTTCCCATCTTTCCACGCCAGCCCGTGCATGACTCCCCATTTCCTGTAACACAAAAGACTTGTGTGAGAAAGTCACGCGATTGGGTCCTGTTTCTGTTCTGGTTCTGACAGTCAGAGCCTAACTACCATATTTGGAATCATTTTAAGAGTCTGTTTATAAAGGGGAGTTTTGGAGCAAAACGAAGGCATTACAGGAACGTCGAATGAAGCGGACATGCTTTTAGGCGTATTTTTTTAGGTAAAATTTTTTAGCCTTATAGTCCCAAAAATAGAGTATTTCTTTTAAAAAAATGACGAGTGAGGTCGGTGGAAGAAGGTGGATCTTGACGAAGCGATAGCATGAAATATTTACGACATATTCCGGCTAAAAATATATCTTACCATCAGTGGCTCGGACTGGATAGTCCGCACAATTCACAGTTCCTACTTGAGTGATGGTCGCAGTCACGGAAGGGACGGCGCTAATGAGCTAGCCGGCGCTAATCACATTTCGTTAGCCTTCTGGTACGCTTCAAGCGGGAAAGTGGGAGGACGGGGAAAACAAAACGGATTTCCCATGGAGAGGGAAATCGCAATTGCTCGATAAGCAAGAGCCTAAAGACAGGGTTCGGTTCAAATTCAAGCACCTTCCAAGTACTTTTAAGGCCAATTTTTCCATGACCTCTGACTTTCATGACTAAAACAAAAGTTGCTATCCTGCTGCTAACACATACTTAGATTAGATTTTCTTTGTGTCAATGGGCCGCTGTAAACTGACATGAATTCCGCCATCCTTCTTCAACGATGCTTTAATACGTCACACTTGGTATTTTTATAGTATTTCATTAGTAGTAGATCCTAAGTAGTATTTTTATAGAATTCCTTCAGTCGTATTTTTGTAGGTATTGTACCTTTATTTTGTAGTATTTTTGTTGTATTTCCATGGTAGTATGTTTGTAATGTTACTGTAGTTGTATTTTGGTTTTCATATTTTTGTAAAATATGTTTATAATATTTTAAGTTGTATTTTTGTAGTTATTATAGTTTGATTTAAAGTGTTTCCTTAGTAATATTTTTGTAGTATTTCCTAAGTAGTATTTTTATAGAATTCCTTTATTCATATTTTTGTAAGTATTGTACCTTTATTTTGTAGTATTTTTCTAGTATTTCCTTTGTAGTGATTTTGTAGTATTTTCTTGGTAGTACTTTTATAGTATATCCGTAGTATTTTTGTTGTATTTTCATGATGGTATGTTTGTAATTTTACTGTAGTTGTATTTTGGTTGTAATATTTTTGTAAAATATGTTTAGAATAGTTTTAGTTGTATTTTTGTAGTTATTATAGTTTAATTTATAGTGTCTCCTTAGTAATATTTTTGTAGTATTTCCTCAGTAGTATTTTTATAGAATTCTTCAGTCGTATTTTGTAGTAATTGTACCATTATTTTGTAGTATTTTGTAGTATTTCCTTAGTAGTATTTTTGTATTATTTTCTTATTAGTACTTTTATAGTATGTCCATAGTATTTTTGTTGTATTTTCATGGTGGTATGTTTGTAATGTTACTGTAGTTGTATTTTGGTTCTAATATTTTTGTAAAATATGTATATAATATTTTTAGTCGTATTTTTGTAGTTATTATAGCTTAATTTATAGTATATCCCTAGTAATATTTTATAGAATTTCCTTAGTAGTATTTTTGTAGTGTATCTGTAGTATTTTTGTTGTTTTTATGTAGTGGTATGTTTGTAATGTCACTGTAGTTGTATTTTTGTAGTATTCTTGTTTTAATATTTTTGTAGAAATATTTTTGTAGTATTTCCTTAGTAGTGCTTTTGTAGAATATATGTAGTATTTAGTAGTGTTTCTATGTAGTAAGTTTGTAATTTTACTGAACTTGTATTTTGCAGTATTTCTGTCATTTTTCTTTTTTTTGCAGAAACATTTTTGCAACATTTACTTAATATTTTTGTGGTACTTTTGTTGTTATTGTAGTTTAATTTTGAGCTATTTTTGTAGTATTTTAGTAGTAGTTTTGTAGTATATCTGTTGTATTTTTGTAGTGTTTTTGTATACTATTTTTGTAATAATACTGTAGTTGTAGAATTTTTGTTGGAATATTTTCGACGTAGCTTTGTTGTATTGTAGTTTTTTTGCAGTATTCTTGTTGTAATATTTCTCTAGTAGCACTTTTGTATTATAGTATTCGTGTTTTTTTTAGTATTTCTGTGGAAGTATTTCTGAAGTTTGTCCATTTAAGTATTTTGTAGTTTGTCTGTAGTATTTCTGGAGTAATTCTTTAGTATTTCCATAGTAGTATTTTTGTAATATTACTTTATTTTTATATCTGTAGTTGTATTTTTCCATCTTAGCATTGCTGTAGTAGTACTTTTGTAGTATTTCTATAGTATTTTCCTTATGGAATAAAGGAAAATAATACATTAAGTCTTCGTTTTCTCAAGCACTGAATTTTATATTTAGTTTCGTAGTCATTTTGTCGTATTTCTAGTAGTATTTTCATTGGAGACATGAAAAAAGATTTCCTTTTTTGTAGTACTTTGTACTTTATTCAATGTTCACTCTCTTGTGTCCCTCTCTCTTGCAACTTACGCTATTCTTTGCGGACTATTAGGATTTTCTTCCCCTCATCGTGGATGCGCTTTGCTAGAGTAAAGGGGTACAATCGAGGGGAAGGGGAAGTAATGGGACTGAGCTCAATTCTATTACCGTATTTTCCGCACTATAAGGCGCACCTAAAAGCCTTTATGTTTTTCAAAAGCTGACCATGCGCCTTATAATACAGTGCGCCTTATATATGGATCAACATTAAGTTTTCCAACTAACTTGCAGCCGCCGACTCGATTTTCCCCCGAACGCCAAGTAGTCCGCGGTGTATGTTGGGATTTATTTACCGGCGTTTCATTGGCTAACCAATGTGTCAATCATCAGTTGAATCGATCACTATTGGCTAAAGTTATTCGGAGGTCAAGAGGCGGATCCTTTTTATCATTTACAGGCTGGCATTGGCTTGGATGGCAAAACAAAGCCTGCGATTGGCCAAAAAAGATGAATGCATATAGCACGTGGCTGACGGCACACAGAAAGCATTTTTTACTATTCTGTATTTGTAAATATTTTACTCTCCTGGATTTACTACACTCACGGATATAAGAGGACCATGGCTGCACATCATTATTGAACACAACGACTTCGGTGAGCTACTCCGGCTATATATTTTCCGTGTATCTTGTTTCAGACTGAACTTGATGTTTCTGTGATAAGCGGTGCAGATAATGGATGGAATGGAGTGTCTATTTTTAAATTAAACTCAATTCCTAGTGTTTAGTGTCATATGCACAGTAAAGTTGCGAGCGAAAAAGAAAACAGAAACTAAGGAATGGTTGGCATTTCTTGAATCCCAAGACTTGAACCTTCCGAATGATGGAACGATGCATTTGAGTGACATGGTACGGACACTGCATCCGCACGTATTTGCGTCTTTGCAAGCTTTGGGAATGTTAAGGGTGTAATCAGTTAGACTGAATCATCTGACTGTTTTGTCCACGTTCCCATTGTAGCGCCTTATAATCCGGTGCGCCTTATGTATGGAAAGTATAGGACCGAAAACTATTTTTTGGGGGTGCGCCCTATAACCCAGTGCGCCTTATAGTGCGGAAAATACGGTAAGTATCCATTGAAGGCCTATCTTGTGTGTTTTTGGGTCTCCCGTTTGGTGTCAATGTCATCCTTTCTTAACACAACCGCAGAGAAAGGATGTGGTGGCCTATTTGTACTCTTCCGCTTACAGTTATTTGTACTTCCCCACTTTCAAAAGAAGACAGAATGTACAGGTAATACTCTAGATCCGGGCTCTCCAACCTTTTTCTAGCAAAGAGCTTGATTTGCCGCTAATTAGCGCAAAGGCCACCCGGTTTGATATACATTTTTGAAAAGATTCCAAAATAATAAGTTGTACTACTTACTATGTCGTTACTGTGTTATTACCAGGTTCATTATTGGAAGGAGAAAGATGGAAAGAAGGAGAAAAGATAGAGAAAACAGGAGAGAAAGGAAAATAGAGAGAAATAAAGAGAGAGAAAGAAGAAAAAAAAGAAAGCCTGAAAGAGAGAGAGAAACTGAGAGGAAGGGAGAGAGAATGAAAGCCTGTGTGAAAGAAAACAAAGAAAAGGTAGAACGAGAGAGAAAGAGAAGAGAATGAGAGATTAAAAAAGGGAAAAAAGAGAGAAATACAGAGAAAGAGAATGAGAAAGAAAGAAATAGAGAGAGAAAAGGGAGAATGAGAGAGACAGAGAAGAGAGAATGAGAGAGAAATAAATATAGAGAGAAAGGGGAGAACTGAAGCGAGAGAAAGACACAGAAGAGAGAATGAGAGAAAGAACAAAAGAAAGGGGAAAGGGGAAAGAAACAGAGAGGAAGGGAGAGAGAATGAGACCACGTGTGAAAGAAAACAAGAGAAAACGTAGAACGAGAAAGAAAGAGAAGAGAGAATGAGAGATTAAAAAAGGGGGAAAAAGAGAGAGAGAATGAGAGAGAAATAAATAGAGAGAAAATGGAGACTGAGAGAGAAATAAATAGAGAGCGGAAAGGGAGAATGAGCGAGAGAGAGAGAGAAGAGAGAATGAGAGTGAAATAGAGAGAGAAAGGGGAGAATGAGAGAGAGAGAGAGAGAGAGAGAGAGAAAGGAAAAAAGAAGGAGAAAGAAACAGAGAGGAAGGGAGAGAGAATGAGAGCAAGTGTGAGAGAAAACAAGAGAGAAGGTAGAACAAGAGAGAAGGAGAAGAGAGAATGAAATTTATAAAGAAAGAGAGAAAAGGAGAGAGAGAGAGAGAGAGAGAGTAAAAGAAGAGGTAGAGAATGAAAGAGAGAACAGAGAGGAGAAACAAAGATATATATGTATGGAGAGGGATGGGTCGAGATAGGAAAAGAGAAGAAGAGAGAATGAGAGAGAAGGAATAAAAGAAAGAAAAAAGTAGAAAGAAACATAGAGGAAGGGAGAGAGAACGAGAGCACGGGTAAAAGAAAACAATAAAAATGTAGAATGAGAAAGAAAGAGAAGAGAGAATGAAATTTAGAAAGAATGAGATAAAAGGAGAGAGAGAGAGAATAAAAGAAGAGGTAGAGAAAGAGAGAACAGAAAGGTGAAAGAAAGATGTATATGTATGGAGAGGGATGGGTAGAGATAGGGAAAGAGAAGAAGAGATAGTGAGAGAGAAGTAATTAAAGAAAGAGAAAAGTAGAAAGAAACAGAGAGGAAGGGAGAGAGAATGAGAGCACGGGTGAAAGAAAACAAGAGAAAATGTAGAACAAGAAAGAAAGAGAAGAGAGAATGAAATTTAGAAAGAAAGACAGAAAAGGAGAGCGAGAGAGAGAAGAAAAGAAGAGGTAGCGAATGAGAGAAAGAGAGAACAGAAAGGTGAAAGACAGATGTATATGTATGGAGAGGGATCGGTAGAGATAGGGAAAGAGAAGAAGAGAGAATGAGAGAGAAGGAATAAAAGAAAGAGAAAAGTAGAAAGAAACAGAGAGGAAGGGAGAGAGAATGAGAGCACGGGTGAAAGAAAACAAGATAAAAGGTAAGACGAGAGAGAGAGAGAAAAAAAAAGAGAATGACATTTAGAAAGAAAGAGAGTGAGAAAGGGAGAGAGAGAGAGAGAGAGTAGAAGAAGGGGTCGAGAATGAGAGAAAGAGAGAACAGAAAGGAGAAAGAAAAATATATATATGTATGGAGAGGGATGGGTAGAGATAGGGAAAGAGAGAGTGACCCAACACTGGTCAGCTGTTTCCAGAATTGGTCCGCAGGCACCCCAACTGTCCATAGAGGGCGCTCCGGTGCCTGCAGACACCACGTCGGAGACCTTAAACTCAGGGGAGATACATATCAATATTAATCGCTATAAAACCTGTCCTTCTGAGGCTTTTGATTGGCCCTCGTGCTGCGTTCGAGCAGGGCGGTCGCCACGGAATCCAAATAACCGTTCCTCCGATTCCGTTTGCACCCCTTTAGATCAGGAGCAACCGGAACGAGACGCGGAACTCACCGGGAATCAAACGATGATCCTGCCCAAAAACTCGGCTCCCTCTACTGGAAACCATTCCACGCCGCGTCAAGATGTCGCCAACACGGGGCGGCGGACGAGTCGGCCCACCGGTAAGTCGTTGGCTGTGAGTTCATTATCCGGGAAACGATGACGTGCCGATAAACGGATTAGGCGGGACGGGCAAAGAGGGAGAATAGAGACAAGAAAGGCATTCGAGTCCAGATCTACTCACCGCAGAAACAAGATACCTGAAAACTAAAACACAGGATGATGCGGACAGATTTTTACCTAAAAAAATACGCCTAAAAGCATGTCTGCTTCATTCGACGTTCCTTCTTGTAACGCCTTGGTTTCGCTCCAAAACTCCCCTTTATAAAAAGACTCTAAAACACAGGTGTCAAACAGGCAGCCCGCGGGCCAGATCAGGGATAGAATCCGGCCAGCGAGACAACACTCAGAGAAGCGCAAGAGAAAAACAAGCCGCAGGTTGAAATATGTCAACTTGATGTGGTCAAAGCCAGGTGCCTCTCACAAAGACACTGTACTTGTATTTATTTCTCTCTCTCTCTTTCTTTTCCACCCCTTTTCTCCCACTCTGTCTCTGTCTCTTTCACTCTCTGTGTCTCTCTTTTTCTCTTCCTTCGTTGCTCTTTGTCTCTTTCTCTCCCTGTGTCTTTTAACCTCATTTGCTCTAACTTCCTTTTTCCCTTTTCTCTTTCTTTCTTCATACCCTTCGCACTTTCTTTTCTCTTTTCTCTCCTTCTGTCTTTCCATTTCTCTTTGGATTTCTTTCTTCCTCTTCCTTTCTTTTCCCCCCTCTCTCACGACTTTTATATCTTTTGTTTCTCACGCTCTCTCCGTCTCTCTCGTTTTCTTTCATTTTCAACTCATTTTAACTCGATAGAACAAACATTCTGTCGGGGGCCGGACTAGTAGATTAAAGAGAAACAAAAAGAGAGATAAAGAAATAAGAGAAAGGGGAGGGAAAAGGAGAGAGGGCGGGACAAAGAAAGATAAAGAGAGAGAGGGAGAGAGCGTGAGAAAAAAAGATAAAAAGTCATGTGAGAGGGGGAAAAGAAAGGGAGAGGAAGAAAGAAATCCAAAGAGAAATAGAAAGACAGAAGGAGAGAAAAGAGAAAAGAAAGCGCAAAGGGTAGGAAGAGAGAAAGAGAAAAGGAAAGAAGGAAGTTAGAGCAAAAGAGGTTAAAAGACACAGAGAAAGAGAGAAAGAGCAACAAAGGAAGAGAAAAAGAGAGACACAGAGTGAAAGAGAGAGACAGAGTGGGAGAAAAGGGGTGGAAAAGAAAGAGAGAGAAAGAAATACAGGTAGAGTGTCTTTGTTCAAGGCACCTAGCTTTGGCAACATCAAGTTGACATTCTTCAACCTGCAGCTTGTTTTTCTCTTGCGCTTCTTTGAGTGTTGTCTCGCGGGCCGGATTCAATCCCTTAACGGACCTGATCTGGCCCACGGGCCGCCTCTTTGACACCTGTGCTATAGAGCACCAGAACTACATTGAAAAATGAGTCAAAATGGCACAAATGGTCAGGCACCAGGTAGCATTTGAGAGAAACATTCGACATTGAACAAGTAAATCATCGGTCCGAATCAATCGATGAGTTGTTGCAGCCTTAAAAATAAATCTTCTCTTTCGTAGACTCTGTCATGGCGGTGTCCTCGGCGACCGCAGTCCCAGGAAGCGCCACCAACCTGACCGACGACGTCGAGTCGATGCCGACTGATTTCCCCGGCAAAGCTTACGCGTCGACTCCTCACCGAATCCACAGCACTTCGCACTCAATTCCTGTCCCCGCCACTCCAACGATCCCGACCACCACCCAGGAAACGCATCCTCACCTGTCCCCGACCGCGTCCGGCACCACGACGCATAAAACCACCGTCCGGCTAACGGTTGCGACCACGGCTCGCCAAACGACCGCTTCCTCCAGAGAAACGACTCAGAGGACGACTCTCACGCTGCACAGGACTTCTAGCGCA
Source organism: Urocampus carinirostris (assembly GCF_059441175.1). Taxonomy (NCBI): domain Eukaryota; kingdom Metazoa; phylum Chordata; class Actinopteri; order Syngnathiformes; family Syngnathidae; genus Urocampus; species Urocampus carinirostris. The sequence goes on along the minus strand of NC_142360.1, from coordinate 40,338,588 downwards.
GTCACCCAGAAGACCACGGTGGCTCCACCCACGCTCACGTCCACGCGGACCCAAACGCATCCGGGAACCCCGTCGCAGCTCAACAAGGGGGACAGTAAGTCAGGGGGACGTACGGGTGCTTGAACTCCTTGAAAATGCTTGGATTTCAAGGTCGGGAAAATGCTTGAAGGTCGGATGAATTCCTTGAAAAGTCTTGACTCGAAAGACCACGCAATCATCAAGTTTTAGGTTTTTAAAGTGCGTAAAAATGACGCCAACACATCGTGTGAAACGTCACCGACTCCTACTGATTGCCCCCGAGAGATGTTAAGAACCAGGATAGGATCAGGACCCAATCGCGTGACATTCTCACACAGGCCTATTTTACGGGGAATGGGGAGTCATGCACGTTAGGAAGCTGGTCTGGTGGGGAAGGCCAGGAAGCCAGAGACCGACGAGACGGATTCCACTTGCCCGAGTTGATATCGGACAGATGGGGTCGATACCGGACAGGACGGGACAGACAAGATAGATAAGGAATCGGGATATCGAAAATAAACCGGGGAAACAAGACGGGAACAAAAATTGGAGAAAATAATAAACAGGACAAAAAAAGACAGAAATAAAACTGGAAGCTGATATTAATCAGGACAAAATAAACGCAACCGTGACAAAGCCAGAGGCAAAACGAGATTGATACCAATTGCCTGAGCAGATATCGGACAGATGGGGTCAATACCGGACAGGACAGGACAGACAGGATTGATATCAAAACAGGATATCGAAATTAAACAGGGCAAACTAGACGGGAACAAAACTGGAAACCAATACTAAACAGGACAAAATAAACGAGAACAATACCGGACAGGAAATACCAACAGGAACAGGACCGAGTCGAAATCCAGGCGGGAGTCAGGGTAAAAAAAGGCTTGCCTAGTGTAAACTGAGGTTCGCAGATGGACTGACAAAAGGGGACAGATAGGAGTGGGTTTAAATAGGGACAGAGAGCCAATCAGAGTCGTAGGCAGTTGGCACCAAAGGAGTCTTAAGCCAGGACAGGAGAGTAGACGTCGTCGGGATAAAAATGGGTCGTAAGCCGGGACGGGAGAGCAGACGTGGTCGAGATCAAAACAGGTCGTAGCGGGAGACAAACAGGAGCATAAAACGGGACAGGCGTGAGACAGGGTTGAATAAAAGGCTAGCCGTGTAAAAACAGAGATTTGCAGACGGACTGACAACCGGAGAGTCACAAGACTGGGTTTAAATAGGGACAGAGCCATTTAGAGTCGTAGGCAGTTGGCACCAAAGGAGTCTTAAGCTAGGACAGTAGAGTAGACATAGTCGGGAACAAAAAGGTGTCGTAAGCTGGGATGGGAGAGCAGACGTGGTCAGGATCAAAACAGGTCGAAGCTGGGGGACAGATGGGAGCAAAAACGGGACAGTCTGGAGTCAGGGTCGAAAAAGGGCTAGCCGTGTAAAAACAGAGTTTCTAAAAGCTTTCTTTAACAGCGCTTTCCAAATACGTCCTCGGTTTTTTCACTGTTTGGATGAGGACAGAAGCCGAGAGCGGCCGAGGGACAAAAGCCACGCTGTCCTTTCATTTGTTGACACGCAAGCCAGCCAGTCCCGTCGCCACCAGGCCGCGTACAGTACAGCTTCTGTTCCGAGTCACGGGACTCCTGTTCCGTCATTCTTCATCTACCCGCTAAATTATTTAGGCACCCACAGTCCGCTCCTCCAGACACCGCCCTTTTTCATTTTATCGTTCCGTCGGTGCGGCGGAGAATTTTCAAGGACGTCTTCGAAAGAGAAGAAAAACCTACACACTTGGCCAGAAGGAGGCATGACTCAGAGGCTAGGCTAACAACTCTCTTAAGTATCTCAGCAAGGCCAGGTCCTTTACCCACAAAACCGATGACCTGGAGCTACAACTTGCGGGAAACCCCTAGATTTAAGACGACTTAAGATGTATTTTAATCTGTCAGGACCAGAACGGAAACAGGACCCACTCGCGTAACGTTTACCACAAGTTTTATCGAAGGAACGAGGAAGGGCTGCGCCGGTATTCGCTCTCGGCTTGTGATCCGAACACGGAAGTGGATCTTCTTTGGCATGGGACCTTTTCGCGTCAGGGACGGAAAACCGGTCGGTAGCCGGGACTGGGAGAGCAAGACGTGGTCGGGGACAGAAACGAGTCGTAAGCCGGGACGGGAGAACAGACGAGGTCGAGATCAAAACAGGTAGTAGCAGGAGACAAACGGGAGCAAAAAACAGGACAGGCGTGAGTCAGGATCGAAAAAAGGCTTGCCTTGAAAAACAGAGGTTCACAGACCGACTGACAAAGGGAGAGCAAGACGTGGTCGGGGACAGAAACGAGTCGTAAGCCGGGACGGGAGAACAGACGAGGTCAAAAATCAAAACAGGTAGTAGCGGGAGACTAACGGGAGCAAAAAACAGGACAGGCGTGAGTCAGGGTCGAAAAAAGAATTGCCTTGAAAAACAGAGGTTCACAGACCGACTAACAAAGGGAGCGCAAAACGTGGTCGGGGACAGAAACGAGTCGTAAGCCGGGACGGGAGAACAGACAAGGTCGAGATCAAGACAGGTAGCAGCGGGAGACAAACGGGAGGAAAAAAACAGGACAGGCTTGCCTTGAAAAACAGAGGTTTACAGACCGACTGACAAAGGGAGAGCAAGACGTGGTCGGGGACAGAAACGAGTCGTAAGCCGGGACGGGAGAACAGACGAGGTCGAGATCAAAACAGGTAGTAGCAGGAGACAAACGGGAGCAAAAAACAGGACAGGCGTGAGTCAGGGTCGAAAAAAGGCTTGCCTTCAAAAACAGAGGTTCACAGACCGACTGACAAAGGGAGAGCAAGCTGTGGTCAGGGACAGAAACGAGTCGTAAGCCGGGACGGGAGAACAGACGAGGTCGAGATCAAAACAGGTAGTAGCAGGAGACAAACGGGAGCAAAAAACAGGACAGGCGTGAGTCAGGGTTGAAAAAAGGCTTGCCTTGAAAAACAGAGGTTCACAGACCGACTGACAAAGGGAGAGCAAGACGTGGTCAGGGACAGAAACGAGTCGTAAGCCGGGACGGGAGAACAGACGAGGTCAAAAATCAAAACAGGTAGTAGCGGGAGACTAACGGGAGCAAAAAACAGGACAGGCGTGAGTCAGGGTCGAAAAAAGGATTGCCTTGAAAAACAGAGGTTTACGGACCGACTGACAAAGGGAGAGCAAGACGTGGTCGGGGGTCGGAAACGAGTCGGTCGGGTTGAATTCGAGTTCACTACGATAAAAAGAAGATCTTTGTCGGAAATTTTGAGGACGTCGTCAAACGAAACGAAAAACCGCACGTGTGGTTTTATGAGTCGGCACGTGGCGAGTTGCCTTTTTCCACCGGCAGAAGAAAAGAGGCTTGACTCACTCCTCTGTGCTTGATTTTACTCGGTGATGTGAAAACTGTCCAGTTGGCAAAACAGCACTCCGTAGCAACACGACATTGCACGGGGTAGGGCCGCGACACTATTTCCGAACAAAAAACAACATTTTCGGATCGTGTTTCCGTCGTGCGGTGCCTAACCTGTTCCAAGTTGGGTGGGAACATTTCTTGGCCTGGAGAGGGATGGGCGCCACCAGGGTGTCCTTGCCCAAGACACACTCTAGGACCTGGGTGTCAAACTCATTTGAACTCGGGGGCCACACGATAGAACAAACTTTCTGTCGGGGGCCGGACTAGTCGATTGAAGAGAAAGAAAAAGAGAGAGAAAGAAATAAGAGAAAGAGGGAGGGAAAAGGAGAGGGCGGGACAAAGAAAGAAAAACAGAGGGAGAGAGCGTGAGAAATAAAAGAGATAAAAAGAGAAGTGGTGAGAGAGGGTGAAAAGAAAGGGAGAGAAAAGGAGAAAAAGCGCGAAGGGTAGGAAGAGAGAAAGAGAAAAGGAAGTGAGAGCAAAATAAGTTAAAAAGACACAGAGAGAGAAAGAGAAAAAGAGCAACAAAGGAAGAGAAAAATAGAGACAAAAGGAGAGAGGGCGGGACAAAGAAAGAAAAAAGGGAGAGAGCGTGAGAAAAAAAGATAAAAAGTCGTGAGAGAGGGGGAAAAGGAAGGGAGAGGAGGAAAGAAATCCAAAGAGAAATAGAAAGACAGGAGAGAAACGAGAAAAGAAAGCGCGATGGGTAGGAAGAGAGAAAGAGAAAAGAGAGAAAAGGAAGTGAGAGCAAAAGAAGTTAAAAAGACACAGAGAGAGAAAGAGACAAAGAGCAACAAAGGAAGAGAAAAAGAGAGACACAGAGAGTGAAAGAGACAGAGACAGAGAAAAGGGGTGGAAAAGAGAGAGAGAGAGAGAGAGAAATAAATACAAGTACAGTGTCTTTGTACGAGGCACCTTTCTTTGGCAACATCAAGTTGACATATTTCAACCTGCAGCTTGTTTTTCTCTTGCGCTTCTCTGAGTGTTGTCTCGCGGGCCGGATTCAATCCCTTCGCGGGCCCGATCCGGCCCGCAGGCCCGCTTTTTGACACCCGTGCTCTAGGAAATGGTGCCCCCACCACCCTTGTGGTTAACGGATACTAAAGACCCACCCACCCATATTAGTATTATCACAATGCGGAGCTTCGGCTCATCTCTGAGGAGTGGAATGACGCTTTCTGCTGAAGAACAACGGCGACCAGATGATGAAGGTGCTGCATCCTAGTCAGATCAGGGGGGCTTCTCCTGCTATTGGTAAACATGGAAACCAGTGGTATTTGTTTCATGTGGGGAAGCAGACCCCTATCCATAAAAAGGAAGGACTGGCATCGTGACGTGACTACCGACTGAGAATATACGACTGTAACAAAATAACTATTGACCTAAAACCAAAATCAGAATTGCAGTTGAATAAATGGTCTTTGTTGTCGTGGATCTGGTGTTGGTGACTCGCCACGTTGGGTTGTTAGCCTAGCTGTTAGCTCTCCCTTCCGCCACAGTCGAATCCTGGACGCAATAACAATCCACGGAGCACATATTTTACTTGATTCATTTATAATAACTGTATAATTTATGATAATAATAATAATCAACAATAATTGAGTAATTTTCATTTATTTTCAACGTACCGAAACGGTAAAGGACACAAAAATATAAAAGATGTGAATGTTTATTCAGTGTTGTTCCTTTTTTATAAATGACAGGCTTTGATTTGTTATCGTAAATCACCTATCCTCTTCACAAATAAAATCAGAAATTTCGGGTGGTTAGTAGTTGGCTAGCCGAACTGCCTGCCGTGCTCATTGCTTTTTGTCCCGGCTGGGTTCGTGTTTGTTGCCGTGGGGGTTTTCTTTGTTGTTGGCTCCCGGTTATCCTGGCGACTTACTGCATGTTTTCAGTCAGCCAGCGTCCCGCTTTCTTCCGCCGATCGGTCCCGGTTCGTCCTTTATTGTGCCTTCTTTATTTCTCACACTCTTTCTCTCTTTTTTCTGTCTCTTACATTCTCTTTCTTTCTCTTACTCTGCATCCCTTGTTCTCTTTTTTAACCTCACTCAGTTCCTTCTATTTCTCTCTTAATTTCTTTCTCTCTCTCTTTCTTTGTTTATCTCACTCCCTTTTCATCCCTTTCTCTCTATTCTGCTCTTTCTCCCTCTATTGTGCTCACTCTTTTTCTCAGTCTTTTCTTTGATTACATTGTTTTGAGCTTTCTCTTTCTCTCTTTTTCTGTCTCTTTCTTTGTCCTCTATAACATCCTGCTATCGTGAGATTGCTGTGGTAGGTTATTTTGTTGTTGGCTTCCTGTTATCTTGGCTGCCCACTGCATGTTTTTGGTCAGCCAGCGTCCCGCTTTCTTCCGCCGATCGGGGTCGGTTCGTCCTCTTTAACATCCTGCTATCCTGCAGTGACCATTTGATATATTTACGAAGGGGTTGGTGAAACTGCTGTAGTAGGTTATTTTGTTGTTGGCTCCTGGTTATCTTGGCTACTTACTGCATGTTTTTGATGAGCCAGCATCCCGCTTTCTTCCACCGATTGATCCTGGATCGTCCTCTATAACATCCTGCTATCTTGCAGTGACCATTTGGTATATTTATGACTGGGTTGGTGAAATTGCTGTAGTTGTTTTCTTTGTTGTTGGCTCCTGGTTATCCTGGTGACTTATGGCATGTATTTGGTCAGCCAGCGTTCCGCTTTCTTTTGCCGATCAGTCCCGGTTCATGCCCTTTAACATCCTGCTATCCTGCAGTGACTATTTGGTATATTTACAGCTGGGTTCGTGAAATTGCCATGTTAGGTTATTTTGTTGTTGGCTTCCTGTTATCTTGGCTGCACACTGCATGCTTTTGGTCGGGCAGCGTCCTGTTTTCCCGCCGATTAGTCCAGGTTAGTCTTTTACAGCAGCCGTCCAGCCTGCCGTGTCCTTGCTGGTTTAGCCACTGTTTGCTCTCTGTGAGTTATTTTTGCCAGTTGGCCCCGCCATTTTTGGTACCGTTGCTGCACCTATCTGCGACACAACACCGGCATTCTCCACAAACACTACCAAAATTTGGCTTAAAACACTCAAAACCTTTTTGACTAGTTAACGTGTAAACCCTTGCTAGGGTACTGGTGTTCTTCACGTGATGTCACAGCTGAGAAAGTCAAAGACGAGACACACTGTCTTCAAACTGCAGTATCTTGGAAAATAATTGGAATATACCAATGACATATGTATAGATATTATGCAACAAAACATGTACTATTTTCTTACATTTTGTGTGTTTGGAATTTGGATAACCCTTTAAGTAAAATTTGACTGGTATGTGTCTGGTCGCTAGATGGCGTGCGAGCATAATGAGCAATAAGAAAAGTGAAACTTTGTAACACAAAGGAGTAGAAAAGGGAGGCAAGCTCGCGACCAGACCCGTCCACTTTTCCCGTACCTCGGAAGGTGAAAATCGGCCATCTTTTTTGTCCCCCTTCAGCCGTCATCGTCCACGACTCCCCGACGTTGGACCCCCTGCTGGCCGGGTTGGTATCGGCCTTCGTCATCAGCGCCGCCGTCATCACGCTGCTTCTCTTCCTCAAACTTCGGAGAAGGGACAACAGGCCGGAGTTCCGAAGGCTACAGGATTTGCCCATGGTGAGGAAAAACCCGATTGGTGAACCGAAGAGCACATCGAAATAACTTCTCATAGCATTTTGTGAGACCCTGGTGGGTGGGCAGTGTAGAGGGACCCAGGCGCATGAATATATAATGCCTTTTAATATGTAGATTCTAAGCACGGTATTATTTTCAAAGAAACGCACAAAATAGTGTTTAAAAAATGTCAACTATCTAGAATCAAGGTAAACTTTAGGATTGTTCTGACAGTAAAACTAGCTGATTTTGAGTCGGCCTCTCATCTCATCATGATTCATTTGGAAAAATATATGGCTTGGCAAATTAATAGTAGACCTTTTGGGACTTCTCTCTCTCTTCCTCTATTTTGCTCTTTCCATCACTTCCTCTCTTTTTGTCACTCCCTTTCTTTCTCTCTTTTTCTAAAGCTCATTATTTTTTCTTTCTTTCTCTCGGTCTTTTCTTTGCTTGAATTGTCTTTCTCTCTTAACTTCTTTCTCTTTTTTTCCATCTCTTTCTTTGTTTTTTTTTCTCCCTTTTTTCTGCGTCTTACCTTCTCTTTCTTTCTCCTACTCTGTATACCTTGTTCTCTTTTTTAACCTCACTTCATTTCCTTCTCTTTCTCTCTTAATTTCTCTCTCTCTCTCTTTCTTAATCTCACTCATTTTTTAACCCTTTCTCTCTATTTTGCTCTCTCCCACTCTATTCTACTCTCTCTCCCTCTATTGTTCTCACTTTTTTTCTCTCTTTTTCTCAGTCTTTTCTTTGCTTACATTGTTATGAACTTTCTTTTTTTCCATCTCTTTCTTTGTCTTTTTCACCCCTTTTTTCCCAGTCTCTCTCTCTTGTGCCCTCTTTATTTCACACTCACAATCCTTCTCCCTTTTTTGGTCTCTTACCTTCTCTTTCTTTCTCTTACTTTGTATCCCTTGTTCTCTTTTTTAACCTCACTCCATTTCCTTCTCTTTCCCTCTTAATTTCTTTCTTTCTCTCTCTCTCTCTTTGTTTATCTCACTTCTTTTTTATAACACTTTCTCTCTATTTCGCTCTCTCTCCCTCTATTGTGCTCTGTTTGTCTCACTCTTTCTCCTTTTTTTCTGTCTCTTACCTTCTCTCTCTCTTACTCTGTATCCTTTGCTCTCTTTTTTAACCCCTCTCCATTTCCTTCTCTTTCTCTCTTAATTTATCCCTCTCTCTCTCTTTGTTTATCTCACTCTTTTTTATCCCTTTCTCTTTTTTGTGCTATCTCTCTTTCTCTATTGTCCTCTCTCAATCTTTCTCCTTTTTTCTGTCTCTTACCTTCTCTCTCTCTCTTACTCTTTTAATCTCACTCTATTTCCTTCTCTTCTTTTTCTCTCTTTCTCTTAAACCTTCTAGTTCGAACCCGGTGAGATTTCTTTTCTAGCGAAAATGAGTTTGACACCCCAGCAATAAAAAAAAAAAATCTATTTGATCACCTCTCCTCTTATTCCAAGCGCTATTGTTGTGTTTGTCACGGTTGCCATGGCGCCCAATTGGCCCCGCCCGAATGGCTCCAGCTGCGGCTCATTAACAAATTGGCTTTCCGTCTAGTTGGTCAGTTGGTCAACAAACCTCTGCACCAGCAAGACTTGGGTTTTGACTCTGTCCAGTTTCCTGCTTGCGTTTCCTGTCCGGTATCGTCCCTGTCTATTTTGTCCTGTTTTATATCGATCTCCAGTTTCGTTCCCGTCTATTTTTGTCCTGTTTATTATTCTCTCCAGTTTTCGTTCCCGTCTAGTTTCTCCTGTTTATTTTCGATATCCTTTTTCATTATCTATCCTGTCTGTCCCGTCCTGTCCGGTATCGACCCCATCTGTTCGATATCAACTCGGGCCATTGGTATCGATCTTGTCTGCCTCTTGCTTCCCATCTTTCCACCCCAGACCGCTGCCTAACGTGCATGACTCTCCATTTCCCGTTAAATAAAAGGCTTGTGTGAGGAACATCACGCATTTGGGTTCTGATCCGGTTCCAGTTCATGACAGTCTTTCCTTTTTTAGGACGACATGATGGAGGAGACGCCATTGTCCATGTACAGCTACTGATAATGGACGCACCACCAAATGACAAAAAAAAAAAAAACACAATTTCTCCAAGGATTTTTGTTCTTTCGAACCCCGATCCCGAAGAGTCCAGGTTTTGGTATAGAATTTTGTGGGTACCTGCAATTTTTCCAGGTCGGATCCCCAACATGGATCCCATCCATGTCAGGTTCTATATCAACTGTAATTTTATGTTTTGGGACGCAGAAGAAATACGATTTTTGGGGGATTTCGTTTACCGTAATTCCTCAAACGGTGGCTCAGTAAAAAATATAAATCGTAGGAAAAGGAGGAGGGAACGATCTCAATTCGGATGCCGTTGCTGACAAAAACAGCAGAACCTGTCAAAAAATTCTCTACCGTTTTTTTTTAAAAGAAAATAGAATAAAATAAAACGATCAAGCCACCGATTTGAGGAAATAAAGAGATCTTATTATAAAAGGAATTCCGGATACCATGGGGCCTGATGATATTTTTAATGAGGTTGCACTTTAATTTTCAGTTTCTGGGAAAAGTCTGTACAGACACATTTTTTGCTTTTGTGTGTTTTTAAATGTGTGCCTGTGTTTTAAATAGGTGTGTTCATGGCTTATTTAATGGATACACTGGTGGGCCAGAACATGAGATGCATCTACGTAGGATTGAGCTAAAAAAAAATCCAGTTCGGGTATTATAGCCAGACCCAACCCGAACACAACTTGATTCGAGGTACCAAGCCCAAAGAAATTTTTAATTTATTATATTTTATTTGTGAGAGCCGGGTTTCTCTCTCGCTGAATTTCATTTTGTCTATTTATTTATGATTAATTATCCACCCGTCATTGTTCTTTGTGTCCCAAAGAGGGGGACTGAGTCCACCGTGCGGATTTTCCAGGCGACACAAAGAAAAAGGAACATAGAACAATGAAAGGTGGATAATTAGAAAAATTAAAAATAAGTCATGTTCATTTGGTTATTTGTGACGCCCTTGATCACGATGAGTCTCAAAGGGCTGCACTACAGTACGAAAGACTACAGACTATTATGACACCATCCCCGGATCTAAAACCTACATGAGGGCAAGGAAAAAGTCAAGTCAGGTCTGGTTTATTTGCATGGCCCTTAATCACAAAGAGCCTCAAAGGGCTGCACAGACCACAGAATATCGCAAACTACAGACTATTATGACACCATCCCTGATCTAAAACCTACATGAGGGCAAGGAAAAACTCAAAAACCTGTCAAGTCAAGTCAAATCAAGCCATGTTTATTTGTCACACCCTTAATCACAAGGAGTCTCAAAGGGCTGCACAGACTACAGATTATTGCAAACCATAGACTATTACGACACCAACCCCTGATCTAACACCTACATGAGGGCAAGGAAAAACTCAAAAACCTCAAGTCATGTTTATTTGTATGGCCCCTTAATCACAAAGAGTCTCAAAGGGCTGGACAGACCACAAATTATTGCAAACTACAGACCATTATGACTCCATCCCCTGATCTAAAACCTACATGAGGGCAAGGAAAAATTTTAAAACCTCATCATGAGGAAAATGGAGAAACCGAGAGAAGGGACTGTACATTTTCTCTCACTTTATTTCTCTATTTCCTTCTCTTAATTTTCTCTGTTTTTTTTCTCTTTTCTCTCATTTTTTTCCGTTTCTATTTCTTTCTCTTAATTTTCTGTTTTTTTCTGTTTTTTTCTCTTTTTCTGTCTTTCTCATGTTTGCTTCTCTTTTGCTCTCTCACTCTTTCCTTCTCTCTTTTTCTCTACCTCCTTTGTAATAGTCTCCCCTCTTCCAATGGATTTTACAATACAGTCATCCCTTGTTGACAGCGGGGTTTAGCTTCCAAAATGTGAAAAGTCAGCGAGAGAGAAACCCGGCACGGAATATAATCATTTACAATTCAGGCAAAACGAAAGCTAGATGGCGCTTTCGGCCTTTAACAGTTCTCCTATTTGATCGAGTAGCTGTACCTAATAGAGTGACCCGGGTGGGGTTAAACAGGATATTTTGTTGGTGACGCTTCTCTCCTTAATGCAGTCTACTCGCGAGTGCCTTTGAAACATTCATGTTCATGCTGTATATAATATTGTTGTTGATGTGAAGATTAATTTATAAAAATGAGATGCATTCCCTTTGGAGATGAAGTCACATGAAAACTCCATTTTTTTTTAATGATTGCGTTTCCTAAAGGTGGGGTGCGCAGTTTGAGAACTGCAATCATGACTTTGAGCCAGGAGATGGCGGCAGAGTAACACGTGATTAGCATGCAGTTACATGGCATTTCTGGCGCTGGAATAAACTCTTCTTTTTTCATCTTGTTAGGGGTTTGTTCCGTCTCCAACAGGCCTGATAAAAGTAAGTGAGGCGCAATGGAAAATAAAGCACAAGGGCTCTTTGAACTCAGTTTGGCATTGTTATTACATACTTAGAGCAGATAGATGTCTAGATAGATAGAAAGATATATGTCTAGATAGATAGACAGATAGATGTCTAGATACATAGATGGATAGATGTCCAGATAGATAGATGTCTAGATGGATAGATAGATGTCTAGATAGATAGATAGATGTCTAAATAGATAGATATCTAGATAGACGTCTAGATAGATGTCTAGACAGATAGAAGTCTAGATAGATGTCTAAATAGATAGATAGATATCTAGATAGACGTCTAGATAGACAGAAGTCTAGATAGATATATGTCTAGATAGATTTCTAGATGGATAGATGTCTAGATAGGTAGATAGATAGATGTCTAGATAGATAGATAAATAGATGTCTAGATAGATGTCTAGATGGATAGATAGATGTCTAGATAGAGAGATGTCTAAATAGATAGATGTCTAGATGTCTAGACAGATGTCTAGATAGATGTCTAGATAGATGTCTAGATATATAGATGTCTCGATAGATAGTTGTCTAGATAGATGGATGTCTACATAGATAGATAGATAGATACTTAATTCATCCCTGTCGGGAAATTCACACTTCCAGCAGTATCCTTTTGTTGTTTATTAACAGATGATCAGGATGGCCTTGGGGTGCTGTGTTGTAGTTTAGCCACAGCGGAGTGGATGACGTCACACGCTAGGCCAAAAGTTTGACGTCCCTGCAGCAAATGGAAGTCTTTGTGCCCAGGGTGACACCGCCTCGTGTCCGCGTAGATAGCGAGTCCTCCTCCTCTCCGCTTCCTGCAGGCTTTTGTGTCTCTGTCTGTCCTGACAGCGCTAAAGCCGGGTATCTCCACGTTAGCGTCCAGGATGCTAGACGTGAGCCACGTTTCCGTAAAACACAGCTTTGATGTTTTTCACCAGCACAGTCAGTTTGTCGGTCTTATTTGGTAGAGAGTTCACATTTACCATGATTACGACGGAAGTGAAGGCTTATATCGCCGCTTGCCGCTTAGCCTTCACCTTAGCTCCGGCTCTGCATCCACGATATGGCCCCCTCATCACGCCGGCACCAGAATTCTTCAGGGCAAGGAGTTGATTCCTCCAATAAACGCATTTTTTGTCCTTAGGATAGAAAGTCCTCCAAAGTGTAGTTGTCAAACGGGACGAAAAACACCAAAGATAGAAGCAGACAATAAATACAATAAATCACAAAAAGTGCGAAATAACACGGGGCTGCTGGAAAGGCTGCGACTCGCGGCAGCGCCTATGATGTTTTTATTATATTCATATATTATATATAACCCATCAACATTTTAAGGACACCTAAAAGTACGCACCCCACCTTTAAGGCTTTGTTATGATTGCATTTTGAGGCTTTGCTGGTCATTGTTGATGATGGATTATTATTATTATTACCATTAAAGGTTATTTGAAACGCAACTGTGAAAATACTTTTAATCTTTTTTCATGTTATTTTTTTTTTTACACTTTGAACGCTGAACAACAAAACAGGAGAAGCTAAAAGTAACTATAGCAGTTCGCTACAGCCTGCAGCCTATAGATTAGCATACAAGGCTAGAGAAGGAAACAGTGAAACAAGTAATAGATGGCCACGCATCCTTGCGTGACCGGCTGTGAAAGGCAAGCAACATTGAAGGAAGAAGTAGGAAAAGCTAACATGAACAAAAAACATTTTGCAATGAGCTGCAACCAAGTGGCTAACGAGAGTGGCTAGAGAAGGAAGCTCTCCATCAATAAATATGAAACATCACTCACCTCGCAATTTGAGGATCAGAGGTCCGTCAGACTCAAATCAGATTCCGTATCCGGGTTGAAGTCATCATCGTCCTCCAAGAGTTCTTTTTCGTCAAATTCTTCCTCGTCTAGAAATTCACCTTTTCCATGGGATGGTACAGTCCAGTTCCTGAATGCTGGAGGAAGCACATAAGGAGTTGTTAGTGTTGTTAAATTGTGTGTGCAAGAGGCTATTTTTTTGCTGCACTTGGGTTTATCATGGAGGGCTCAGAGACTCATTTCCCATAAAAACTAGTAACGGGAACGGCGAGTGAAGGATTCTATACATTTTACTATAAAGGATTTTATACGATTAAATACAATTTACATTTATCGAGTGCAATGAAGATTTTCACTGAGTGGGCTTCAGATCACGCTGTTCCAAATTCGGAATGTTTTGGCTGGGGAACTTTGATAACAGGACTCTGACAAAGGACGTCAGGCATTGTTTTGATAAACGCTCTGGTGTTTTGAGTTTCTCCAGACATGGAGGCGAGGGGGTGGACTCCATGTGGGGGTTTTCCTGGCATGCCCATGGGAGGAGCCGGCACACCAGCTTGCGGATAGACGTGGGTCGAGAAAAAAAAAATCCTAACACGAGTTAAATGAAGAAAAACGCCAACATTGGCTAAGGAAAGCGTTTGGAGTCTCCTGAAGGATCTTGCAATAGAACAACCATGCAAAACTCACACAGATCATCCAGTAGCGAGAGATCTGAGCTGATCTCCGCAAGGCTCAACGACGGGCTGAAGTCCTCCGAGTCCAAGTCCGGCTTTGCCTCTTCAACTTTGAACTTTTCCCGGAGTCTGGGTCGGCTATCCAGGACGGCTAAGTGTAAAAAAAAGCATGGTCAACCTGAAAAGAAGATATGGATCAAGAGAGGTCTTATGGTAAACTTAGGCTCAGGTCCATTACAGTATGTATTGTGAAATTTTGAGTGATACCAGGCAAACTTTATTGTGGAAAGAAGAAACATTTGGAAGGTGCGTGACTGACAGGACTTTGGCCAGGTCAGGGCGTCTCCAACTATTTGCTTAACTGAGAAGAATATGGCTGGGTCAGGGCAACTCGAATCGAGCGCCCGGCTAGAGGAAAACAACACGTCATCGCTGACGGAACACAATGTTTGGATGAAACAAACAACGTGTCCCCTCTCATTTCGACTCTCTCTGCTCTCTTGTGTATGTTTTGGGGCGGGACCGATATACGTCCCGCTCCGAAAACTTCATTGGCAATAAAGGTAAGGCTTCTTAAGAAGCATTTCGAGGTCCTGGAGTAGCTAAAAACAGTCTCAAGATCTCAACCGGATCAGATTATTAAAACTTGAAAGTGTATTAGGATAAAGAAAAGAACACACCCAGAGTCAGAGATTAGGTTTTTGATAGCCCTTCCATCGAAAACGCGTCCCACCTGAGCTTTCCCTTAAATCTGCTTCCAAGATTAGCTCAGGAAGGAATCATACACCGCCCCCCCAAAGGCTAGAGACTCATTTATTGAAAACACACGTATAAAACATCTGATTGGCTTAAACGAGGTCACATGAAACAAATTGATTGGTTTAGACAGAAATCACGTGTTTAAATGAAGCGAATAATGCGGGTCGCTAGATGGCGTGAGTGTAGTGAATCCATGATCTGCATTTTTATATCTGCATTTTCTATAGCGCTTTTCAAGTCAATGACTTCCCAAAGCGCTTTACAATGTGCTCCACATTTCCCAATAGCGGCCTTGCAGCCATGTAAGACGCTAACCTGCTTATTGGGGGTATTAGGGGTTCAGTGTCTTACCCAAGAACACTTTGACATGTAACACGGACGAGCCGGGATTCGAACTGGGATCCCTTGATCCCAAGACGAGCGCTCTACCTCCTGATCCATCCATCCATCCATTCATTATCTGCACCGCTTATCCTCAGTAGGGTCGCTGGGGTGCTGGAACCCATCCCAGCTGTCTTCGGGCAGTGGGCAGGGGACACCCTCAACTGGTTGCTTGCCCGTCGCAGGGCACATGAGGACAGACAATTCACTCGCTCATTCACACTGAGGGACAACTTTGACCGGACAATTCACCTGACATGCATGTTTTTGGAATGTGGGAGGAAACTGGAGTGCCCGGAGGAAGCCCACGCAAGCACAAGGAGAACATGCAAACTCCACACAGGAGGTCCTATCTCATGACCTCAGAACTGTGCCGCACACGCCCTAACCACTGTGCCACTGTGCTGCCCTGTAGTGAATCAATCCATCCATCCATGATCTGCACCGCTTATCCTCAGTAGGGTCGCGGGGGTGCTGGAGCCCATCCCAGCTGTCTTCGGGCAGTGGGCAGGGGACACCCTGAACCGGTTGAAGGGCACACAGAGACAGACAACTCACTTGTTTGTTCTCACCTTTGGACAATTTGAACCGGCCAATCAACCTGACTTCCATGTTTTTGGAATGTGGGAGGAAACCAGAGTGCCCGGAGGAAACCCACGCAAGCACGGGGAGAACATGCAAACTCCACACAGGAGGTTCGATCTCGTGACCTCAGAACTGTGCCGCACACGTGCTAACCACTGCCCCACCGTGCTGCCCTGTAGTGAATCCAACCGAGTAAAATATTTACGTACTCCAAAACACCAAATGCCGACAAATAAAATGGACCCGCCTCCTTTACTTCTGAATGACTTCATCCAATAGTGACAGATGATTGACACATTGGTTAGCAAATGAAACGCCGGTATATATATCCCAGCATGCACTGTGCTCTACTTCTTCTTCGGGGGGTAATGGGAGTTGGCGTCTGCTTACTGTAGTTGCGAGACCCTGCGACCCAATCTTGATCCATATATAAGCCGCGCTGTATTATAAGGCGCATGATCAGCTTGTGAAAAAAAAAAAGGCTTTTAGGTTACGACTGCATACCCTGATCTAAAACCTACATGAGGGCAAGGAAAAACTCAAAAACATAGAAGTCATCTATATTAGTGAAGCCCTTAATCATAAGGAGTCTCAAAGGGCTGCACAGACCACAGAGTATTGCAAACCACAGACTATTATAACACCATCCCCTGATCTAAAACCTACATGAGGGCAAGGGAAAACTCAAAAACACATCAAGTCCTGTTTATTTGTATATCCCTTAATCACAAGGAGTCTTAAAGGGCTGCACAAACTATGGCAAACTACAGACTATTACGACAGCATCCCCTGATCTAAAACCGACATGAGGGCAATGAGGGCAAGGAAAAACTCAAAAACACGTCAAGTCCTTTTTTATTTGTAGCAAGCCCTTAATCACATAGTCTCAAAGAGCTGCACAGACCACAGATTATTGCAAACTACAGACTATTATGACACCATCTCCTGATCTAAACCCGACATGAGGGCAAGGGAAAACTCAAAAACACGTCAAGTTCTGTTTATTTGTATATCCCTTAATCACAAGGAGTCTTAAAGGGCTGCACAGACTATTGCAATCTACAGACTATTATGAAAGCATCCCCTGATCTGCAACCGACATGAGGGCAAGGAAAAACTCGAAAACATGTGAAGTCCTTTTTATTTGTAAGCCTTTAATCACATAGTCTCAAAGGGCTACACAGACTACAAACTATTAGAGACTATTATGACACTATCCCCTGATCTAAAACCGACACAAGGGCAAGGGAAAACTCAAAAACCTCATCATGAGGAAAATGGAGAAACCTAAAGGAACCGCACATTTTCTCTCACTTTATTTCTCTATTTTTTTCTGTTTCTATTTCTTTCTCTTAATTTTCTGTTTTTTTTCTCCTTTTTCTTTCGTTTTTTTCAGTCTTTCTCATTTTCTCATATTGTGCGTAAAATACGGTAGGATTTAAAACTCAGACAATGTGATTCTTCTGTTTTTTCCACTCGTTCTGTCTCTTATAGTTGAGGCCTATCTATGATGGCAATTCCAGACCTCGCTCCTCTTTTAAAGTGGGACAACTTGCACAAATGAATCCTTTCTTAGCACCACTGTACAATCGATAATCAAATTTTGCAAATCAAATCATTTGGTCAGGCTGATGTAAAAATCCACTCCTACCTGCCGGTAATGCAGCTCTTTGTTGACACAGATTCATGACCTCCTCCTCGAGTCTCGACACCGACGTGCTAATGAGATGGAGAATCGCACATTGATGATTCAGACGGCAAAAATGGAGGACGTGCAAAAGAAAAGGCGCATACCGGATGTGACCGACCTCCTTCTGCACATACTCAAAGGCGTTTTGGCCTAGATCTCTGCTGACAGACTTGTAGCGCTCTTTTAGGTCCTGAAGCATCTGCTTGAAAAAGCAGACGTGAAAAGATACTGTAGACCACAGGTGTCAAAGAGGCGGCCCATGGGCCAGATCAGGCCCGCAAAAGGATTGAATCCGGCCCGCGAGACAATGCTCAGAGAAGCGCAAGAGGAAAACAAGCTGTAGGTTAAAATATGTCAACTTGATGTTGCCAAAGCCAGGTGCCTCGAACAAAGACATTGTACTTGTATTTATTTCTCTCTCTCTCTCCTCTCTCTTTCTTTTCCACCCCTTTTCTCCCACTCTGTCTTTCACTCTCTTTGTCTCTCTTTGTCTCTTCCTTTGTTGCTCTTTGTCTCTTTCTCTCTCTGTGTCTTTTAACCTCTTTTGCTCTAACTTCCTTTTTTCCCTATCTCTTTCTCTCTTCCTACACTTCGCGCTTTCTTCTCTTTTCTCTGCTTCTGTCTTTCTATTTCTCTTTGGATTTCTTTCTTCCTCTCCCTTTCTTTTCCCCCCTCTCTCATGACTTTTTATCTTTTGTTTCTCACGCTCTCTCCCTCTCTGTCTTTTTCTTTCTTTGTCCCGCCCTCTCTCCTTTTCCCTCCCTCTTTCTCTTATTTCTTTACCTCTGTTTTTCTTTCTCTTTAATCTACTCGTCCGGCCCTCAACAGAATGTTTGTTCTATTGTCTGCTGTAGACGCTAAAATAGAATGAAATAGTTGTGTCGGCCTCCAAGTCGTAAAAGTCAAGTCTCAAAGGGCTGCACAGGTTATTGCAAACCACAGACTATTATGACAGCATCCCCTGATCTAAAACCTACATGAGGGCAAGGAAAACTCAAAATGAATCAGAGAAATGAGTTAATTGAAAGGTACATTTACTTTTGCTACAAAATGATCCAGGACTTTCTCTATGTTGCATTATCCTATTTTTATCATTTATTATTATTTATTTATCATTTCACGCCAGTCCGCTGCCTAACGTGCATGACTCCCCATTTCCCTGTAAAATAAAAGGCTTGTGTGAGAACGTCACGCGTTTGGGTCCTGATCTGGATCATGACAGACTCATGTTTAATTGTGAATACACACAATCAGAAAAGAGGAGCAGAAACAATAGAACCACAGTTATCACAGAAGTATTATTTAAATCATTACTAGAAGTTTGGTGTTAAGATGTTTGAAAGACACACCTGATTGTTTTGCTGACACTGTTGCCGTGTAGCGTCAGCTTCTTTCTCATGAAGTATCATCGCCTCCTCTTGCCTCTCTTATCCCACAGCACATAAGAAACGATAATAATAACCACAAAATGATTGCAAGACCGTGCCTGCCTTTTCGAAGGTTAGCAATAGGCCTCAAGACTTGTATAGTCCTGCAGAATAATCGTGACTCACTCAGGCGCATTTTTAGGTGGTCCACCTCTCGGCAAAGGTGTTCCAGCTCTGCTCGGCTCACCTTGAAGCTCCAACTATGACAAAACGAACGATATCGAGATACAACGATGATGTATTTTTCTAGAAACCTCAGGTAAAGACGTTTGAAGGCACCTTTCTTCGGTCATCTCTCGTTCTACTCTCGGAAAGTCCTTTTTCTTGCTTCTCAGGTCTTCACGCAACCTCTCAACCTCAGCTGAAAAGATGAGACATCGTTTTAGTGATTTTACAAAATCATATCCAGAAATGATGCGGCAGGGGTAAACCAGTGAAAGCTGTCGGGCCCTGCTGTTGATCACCCCTCTTGAGGGATATGACCAAGGTAGATAGATAGATAGATAGATAGATAGATAGATAGATAGATAGATAGATAGATAGATAGATAGATAGATAGATAGATAGATAGATAGATAGATAGATAGATAGATGGATAGATAGAGCGAGAGATAGATAGATATAGATAGATGTCTAGATAGATGTCTAGATAGATGTCTAGAGAGATAGATGTCTCGATAGATGTCTAGATAGATAGATGTCTAGATAGATAGATGTCTAGATAGATAGATGTCTGGGTAGATGTCTAGATAGATAGATGTCTAGATAGATAGATGTCTAGAGAGATAGATGTCTAGATAGGTAGATAGATGTCTAGATACATGTCTAGACAGATACTAGATAAATGTCTAGATGTCTAAATAGATGTCTAGATAGATAGATAGATAAATGTCTAGATGTCTAAATAGATAGATAGATAGATAGATAGATAGATAGATAGATAGATAGATAGATAGATAGATAGATAGATAGATAGATAGATAGATAGATAGATAGATAGATAGATAGATAGATAGATAGATAGATAGATAGATAGATAGATAGATAGATAGATAGATAGATAGATGTCTCGATAGATGTCTAGATAGATGTCTAGGTAGATAGATGTCTAGGTAGATAGATGTCTAGATAGATAGATGTCTAGATAGATGTCTAGGTAGATAGATAGATGTCTAGAGAGATAGATGTCTAGATAGATGTCTAGATAGATAGATGTCTAGGTAGATGTCTAGATAGATAGATGTCTAGATAGATGTCTAGATAGATAGATGTCTAGATAGATGTCTAGATAGATAGATAGATGTCTAGAGAGATAGATGTCTAGACAGATGTCTAGATAGATAGGTAGATAGATGTCTAGATAGATGTCTAGATACATGTCTAGACAGATACTAGATAAATGTCTAGATGTCTAAATAGATGTCTAGATAGATAGATAAATGTCTAGATGTCTAAATAGATAGATAGATAGATAGAGCGAGAGATAGTTAGATAGAGATAGATAGATGTCTCGATAGATGTCTCGATAGATAGATGTCTAGATAGATAGATGTCTAGATAGATAGATGTCTAGATAGATAGATGTCTAGATAGATAGATAGATGTCTAGAGAGATAGATAGATGTCTAGAGAGATGTCTAGATACATGTCTAGACAGATACTAGATAAATGTCTAGATGTCTAAATAGATGTCTAGATAGATAGATAAATGTCTAGATGTCTAAATAGATAGATAGATAGATAGATAGATAGATAGATAGATAGATAGAGCGAGAGATAGTTAGATAGAGATAGATAGATAGATGTCTAGAGAGATAGATGTCTAGATAGATGTCTAGATGTCTAGATAGATAGATGTCTAGATAGATGTCTAGATAGATAGATGTCTAGATAGATAGATGTCTAGAGAGATAGGTAGATAGATGTCTAGATAGATGTCTAGACAGATGTCTAGATAGATAGATAGATGTCTAGATAGATGTCTAGATAGATAGATAAATGTCTAGATGTCTAAATAGATAGATAGATAGATAAAAAGATAGATAGAGCGAGAGATAGATAGATAGAGAGAGCGAGAGATAGACAGACATAGAGAGATAGATGTCTAGATAGATGTCTAGATAGATAGATAGATGTCTAGATAGATGTCTAGATAGATAGATAGATAAAAAGATAGATAGAGCGAGAGAGCGATAGATAGATAGATAGATAGATAGATAGATAGATAGATAGATAGATAGAGCGAGCGAGAGAGCGAGAGATAGTTAGATAGAGATAGATAGATGTCTAGAGAGATAGATGTCTAGATAGATGTCTAGATGTCTAGGTAGATGTCTAGATAGATAGATAGATGTCTAGATAGATAGATAAAAAGATAGATAGAGCGAGAGAGCGAGAGATAGATAGATAGATGTCTAGATGTCTAGATGTCTAGATAGATAGATAGATAGATAGATAGATAGATAGATAGATAGATAGATAGATAGATAGATAGATAGATAGATAGATAGATAGATAGATAGATAGATAGATAGATAGATAGATAGATAGATAGATAGATAGATAGATATCCAGAAAGGATTTCTCTTTACCTTGCAAGGTCTGTATGAGAAATTGCTGGGACTGTTTCTCCCGTTCTATGTCGCCAAGTTTCTTGGTGAGTGATTCAATGGCCTTGGAAAAAAAAGTTAAGTTTACTCAACTTTCAGTCCCATGGATCCAGTTGTGTCTCATCAGGCTCCCGTGTCCTATCTCACACAATCACCTGGTTCTGTGTCTGAAGTTGAGATTGGATGGAGGCTACATCGGACCACTGCACTGCAGGACCGGTAGAAGGAACCTGCTGTGTCGTTGATGGAGTGGTAATAGCGTGACTGTTGAGAATTGGATTCCCTCTGGACAGAAATACCTCTGAAGAAATGAATACATATAGAATTTTAGGTTTACAGGCAGCTATAGTCGGATTTCTCTGTTTTTTACTGAAGGATTTTATACATTTGACTATAAAGGATTTTATACGATTGACTCATAATGCAATGAAGATTTTCACTGAGTAGGCTTTAGTTCAAAGACAGGTCAGGCTGTTCCAAATGCAGAATATTTTGTTTAGTTCTGTTAATAACAGGACTCTGAGGGAGGACGGCAGGCGTTGTTTTGAGTACCACACACATCGGGACGCTCTTCTACGAGATGGTGAAGCCCAGGGGGCTACCTTGGCGCTAACATGGGAGGAGTCGGCACGCCATTATGAGGGGAGAAGATGGCCGATAGGAGAAAGCTAAAGGACTTGAGAAAAGGGCTTCCCAGAGACCCCAACGTCACTAATTCTGCCGTTTTCGATGGAGTACACTTAGTTAAATTGTTAATGAAATGAAATCTGCCCTGTGTGGAAATGTCGGCTTCCTGTTCATCTTTTCCCTCAAGAAACGAGCGATTGTAGGTTGTGTTTGGTTAATGGAGTCAGATAACTCATTCCAACAATTGGTTAAACGGTACAATTTGATATTTAATTCCCAACATTACACACATAAAACAAGTTCCACCCACCTTCTTCCCTGACACTTGAGTAACCCAGTAAGGACAGTCTTCCCTTTGGGGACACACAGCACATTATAACAGATTCGTCATAGATAAATCATTTGGACAAACTAAATTTAATCAGGTATTGTCAGGGTTGGGTAGGGTTACTTTAACTGCATTACTTTCAATTACTTTTGGATTACTCCGATAGCAAATATGCTAATAAAAGACAAAAGAAACGAAATAGGAATAAAATGACTAAATTTTGTGCAGGCTTGAGGAGTGACGGAATACATGGAACGGCAAAAAAGATGTTGGCAAGCTGTTTGGATTTATTTTCATTTTGTTTCTGTCGCATTTGATGTTCGTTTTGCCGGAGATCAAAGAGATCAAAGCCAGGAGAGAAAGCTTACCACGTGTTGTGAGTCATCATTTTATTCATATTTACCGTATTTTCCGCACTATAAGGCGCACCTAAAAGCCTTTAGTTTCATTGGCCAACCAATGTGTCAATCATTATTTGAATCGATCACTATTGGCTAAAGTTATTCGGAGGTAAAGGGGGCGGATCCTTTTTATCATTTACAGGCTCGCATAGGCTAAAGGCGCAAAACAAAGCCTGCAATTGGCCGAAAAAGATGTGTCAATCATCAGTTGAATCGATCACTATTGGCTAAAGTTATTCGGAGGTAAAGGGGGCGGATCTTTTTTATCATTTACAGGCTCGCATAGGCTAAAGGCGCAGAACAAAGCCTGCAATTGGCCGAAAAAGATGTGTCAATCATCAGTTGAATCGATCACAATTGGCTAAAGTTATTCGGAGGTAAAGGGGGCGGATCCTTTTTATCATTTACAGGCTGGCATAGGCTAAAGGGGCAAAACAAAGCCTGCAATTGGCCGAAAAAGATGAATGTGAATAGCAAGTTGGGTTGACGGCATAGAGAAAACAGTATTTTACTATTCTGTACTGTATTTGTAAATATTTTACTCTCCTGGATTTACTACACTCACGGATATAAGAGGACCATGGCTGCACATTATTATTGAACACAACGACTTCGGTGAGCTACTCTGGCTATATATTTTCCCTGTATCTTGTTTCAGACTGAACTCGATGTTCTGTGATAAGCGGTGCAGATAATAGATGGAATGGAGTGTCTATTTTTAAATTAAACTCAATTCCAAGTGTTTATTGTCATATGCACAGTAAAGTTGCGAGCGAAAAAGAAAAAAGAAACTAAGGAATGTTTGGCATTTCTTGAATCCCAAGACTTTAACCTTCCGAATGATATTTGAAACGATGCATTTGAGTGACATCGTACGGACACCGCATCAGCGCGTGTCTACGACACGTATTTGCTTCTTTGCAAGCTTTGGAAATGTTAAGGGGGTAAGAAGTTGGACTCAACTATCTGACTGTTTTGTCCACGTTCCCATTGTAGTGCCTTATAATCCGGTGCGTCTTATGTATGTCAAATATAGGACCAAAAACAATTTTTTCGGGGTGTGCCCTATAACCCGGTGCGCCTTATAGTGCGGAAAATACGGTAGTTTCTTTGGTCTTTTATGAGCATATTTGGTATTGGAGTCATCCAAAAGTCATTGAAAGTAATCCGGTTAAAGTAACCCTACCCAACCCAGGGTATTGTTTACAGCACAGTGTCAAGAATCACTGAGCAATGTTGAGATGAAATATAGTGTACTTACCCGCATATTGGCCACACTATCGTCAGCTGCAGAAAGGATAGAGTTCAGCTGTCGGTCCCAGTTCATTTTAAGGTTTTTCTGCAAGGAGATAAAGATGGCATCCCTCCAGACATCAGTATTTAAACACACACGGTAAAAAGTACACTTCTGTACTGTAATAACAAGGTTATTAACAAGTTTGACACTTTCTGGGAGATTCAAAGACAAAGTTACAAATACAGTTTTGTACTGATGAACAGAAATCTGTCAACCAAAATAGACAAATACATGTTAACTAACTAGTAAGGCTAAACATAAATAAATATATTAAATATAAACCGTCTAAATGTTTGCGTTAGCATGTTATGCTACATCGTAAAGTAATATCTTTATCGACTATAGTGCTTGAAATGGGAATACAAAAAGCAACTATTGGAAATCTATAAATGACGAAAACGAATTATTTAAGGAGAAAATAAATGTTAATATTACTTCTTGTTTCGCGAGCTACTTTTTAAATCAATGAGCCCCAAGTAGTGCCCCGTGACGTCACACGGTATCCTAGCGACAACTGGGAGTTGTAGTTTTCTTTAGATATCTACTTTGATTTTTATACAAAGGAAGTCGAAATAAACAATAAAAACATATTTTATTTGAAAATATTTTGTTTCTATGATCATATTTTAGAATATGGTCATTTCCCTTGAGGTGACTCATTAATTTGCAGTGTTAAAATAGCGGAGGAGAGCACAATTTCCCACAATGCCACATTGTCATACTGAAACGACAAAATGGCGGCCTCTGCCGTCAACATGGAAACTGTCAAAAAGTTGCTGGAGGAAAGTCTTGTAAAACTCGGATTTGAGCTGTACACATTGAAGGTATTTATGGTCCTACTTCCGTAGCATGTTTGTGTGATCATTCCAATTCGATAAGATTAATTAATTAAAGTAATTGTGGTTCGTGTTTTCAGGTGGGTTGGTACAATTCAGTGTTGCCAGCCACCTTGCATCTTCCTTATCCAGATGACAGCCTGGCAGTGGTTGTCCTCAGCACTCCTGACATGTTCGAGCAAGCTTTTCTTCCCTTCATGGAGAAAAAGGGCTTTCAAGGAGTCTCTGACCCCATTGACCAGTGTGTAAAACACTGTATCACCTCTGCTCTCTCCCAGGTGTGTATTCGTGTACTATTGCTGTCCTTGGTATAATAGATACCAGTCAATTCCAAGTGACTAAAACGTGTATGGATTAATTCTATCTATCTACTTTGGTCATAACCCTCAAGTGGGGTGACCGACAGCAAGACAAACCCATACAATAACAAAGAAATTTTAAAAAGGCGGGAAAAAATAGCAAAAAACACACACAAACATTTTTGGACCATGGCCAACCCAAATGCCCAAACACCCAAACAAGTTAGGCACCTCAGGACCTAAGTTGGTCATGCTTTTGTCCCTCCAGATGAAACGGGACACCAGAAAGCAGCCATGTCACTTGGGTGAGGGTGACACAACACACTCTTCTTTTCAACAGAAGGGCCCGACCGCTTTCACTGGTTTACCCCTGCCGCATCATACAGGTCCCCTGCCCATCCCTTAGAACACGTCCAAACAAAGTGCTCTGTGGTGAGGTGCCCTCTCCTCGTGAGGGGTAAGAGAATTCTCCCACCGTGGTCTGCTGCGTGCCGTAAGAGGCGACTAAAGTGGAGGGAGCGAGGGGACTGGGGATCCTCTCCTCTTTATCTCTACTCCCTAAGAGACAGCAATGCAAAGAAAGAGGGGCAGGAGACCGAAAGGTCTCGCAAATCCTAATTATAGGGTCACTAAATGTGAGATGATGTGGAAGTAAAGTGCCAAAAGTAATCACAGAAAATTACCCATGCCCACATGGATGCAAAATCTCTTGGGTAGGCAATGTCGAATTAAAATGATGTGCAATGAAATTAAATTATTTTCACTTAAGTTAGGCCAAATAGTTGTATGTTAAACGAAAGTTGTATTCATTTCGGAATACCATTGTATTAAAAACTATGGGTCATAACATCTCCTTACAATGTTTTCAAATAGCATTCTTCTGCTCTGCAAAAAAATCACTTCATCAGAAAAAGATTTATCCAAAAATGTGGTAAGTTGCATATTACCCTATTTTTATTACAGTGTATATCTTCCGTAGCACTATTTAAATACTCTATAGCAAAACGTTATATTGGGTATTTTTGTATTCTATATCTTTGTTTTATTGTTTTATTTTTCAACACAAAGATACTGCTGGAAATGTGAATTTCCCTACGGGGATGACTCTATTATCTATCTATCCCTATGTCTCTATATCTCTATCTATCTATATATCTCTATCCATCTCTCTCTCTCTCTTTCTCTCTCTCTCTCTTTCTCTCTTTCTTTATCTTATATATATATATGTATGTATATACATGTATATACCGGTGTGTGTGTGTATATATATATATATATATATATATATATATATATACATCTCTCTATATCTATACATCTCTCTCTCTTTCTATATATCTATACATCTCTCTATATCTATACATCTCTATATCAATATATCTCTCTATCTCTTTCTCTATATCTATACATCTCTATCTCTTTCTCTATATCTATACATCTATCTATATCTATACATCTCTATCTCTATATCTATATCTATACATCTCTCTATCTCTTTCTCTATATCTATACATCTCTATCTCTATATATCTATACATCTATCTATATCTATACATCTCTATCTCTATATCTATATCTATACATCTATCTATCTCTTTCTCTATATCTATACATCTATCTATCTCTTTCTCTATATCTATACATCTATCTATCTCTATATCTATACATCTCTCTATCTCTTTCTCTATATCTATACATCTATCTATATCTATACATCTCTCTATCTCTTTCTCTATATCTATACTTCTATCTATCTCTTTCTCTATATCTATACTTCTATCTAAATCTATATCGATATATCTCAATCTCTATATATATCGATATGTCTATCACTATCTCTCTATCTATCTATCTATCTCTCTCTCTCTCTCTATATATATATATATATATATATATATATATATATATATATATATATATATATATAATTAAACTCTTTTTTTTTTTGTGTGTGTGTGTGTCTTCTCTACCGTCCACAGAGAATACCCGAACAAAAGGTAGACGTCCGGTATGACTACGAGCTGCTGCCCAGCAGGAAACCAAAGTTCTTAGCACAGACTGCCGCGCATGTGTCTGGGGCAGCTTATTATTACCAGCAGAGTGATGTCACCGACCAACCCTGGGCTGACAAAGTAAGTTTGTTTATCGTACCTTTATTTTCGTGCACCCTAAAAATACTTTGGTCAAATTAACCTAAAATAGAGTCAAGTGTGGGCTTCTCCAAAAATTTCAACCCAATTTCTTGGATGATTTATATTTTTCCATATTCAAAATGCATCAAATTATTTAAAACAACTCCAAAATCCCAAATTTGACTTATATTTTTGGAAAAGGTTCGTACGTGTGCTCGAAACCCTTAAAAATGCTTGACTTTTGAAGTTGTGTTTGCATCAATTGAAAAATGCTTGAATTTTGGGTGAACTTGCTAATTAATGCTCAAAAGGTTTGACATGTTTTTCAACAAGTTTGCTTAAAAATGACGCTGGCTCTCTGTTGGCTTGGGGAGAGATTGGTCTCAAAAACACAATATATTTTCCATTTACTCCATTTACAGCTATTTCCCACCAGCCCTTATTTTATTTCTCTTTTTCTTAGTTGTTTCTTAAAGTTGTTTCAAATTCATAGTAACTTTGTATTTGGATTAACAGATGGGGTTATTTGATTAATAACCATATAATTTTTTCCCCTATCATCAATCGGCCCATTTTTGACTGCATTTGGGATTATTTTTTATCTAAATCTTTTGAGAAAGTGACTTGGGTGTACTGTTGTATACTTTTTTTTTTTTTTAACCTGCACATTTGTCTTTCCGAAAACTAAATTCATTTTTGCATCCTTTCTTTTGTAAAATACTTAACCCTTATGTTGTGTTACGGCAGGTGTTTGTCCAAAGTCTGGCCCTCGGGGCCAGTTACGACTGTGATCAGAAATGAGCTGTTCAGACACACTCTAACAATCGGATACAGGTCATGCCCATGCGAAAAATCTGATTGTTTTAAGATATTGTTTTACAGTTGACCTTTGTTGTGAACAAAATACTTGAAGTACAGTGGGCTAGGTCTACTTGACTAGTTATATCAGATTGTAAGAGTTAGATTTGATTTATTAAACTCACTTTATATTGCTGATTTCTTTTCTATTATATTGGTTACTGTTCTTTTTTGTTAACTTCAAGTGTAAGATAAATCTATTACTGGCCCGCAGCCTCTGTCATAAAATGAATAATGTGTGGCTTGCCAGTAATGTTGAGTGCAGTATGCATGTGTACCAAAAAATACATTACCATTTCACTAGATTCAAGTCAAGTCATTTTTATTTGTATAGCCCTAAATCACGAAGAGTCTCAAAGGGCTTCACAGATTGTTACACTATATTACACAAACTATTTTCAACCGACAAGAGGAGTAGGTTATTCGTATGCAATGGAGTAGAAGTGAGTTTTAAGTTTAGATTTAAACATTTCCACTGAGGTTGCAGATCGAATCTCAGGGGGAAGAGCATTCCACAGCACCGGTGCCCGGATGGAGAACGCTCTCGAACCAGCAGAAGACTTCTTTGCTCTCGGGATCACCAGAAGACCAGCACTCTCAGATCGTAGGCTTCGGACCGGGACATAGGGGCAAATCAGATCTGAAAGATAAGAGGGAGCAAGTCCATGTATGATTTTGTACAATACTAAGAGAACTTTGAAGTCACATCTTTGGCTAACTGGGAGCCAATGCAGGTTAGCCAAAATCGGTGTTATGTGATCGTACTTTTTTGTCCTAGTTAAAAGCCTCGCTGCGGCATTTTGTACTAGCTGAAGAGACTTGATTCTGGACTTCGGGAGACCGGAGAGTAGTGCATTGCAGTAATCGAGACGGGAGGTAACAAATGCATGAATTATTGTTTCCGCATCAGACTGAGACAGTATTGAACGGATTTTAGCAATGTTGCGAAGATGGAAGAAGGCAGTTCTAGTAATTTGCTTTACATGCATCTCAAAGGATAGATCAGGGTCAAATATGACACCTAAATTTTTAACTGAGTCACTCTGTGTGATGTGACATTTGTCAATGTTCACAGCAGTTTTTGCGAATAAGTCCCGGCATTTAGAAGGACCAATGACTAACATTTCGGTCTTTTCAGAGTTAAGACGCAAGAAATTGAGTGACATCCACTCTTTTATCTCAGTGAGACAGGCCTCCAAATTTCCACAGTTTAGTGTGGAAGATTCCTCCAACGGAAGATATAGTTGAGTGTCGTCTGCGTAGCAGTGGAAGCTGATATTGTACTTGCGAATAATATCACCTAATGGAAGCATGTAAATGTTGAAAAGTAGGGGGCCGAGCACTGAACCCTGCGGAACACCGCAGGTAACATTAAAGGGCTCAGATGTCGTTTCACCATATTTAACACAGTGCGTCCTATCTGAGAGGTAAGATTTGAACCACGAGAGGACGGCTCCTGAGAGACCAATCCATTTTTCCAACCGTTCTAGTAGGATATTGTGGCGCACTGTGTCAAAAGCAGCACTAAGATCCAGTAGCAGCAAAAGTGATGAAGCGCCAGAATCCATTGACATTAGGAGATCATTTGTTACCTTGATCAGAGCTGTCTCAGTAGAGTGGTTAGCCCTGAATCCAGATTGCATGGATTCAAAAAGGTTATTCTCCGATATGAAAGCATTCAGCTGCTGTGCCACTACTCTTTCGAGTACTTTAGAGAGGAAAGGTAGGTTTGACACAGGTCTGTAATTACTTAATATTTCTGGATCAAGGTTGGGTCGTTTCAGTGTGGGTTTAATAACGGCGGACTTAAAAGCTGCTGGAACTACACCTGAGGAGAGTGATGTATTTATAATATTTAGAACTGAAGGCCCAAGGACGCTAAAAAGACTTTTAATAAGTGAACCTGGGAGAGGGTCGAACTGGCAAGTTGTCGGTTTGGCCGCATTCACCACTTGTTTGAGATCATCAAGTGACAGTTCACTAAAACCGGCCATTTTCCCAGGGCAGCCACCCTGTCGTGCATCTGTAAATTTCAGTCCTTTAATACGTGTGGTACTAACAATATCTTTTGCAATTTCTTCCTGTATGCATTGAATCTTCTTAGTGAAGAAGACCATTAAGTCCTGAGCAGAGTGTGTCGAACTGTCTGCGATAGCCTGTTGCCTTGTAAGCGATGCTACAGTGTCAAAAAGGGCTTTGGGGTTGTTCTTTTGAGACGCAATCACCTTCGAAAGGTAGGCCGATTTTGCAGAGGCAAGGGCCGCTTTATACTTTAACAAGCTGTCACACCAGGTTTGATGGAAAACCTCAAGCTTGGTAGCGCGCCATTTTCTCTCCCATTTCCTGCATTCTTTTTTAAGGGCTCTAGTTTCATCAGTAAACCAAGGTGTGCGTCTTTTAGGACGTGATTTTAGTTTTATGGGCGCTATTGAATCCAGCACACTAGTCAGGGTGGTATTGAACTCATTCATGAGTGAGTCAATCGAGCCATTGTATTTAGGAAAGGACGCAACTGCTCCAGGAAGGAGTTCAAAGAGCTCAGAAACTGTGCCAGTGCTTATATTGCGTCCGCTAAATCCCTCAGCTATATTAAGTCTACATTTAGTTAGCACCTCAAATGTCACTAAATAATGATCAGAGATAACAGTAGTACACGGTAGCACCATAATGTTTGAGGTTAAAACTCCTCGAGTCAGAATCAAGTCTAGCGTGTTCCCATTTTTATGGGTTGGCAAGTCAACCAGTTGAGTAAAACCAAATGCATCAATTAGAGAACTAAACGCAATAGTAAGTGAACTGTGTGGGGAGTTCATATGAATGTTAAAGTCTCCCATAATTATAATTTTGTCTGCATAGGTTACTAGTTCAGACAAAAGTTCAGCAAATTCGTCTAAGAAAGTTGTGTATGGCCCAGGTGCACGATAGATAGTTATTACATCAATTGACAATTGAGGGGACCGCATCACAAGAGCCTCAAACGTTTTGTAATTATTAGAGGTACGTGTATTAAATTTGAGCGATTTTTTAGAGATTAGCGCAACACCACCACCTCTTTTCAGCGTGCGTGCTATATGACTACTCTCGTAGTCTGGGGGAGAGGCATAATTTAGAGCTAAGTGCTCATCCGGGCGTAACCACGTTTCACAAAGACCCATACAGTTAAGTTTATAATCACGAATAATGTTATCAACAAGTAAAGCTTTTGGAGCAAGCGATCTAATATTTAACAGACCAAATTTCAGCTTTGCTGAATCATTTGACTTAGCTGAACTCTTTGTAGTCTTTGTCGAGATCTTCAAAAGCTCCCGGCGTTGTGGCCGCTCGTGAGCGCTGAGTTTAAAGCGTCGGTTGTCCGGCGAGGAATAAATGGTGGAATTAGTTACATCCTCGCGTCCATCCTCGCGTCCATCTTGCTGCTTGGACTTCACACGTTTCACACATCTACCTGCACGGCAACCACGCTTCTTTGTCCTTTCTTTACGGCGCCGTCGGCGACGTTTATTAAGAGGAATAGTTGTCCACAAGGATGCCGGGTCTCTTTGAAGTTCGCTCGGTATATCATGGGCGGTATAAAAAGTGCCCGAAAAATCGAAATTTAGACGCCCACC
The DNA here is from genome assembly GCF_059441175.1 of Urocampus carinirostris. NCBI lineage: Eukaryota > Metazoa > Chordata > Actinopteri > Syngnathiformes > Syngnathidae > Urocampus > Urocampus carinirostris. The sequence continues at coordinate 40,306,777 of NC_142360.1, read as the reverse complement.
CAACCGAATAAGTTCGTCCCTACTGTAAGTGTTTTTGGCCACACATGTGTCCAAAAGTGAAAGCAAAAAAGACAAGAGAACGGCAATAAATAGAAGATTAGCTGGAGAGCTAGCCGCGAGCATGTATCCATGCGCAGCCGCCATCTTGATTTTAGATGATGGCAGTAGCCCTTTGGCCACCTTGCCCTTGGCTTTTTGTGAGAATTTTAACAAACCCCATTTCTGACATGTTGACTGTAAATAAAAAAAGGAAAGTTGACTGTGAGGGTTGACTGTTCTTTTTTGTTACACTTCAAGTGTAAGATAAATCTATTACTCGCCCGCAGCCTCCGTCATAAAATGAATAATATGTGGCTTGCCAGTAATGTTGAGTGCTGTATAAAATACATGTGTACCAAAAAAATACATTACCATTTCACTAGATGATGGCACCAGATTCATTTTCCACCTTGCCCTTGGCTTTTTGTGAGAATTTTAGTCCACACCATTTCTGACATGTTGACTGTAAATAAAAAAGGAAAGTTGACTGTGAGGGTTTTCCATATTAAGTGAAAACTAGTTTTTGTCACTGAAATCCGAAACAACTGCTTCTGCCTAAGAGACTGTGGCTGTTTTCAAAGAATATAATGTCAAGAGGCACTGACGGAGCAAACATGCTGACAACAAAAAGCTAAATGGAAAAGATCGCTGTGAAAAGGTGAAGCAACTGGATGCGGTTTTAATGGCAGGGAAGCCCTTTTTTCCTAACACAACATGAGGGTTAAACCATTCAAGTATGGTAGCTTTCCTCTTATTTCTCACTCCTTTCCCCTAAAAGAAGATGTTCGGGGTTTGCGTGCACCCCAAACTCGGAGGCTGGTTCGCCATTCGAGCGCTGCTGGTGTTCCAAGACATCAAAACGGACCCGGAACAGACACCGCCGGACCCTCCGGATTGCGTTCCCTCTCGAGAGGCCAGGATTCAGTTGCTGGAGGATTTCAATCTCCGCTGGCAGGTACCACGGAAACATCTCTCGGGGAACTCTTCCCGTCCCCTGTCAATTGCATTGTTTTATGTCACAGGACTGGAGCTACAGGAACATCATCACTCCAACGCAGACATACTCCCAGAAACAGATGGACTATTTCTCCACGGCACCTGCCCAAAGACATGCTCTGCTAAGAAGTTGGGGTCTCCTGCAAGAGTCTGGCGACATCGATTCTTACAACCCACAGGTGAATGGACATGGCTGAGGAGAGACGGTTCTCAATTTCTGTGGTATAGTCATTTACAATGTTCCCTCTAATTTTCCCCGGGTCTGAGCATTCACACAAAGTCGGTGAGCAACGCTTAAAACAACAGTGAGCAACCATAATCCCAAGTGAGGCAACTAAGTCATGATCAAACATGTCCAATACTTGACATCAAGTTACATTTTGCTGAGTTTACAGCAATGCAAAATGATTTTTCTCTTTTGAATGAATTGACTCGTGTACTATTGCAAAGGTTGTACGGTCTACAAACGTCGTTTGTTCTTACAATTATTTCACAAGATAACCATTTCTTTTTATTTCCTGATATATTTTGTCGCATAATATTAACATTTTTGGGGGTTTATTGAGTGGGTTGTAAGATACACTGAAGAACTGTACTTAATCCCATTTTTTAGTGAAAGTACAATGTTGGCAACAGGATTCACTTGATATCATTGGAAATGATTTGAATGCAAACACAAACTTTTTCTTCTTTTTTTCTGTGTTTTTTTTTCTACTTTTTTTTTAATTCCTTTAAAAAAATCTCATTGTGTTTATTTTTCCCGAGCCGTTACTTTTTTCTTTTTGTTCTCTATTTATTTTTTCCTACATTTCTTTCTTTTCTTTTTTTCTGGCTTTTTTTCTAAATGTTTCCTTCTTTTTTTCTCTTCCTTTTGTTTCTTTTTTTCTCAGCTTTTCACTACTTTTTCATTTTGGTATTTTTTTTCTTTTTTGTTCTATTGTCCCCTTCCTTTAAGTCATTTTGTGCATAATCTTACTTAATATTTGGTCATGTTGGGATTATCTCATCTCATTAGCTTCACCGCTTATCCTCAGTAGGGTCGCGGGGGGTTCTGGAGCCCATCCCAGCAATCATCGGGCAGTGGGCAGGGGACACCCTGAACTGGTTGCCAGCCAATCACAGGGGACAGACAACTCACTCGCTCATTTACAGCTAGGGACAATTTGGACCGACCAATTCACCTGAAATGCATGTTTTTGGAATGTGGGAGGAAACCGGAGTTCCCGGAGGAAACCCACGCAAGCACGGGGAGAACATACAAACTCCGCACAGGAAGTCTGGAGCTGGATTTGAACCCACGCAGGAGGTTCCCAAGACCTGAACTGTGCCGCACATGCGCTAACCACTGCGCTGCCGTGCTGCCTATGTTGGGATTAAAGAAGCAAAAACAACCTGAAGAGCCGTTTAGGACCCTTTTTAGTGAGCCGAGCCGAAGAAGCCGGTTCTCGACATACTCTACTAACTTTACTCAACTTCGTTCTACTTCGACCCGATTTCAAAATACCGCATTTAGAACACAACGTCGGGGGAACCCGTGTATTTTGACCTTCATGCACTGTAACTTTGACTTAAGTCGCTTCTTAAGTAGTCATTTTGAGCCCTGATTTTTGTGCGCTGGCTAGATTTTCTTGTGCACTGGCTAGATTTTCTTGTGCACGCAAGCAGCTTAGAGGGAACACTGGTCATTTATCAAGCTAAAAAATATTCACTTTCTCAAAAATGGTTTGGGGCTTCCTACAACATCCTGTATTTGCGACGGCTTCCAGAAATTCTTTATTTATATATTTTTAACCTTATTTTATGCTGACACTACATTAGAAATGATTGTCATATAGTTGGATAATTCCATTTGGGAGGTCTGCTTTTTTTGCCTTGGACACATCTGCCATGCTAAAAACCTTATTAATACATCTGTAAAAAGTATTTTTTTATTTGGATTTTTATTCTTGTTATTTATCTGCTGTCATTCTAAATAAAATGTACAGGGTGTTCCAAAAAATGTGATTTTTTTGGTTTGAACAAATTTATTGACACTAAAAACAGAAAACAATCATGACAATCTCAACAGCAATTAAGCACATTCACAATATTATATTCCAATATTACGTTTTTAACAGCAAACACAAAGTGAGGTTTGAACAAACCTTCTCGAAAATCAAACATATTCACAATTTCATTATATAACATGATATCCTTTGAATATTAATAATGAATGATTATAATAATAATATTTATTTCCCTCACGAGTCAAGTCATGTTTATTTGTGACACCCTTAATCAGAGTCTCAAAGGGCTGCACAGATCAAAGACTATTCCAAACTATTATTACAGACTATGATGACACCATTCCCTCATCTAAAAACTACATGAGGGCAAATGATAATAATAATTAATAATAATTTCCTTTGTATTGTCATTCTTTGTAACAATGTACACAGAACGAAATGTCGATACACCTGACCCGTTGTAGCGAGTCGATGCAGCCGCAGCCAACAGAGGGCGCCGCCATTATACCAATTAGGTATGTCTCGGCCGAGGCGCGAACCAGCGACCTCCCAGTCTCAAAGCGGGCACACTACCATCTAGGCTACTGAGCTGATACACATATTATCAACATAAAGTATAGGTTATTCATATGCTATAGAGTAGAAGTGTGTTTTAAGTTTAGATTGAAACATTTCCACTGAGGTTGCAGATCGAATCTCAGGAGGAAGAGCGTTCCACAGCACCAGGGCTCGGATGGAGAATGCTCTCAAACCTGCGGATTTCTTCTTGGCTCTTGGGATCACGAGTAGACCAGCGTTTTCAGAGTGAAGGCTCTGGACCGGAACATAGGGAAAAGTTAAATCTGAAAGATATGAAGGAGCAAGTCCATGCATGATTTTGTACATAACCAACAGAACATTAAAATCACATCTTAAGCTAACAGGGAGACAATGCAGGTTAGCTAAAATCGGGGTCATGTGATCAAACTTTCTTGTCTTAGTTAAAAGCTTCGCTGCAGCATTTTGTACCAGGCTCTTGATTTTGGACTTCGGGATACCGGAGAGTAGTGCATTACAGTAATCGAGAAGGGATGAATTATAATCTCCGCATCCGACTGAGACAGCATAGGACGAATTTTAGCAATGTTGGGAAGATGGAAGAAAGCGGTTCTAGTCATTTTCTTCACGTGTGTTTGAAAGGACGGATCGGGGTCAAATGTGACACCTTCATTTTTAACTGTGTCACTCTCGGTGATATTACATTTGTCAATATTCAGAGACGTTTTTGAGAACAAGTCACGGCATTTAGATGGACAAATAACTAGCATTTCAGTTTTTTCAGAGTTAAGGCACAAGAAATTAAGTGACATCCATTCTTTTATCTCAGTGAGGCAGGCCTCCAAATTTCCACAGTTTAGTGTGGCAGATTCCCCCATCGGAATATTGAGTTGAGTGATATTATACTTGCGAATAATATCATCTCATGGAAGCATGTCAATGCTGAAAAGAAGGTGGCCAAGTACGGAACCCTGCGGAACACCAGAAGTAACCCCAAAGGGCTCAGATGTCATTTCACCCTATTTAACACAGTGCGTCCTATCTGAGAGGTTGGATCTGAACCATAAGAGGACGTTTCCTGAGAGACCAATCCATTTTTCCAACCGTTCTAGTAAGATATTATGGTCCACAGTGTCAAAGGCCGCACTAAGGTCCAGCAGCAGCAAGAGTGATGAAGCGCCGTAGTCCATTGCCAGTAGAAGATCATTGGTTACCTTAATCAAGGCTGTCTCAGTAGAGTGGTTAGCCCTGAATCCTGATTGCATAGATTCAAAAAGATTGTTCTCAGGTATAAAATCTTTCAGCTACTGTGCCACAACTTTTCAAGTACTTTGGAAATAAACGGTAGGTTTGACAAGTAGATACTTTGCATACAAAAAGGAAAAAAAAATGTGCTGGAGACTGTTAACTAAAATAAATACTTAAATGCTGATAAAAATGCTTTTGGATTTCTCAGTCAGGTTTAAAATAATACCTCTTATGTTCTTCAAATTATACTCTGTGATATTTACATCTCAAAGAATAGCCTACAATTTAAAACACAGTCTATATTTAATATAAATGTGACTTAATACTACCACAATTAAGTGGGCGGTACTTTTTGATAGGAGGTAAAAAACTAACTAAATATAAAATATTTTTTAAATAAAAATGAATCGGCTGTCATTCTAGGCTTTCTGCATGATTTGGCCGCTAGATGTCAGTATTTTAATACTATTGGTGAGTGTGCCTCTTGAGATCCTCCTATTGCTCTCAACTATTATCAGTATTACTGGATTATCGTTTTGTGCATGTTTTCCACTCCACGTATGCATTTTTATTGTGTTTCTACTCCACCCTGAGCCTTTCCCCTGTGCTCGCTCTCCCACTCGTGCTATTAGAACTATGTGTATACTGAATCAGCGCTCTTGCAGAGTTAATTATGCTTTACGCCCACTGACGGAGCATCTCTTCAATCTTACCTCCTCCATTCTTTTCATTTTTAGCTGCTATGATCTGTTAAATGGGTTATTTCGCAGATATGCGGTGGAAACGTGGATGAAAGTGGAGTAGTGGAGTTTCGAGTGTAAATCTATAGAATTGTTCCAGGGACAAAATACGGTATTTTCCGCACTATAGGGCGCACCGGGTTATAGGGCGCACCCCCGAAAAATAGTTTTTGGTCCTATATCTTCCATAGATAAGGCGCACCGGATTATAAGGCGCTACAATGGGAACGTGGACAAAACAGTCAGATGGTTCAGTCCAACTTCTTACCCCCTTAACATTGCCAAAGCTTGCAAAGAAGCAAATACGTGTTGTAGACACGTGCGGATGCGGTGTCCGTACGATGTCACTCAAATGCATCGTTTCAAATATCATTCGGAAGGTTAAAGTCTTGGGATTCAAGAAATGCCAACCATTCCTTAGTTTCTATTTTCTTTTTCGCTCGCGACTTTACTGCGCATATTACAATAAACACTTGGAATTGAGTTGAATTCACTCAACTCATCACAGCAACATCAAGATCGTTCTAAAACAAGATACCGGGAAAATAGAAAGCCGCATAGCTCACCTAAGTTCTCACGTTCAATAATGATACGCAACCACGGTCTTCTTACAACTGTGAGTGTAGTAAATCCAGGAGAGTAAAATATTAACAAATACAGACTAATGAAACATGTTTCTTTATGGCGTAGTTTAGCAAGCTTGCTATTCAGTCGTCTTTTTCGGCCAATTGCAGGGTTTGTTTCGGCCCTCTAGCCTATCCGAGGCTCCGAATAACTTCACCCAATAGCGATCGATTCAAATGATGATTGACACATTGGTTAACCAACGAAACGCCGGTATATAAATCCCAGCATACACCGCGGACTACTCCACGTTCGGGGGGAAATCGAGTCGGCGGCTGTTGCGTGAGTTGCGAGACCTTGCGAATTAATATTGAGCCATATATAAGGCGCACTGTATTATAAGGCGCATGGTCAGCTTTTGAAAAAAATTAAGGCTTTTTGGTGCGCCTTATAGTGCGGAAAATACGGTAATCCTATCGCATAAAATACTGTTTTCTTGGTGTCGATTCTCAGCTATGCCCGGGTCACCGTGCTCTTGAGCAAGGCGCTGAACACAACGCCATTCCCAAGTGCCTTGGAGAAGCGTGACCTAGTCAGGAATTGGATCTCACGTTTGAGTGGATGTGTGCTGTGTTCTACTTTTGCAAATCAGGTTTGATCAATCATCTCCAATGAATATCCACGACCTTCCACTGTATTGTCAAAACCCCCCCTGAAAAAAATCCCCTTAAATTATATTTTATTCAACTAGATTGTTTCAGACAGTGGAATTAAAAACAAGTGTCGTTTTTAATTCTCATTTCCCATTTAATATGTCTAAAAAAACTACAGAAATAGTCCTTAAAACGAGGATTAAAAAGTTCTACCCACATTACTGACACCAAAAAGTAGTGCATTACTCATGAAGTATCTAATTACAAATTACCATATACACCAGGGGTCAGGAACCTTTTCGGTGTGGAGTGCCACTTTCATATTTCCTTGTAAATCAGTGTGCCAGTGTGTTTTATATCCAACAGAGCTGTCATTTAACACCAGCCTGATTAGACAACGTGGATATACCGTAAATTCCGGACTATAAGCCGCCAATTTTTTCCCCAAACGTACAACCCTGCGGCTTATTTAGTGATTTGGCCAATTTATGTCATTTTTCTAACAGCCGCCGGCGGCGCTAGAGTACAAAAAGTAAGATTTAGACCGGTGGAATACAGTATATGTGCCGAGGAAGACTGCAACTTCTTTGCTTGTGCACAAATTAAATTAGCGTAGACATATCCTCACCATGCAAACTGCAAAAAGAAAGGCACATGACGCAGCTTACAAGCTAACCACAATCGAGCAGTCCGATAAAGAAAAACAGAGCTACTGCACACAAATTTTACCTTGCGAGCGTGTAGCTAGCGTGTTTTTGAATAAGGGAGCGTGGGACGACGTCTATATGACAAAGTCTCTTTCTGTTAGGTTTAATTCCCCAACATTTTTAATAAAACGCTCTGAAATAAAAGAAGACATAGAGAATCGGTCATTGAGAATTGGTTATTTTATTAATCATCATAATGAGAGCGGCGGAGACCAAGCTGTTACAAATCTCCTTCTCACTCTGAACAAGTCCCCGAACCCTCCCTTCTAATATTAAGGTTCTTGGAGAAAAACAACTTGAGTTATGGCATGCACAGGTCAGGGTGCACCCACTGGAATGTGAAAGAGACAGAAACAAAAAAACAACTCATGGCCTTGAAGAACAGCTTACGGCTGAAAACTATACAAAAAGGGCTGAGAACACTTATAACATATTAATGTCAACTGTAGGATAAATATATGTATATAACTCCCAACACTTTCCCACGCTAAAGGTAGACAACTTTGATAACGTCAGTTATAGGGAGGAAGATGAGAACGATTTACTGTGATTTCTACATGTACGGTATGCTTTTTTTTAACAGACCCGTTGACTGTATTGCGAGCGTGTTGTTAGTAGCGTTTTGCTACCCTTCACATGCACGGTTTGGGATGAAAGTTATAATATTATTATTAAAGCTTTGAAAACTCTCTCGATGTACCGTCTTTCTTTGTAAATATGTGTAACCATGTATAATATGTAGTTGCAACTGTATATTTTTGTTATGTATTTATTTGTATTTATTTTGGACACTTATTCTGATAAGTCTTGCACTGACCAATTAAAAAGAAGGGGTGTAACAGACGCGGGGGATGACGGGAAGTGGGGACCGGTAAAGGTGAGTGTTTGTGGACACAGCAGACAATAGTGGATATATATTTTTCCCACCCTTACCTTTGGAAATATACACTTTTTTTCCTTGGACTACTTTTAACGGGACCCGGACTCTGCAGGTCTGCATCAAACCTTAAATACCGGTATCATTTTCCGTTCACTTTCCCAGTTATGATTTTTGAACTGTGTACTTTATGTTCAGTTAAAATGGCGGTACTCAAAGTAGGGTTTGGGTTAATTTTGTGATTGTGTTACATGTTTTAATGTGGGCGCAAGCGGCTTGTATACAGGTGCGGCTTGTGTAAGTGCGAAAGCGGTTATCCTCTTAAAATGTGGTGGGTGCGGCTTATCATCAGGTGCGCTCTATAGTCCGGGATTTACGGTACATTGAAATCGTATAACTCACCAATTTATCTTCCACTATTCTTGTTCATCAATCAACTAAAAATAGAATGTGAAAAACAAGTGGAAAGGCCTGTAGCCATCCATGACTTCAACTTCTTACCACAAGAATTAACCTGAATCAACCATTCTTCATTCAACAATGAACTACCGTACCATTCATCAATGATATCTTGTTGCAGAAAATATCAAATCACACAGGCTTCTTTAAAATATTCGCCATCAGTAAATGGTTTTCTGTGCTTTGCTATGCAGTGAGCAATGTGATAGCTTGCTTCAGTGGTGGCGTTTGTAGCAGTGACAAATGTTTTCAGGGTCTGTGTTTGTTTGCCGTACCTGGACACAGCGCGTTTTAATGTCTACGCCTTGAATTCATGTTTTGTCTCGTAATGATGTTTACACTTGGTGTGCGAGGTACAACGCTCTCGAGGCATAATGCACAAACAGCTCGGTCATTTTAGTCACAAAGCCTCATTTGTCTGTCCACGCTGGCTGGTAAGGACGAGATATTTTTGCCGGAGGAGCCGTTATGATTCGTCCGTTTTTACGCGCGCGTGTGTTTCATTGGCTGGGTCAAAACACTGATTTCTTCTTTTCATCGAGTCGCTGTGCAGATACGCACTCGCACACAAAACAGAAGAGGAGGGGCGCTACCATAAATCCTCTAAATAACACGGCGCGCAACAGAAAATGTCTATGTTTCATTTGCATTTCTAAAATAACTTATCGTGTTATGTTGTTACTATGTTATTACAGGGTTAATCATTGGGAGTAGGGTTAAGTAGATTCATTCATTCATTATCTGCACCGCTTCTCCTCAGTAGGGTCGCGGGGGTGCTGGAGCCCATCCCAGCCATCTTCGGGCAGTGGGCAGGGGACACCCTCAACTGGTTGCAGGGCACACAGAGACAGACAACTCACTCGCTCATTCACACTTAAGGAAAATTTGAATCGGCCAATGAACCTGACATGCATGTTTTTGGAATGTGGGAGGAAACCAGAGTGCCTGGAGGAAACCCACAGGGAGAACATGCAAACTCCACACAGGAAGGTTTGATCTCATGACCCCAGAACTGTGCCGCACACGCGCTAACCACTGCGCCGCCGTGCTGCCCTAAGTAGATTCAGTCAACACCTAAACAAATCATTTTGCTAGAAAATCACAATGACTCGGTACTGGTGAGTTATTTTCAGCTGTCCTTCGGGGGCACCCTGGTTGGAGACCCCTGCCCTAAAACTTCTTATAGTTACGTAACAAAAGTCATAGAATAAAATAAAAGAAACCTTCCCATTCATTGGCTTGTACAATCTGGAAAGCTTGCAGACAAACTCTTAGCCGAGACACTCCATATCCATTTTGGCTTCAAACCAAAGAGCTCTTCCAATCCTGGGTACTGTCCAAAACATTTCCCCCTTATCTCCTGGAATGGTTTATTACACAAATAATTTTGCAAGTCAAAAGACCAAAATTCAGTGCTCATGTTTTCCCAATTGATTTCCCGTTTAGTATTTTGTCCCTGTCCAAGCCACACCCCCCTCCCCACACGCTGCCTACCATTTGCTATTGGTGACACACAACACAACATGCGCATATAAGCTGACCCACTGATTTCAGTATTTTATTTTATAGTTGTAAATCGGCTTGGATGCAAAGATATACAAGGTAGGGAGGATATCTCTTTTAAGAGAAATTCAGCATCTTTGTACTCTGTGTTTGAGACAGCACCACCATAACAGTGTTCATTTTACCTCTGAAAAGCTCAAATGCTGAAAAATCTATGGGTCTCAACAGAGATCTATGGGTCCCCAAAATTTAGTGTTATCGCGGTTAAAATTGTAAATCGGCAACAAATATATAATATAAATCTATATATTCATTCAGTTTTAATCATCACAGTTAATTGGTAATACAAAGCAGTTATCACTTCAGATTTTTCAGTTCGCAATATTGTACACTATACAAAATAATATTTCTGAAATATTTATATATTCTTGCAGTTTTAATCATCACAGTTCATTGGTAATACAAAGCAGTTATCACTTCAAATTTTTCAGTTCATATATTCTTCGTGATTTGCTGTCTCGCCACAGTTGTAATGCCTTCTCAAGGTCCAATCCATTATCATCCTCCTCATAGCGTCACCAGGAATAGAATTGAGTCCATTTGGGCAGAAAAGTCCTTTTCTTGCTCGGAGTATTCTTTTGCTTATTTTCTTTCATCGAATCGTTCGCTTCAACACGCGTGTTTTCCTTGCTTTCGCGGTCATCTGAAGAATTTCTTTGCTGTTTTTTTTTCGTGCCAGAATTATTGCCGTTGTTACCACTTTCTGTGTTATGTTTTGACTTATTACCGACACTGAAGAAATGTCCAATTTTTTTGTCGATTTGCACCTAGTACCAACTGTTTTTTCGGAGGCATACTTCTCTTTCACTCGACAACCACCACAACAATGACATCTCGAAGCAACGAGATCTCGTTTGCCGAGATCGGCGCGAGACCAAAACAACAATGGCGGATCTGCCTGACGAAAAGTTTGAAGTGCGCTAAATCTTTGTTAAAAAAAAGTAATCGGGTGATAATGACAATTTTTTGTCAAAAAAGTTGCGTCCCGGGGACGCACGTTGATTTGAGACGATGCGTCCCCAGCAAAAATAACGCGTCTAGGACGCAGGGACGCCGGCAAACCAGAACACTGCCATAACTGAATTCAGTTGTACTTTATAGGCAACCGACACAAGTACCGTATTTTCCGCACTATAAGGCGCACCTAAAAGTCTTAATTTTTTTTCAAAAGCTGACCATGCGCCTTATAATACAGTGCGCCTTATATATGGCTCAATATTAAATCGCAACGTCTCGCAACTTACGCAACAGCCGCCGACTCGATTTTCCCCCGAACGTGGAGTAGTCCGCGGTGTATGCTGGGATTTATATACCGGCGTTTCATTGGCTAACCAATGTGTCAATCATCATTTGAATCGATCGCTATTGGCTAAAGTTATTCGGCGCCTCGGATAGGCTAGAGGGCCAAAACAAACCCTGCAATTGGCCGAAAAAGATGTATCAATCATCCGTTGAAACGATCGCTATTGGCTGAAGTTATTCGGAGCCTCGGATTGGCTAGAGGGCCAAAACAAACCCTGCAATTGGCCGAGTTTAGCAATGGCTTAGCAAGCTTGATAAGTACACCATAAAGAAACATGTTTTATTAGTCTGTATTTGCAAATAATTTACTCTCCTGGATTTACTTCACTCACGGTTGTAAGAAGACCATGATTGCGTATCATTTTTGAACGTGAGAACTTAGGTGAGCTATGCGGCTTTCTATTTTCCCGGTGTCTTGTTTTAGAACGATCTTGATGTTGCTGTGATGAGTTGAGTGAATTCAACTCAATTCCAAGTGTTTATTGTCATATGCACAGTAAAGTCGCGAGCGAAAAAGAAAATAGAAACTAAGGAATGGTTGGCATTTCTTGAATCCCAAGACTTTAACCTTCCGAATGATATTTGAAACGATGCATTTGAGTGACATCGTACGGACACCGCATCCGCACGTGTCTACCACACGTATTTGCTTCTTTGCAAGCTTTGGAAATGTTAAGGGGGTAAGAAGTTGGACTGAATCATCTGACTGTTTTGTCCACGTTCCCATTGTAGCGCCTTATAATCCGGTGCGCCTTATCTATGGAAGATATATGACCAAAAACTATTTTTTGGGGGTGCGCCCTATAACCCGGTGCGCCCTATAGTGCGGAAAATACGGTAATTGCCGTTTACCATATGGGTCTTGATCTTTTTGTATTGTTGCGATAAGTTTAAGACTTTTACCAATATTACGCTCTAAAACGGGCAAATTGGACATAAAGCAACCCTGCAACTGCTGCGTTTCGGGTTCCGTCGCTGAAAAGTGCATAGGCGGAAAAAGAGCGGCAGAAGCTTTGATGAGCCGTGGTTTAGCGTAGCAGTAGCGGACGCCCACGTTCCTCGGTTAGTCAGTTCTCCAGGCTAGCTAGAATTTAAAGGTATACCCAAATTCTAACACATGCAAAATGTAAGGAAAGAGTCAACGTTTATGCATAAAATCGATACATATTTTATCATTTTATTCCAATGACATTCTGAGATATTGCATTTTGCAGAGTTGACTTTTCAAGCACTGACGTCATATGAGTAACAGTGGCACCCTAGCAAGCCGGTCATCATGTTGATTTACGGAAAAAATACCACACAATAGGCGTCCGCAGCCTCGGCAGAAAACCGTGAAGCCGAATGACCAAAAACACGCAATAAGTCTACTGGAAAGCAATGACAAAAAACGGCGACGAAAGCGAACCCGGCCGGGAATAAACCAATGTACATGACAGGCTACCCAGCTGCTAACGGGGTCGAACCGGGACCGATTGTCTGGAAAACCGGACGCTGGCCGACCAAAAACATGCAGCGAAAAGCCAAGCTAACCAGGAACAGATGCGAACCTCGTCAAGAATAAGCCGATGGACACGGCAGGTTAGCTGGCTGCTAACGAGGGCTAACCAGGACCAAACAAATCTTGAAACTTACGGCAGCCTGGACGCTAATGGGGCGCTAGCTGGCCATTATTATACTTACTGCAAGACACGCGGTGAAAAACACCAAAAGAAAAGCCACAATTGCCTACCAAAAACATGCTGTGAGAAGCCAGGTTAACCAGGAACCATCAACAAAAACCTGCAATGGTGACAAATGCAAACCTCGTCAAGAATAAACTGATGGACATGGTCAGATTAGCTGGCTGCTAACGGGGGCTAACAAGGAGCAAACAAATCTTGAAGCCTTTGGCAGCCTGGACGCCAGCTGGGCACTAGGCAGCCATTATTTTACTTACTGTAAGACACGTGGCGAAAAAGGAAAAGCCACAATTGTGTACCAAAAACATGCTGTGAGAAGCCAGGCTAACCAGGAACCATCAACAAAGAACTACGATGGCGACAAATGTGGACTTCATCAAGATTAAACCGATGGACACTGCAGATTAGCTGGCTGCTAACGGGGGCTAACCAGGAACGCACAAATCTTGAAACTTACGGCAGCCTGGATGCTAACGGGGCACTAGCCGGCCATTATTATACTTACTGCAAGACACACGGTGAATAACACCAAAGGAAAAGCCACAATTGCCTACCAAAACATGCAGTGAGGAGCCAGGCTTACCAGGAACCATCAATAAAAAACTGCAATGTAGTAATACTACAAAAATATTACAAAAAATGTTTGATGGCAAAAGTACAGTAATACAATAAATATACTCCAAAAATCAGACTGCAGAAAAAACACAAAAATACATCAAAAGGACTACAAAAATACCACTACAGAAATATATGTTTTATGGAAATACTGCAATCACTGTAGAAATACTACAAGGTGAAAGTACAGTAATACTATGAATATACAACAAAAATCAGACTGCAGAAAAAAACTCAAAAGTACAACTAGAGTAATACTAGAAAAATACAGGCTGATTACGCCCCCACTAAACATTCTTTTCTTCACATTAGGTTATTACTGAGTTGTATTGCTGTCCTTTGGACATTCTATGTAGGAGAGCCTCTTCTACTTCTAGTGTTAAACCTGCCACAGGAGGGCGCTAGAATCGAAATACCATCTGGCCTTTTTTGGCACCTTCTTGGAAACAAATTAGCTTCATAAAATGTTTACCCGGCCTAATCCGTAGCCTCTGCAATTCTCTTATCGGTCTCGTCGGATTAGCATAATTAGCGCCCGGCCTCCGGCTCCTAAATCTCGACGTCATTAGCCGGCTCGGGTTTTCGAGACGCCTGCCAAGGTGAAGCAGGGGCCGCGAGGTCGGGTGAGGACGAATGTGTGCAGTCCTTTCACTCACCTGTTGTCAGTCCGTCAGCGGACCTCTGTTTCTACAAGGCAAGCATCTTGACTCCGACTGCCGTCGGTCCAGCTTTTTGTACCCGTATTTCCACCCGTCCGTTTCCGATCTCCCCGTTTGTCTCCGGCTTCGACCCGTTTTTGACCCCGACCCCGTTTGCTCTCCCGTCACGGCTTACGCCCCGTTTTTGAAACCGACCACGTTTTTGCTCTCCTGTCCCGGCTATCGACCTGTCTTTTCCGCCCTTGACACGGCCATCTCCCGCTCCAAAAGGTCCACTTCCGTATTCGGATCAAAGAGAGGAAGAGAAAGAGAAAGAGAAAAAGAGGGAGAGAGAGAGAGAGTGAAAGAAAAAGTGAGGGAGAGAGAGAGAAATAGGGAGAGATACAAAGGGAGGAAGAGAGAGAAAGTGAAAGAAAAAGGGAGGGAGAGAGACAGAGAGAGAGAAAGAGAGAGAGAAACCAAGGTAGGAAGAGAGAGAAAGAGAGAGTGAAATAAAAAGGGAGGGAGAGATACAGAGAAAGAAAAAGGGAGGAAGAGAGAGAGGGAAAGAAAAAGGGAGGAATAGAGAGAGAGAGAGAGAGAGAGAGAGAAAGAAAAAGGGATGGAGAGAGCGAGAGAGAGAGAGAGTAAAAGAAAAAGGGAGGATGAGAGAGAGGGAGAGAGAGAAAGAGTGAAAGAAAATGAGAGGAAGAGACAGAGATAGAGAGAGAGAGTAAATGAAAGGGAGGGAGAGAGAGACAGAGTGAAAGAAAAATGGAGGAAAAGAGAGTGAAAGAAAAAGGGGGGAAGAGAGAGAGTGAAAGACAAAGGGAGGAAAAGAGAGAGAGAGAGAAAGAAAAAGGGAGGAAGAGAGAGAGATACATCCATATATATATATATATATATATATATATATATCTCACTCCTTTTTCATCCCTTTCTCTTTATTGTGCTCTCTCCCTCTCTATTCTGCTCTCTCTCCCTCTATCGTGCTCGCTCTTTTTCTATATCGAAAAGAAAACAGGACAAACTAGACGGGAACGAAAACTGGAGAAAACCATAAACAGGACAAAAATAGACGGGAACGAAACTGGAGACCGATATTAAACAGGACAAAAATAAACGGGAACAATACCGGACAGGGAATGCCAACAGGAAAACAGGACCGAGTCAAAACCGTATACGCCAAAAGCGGCGAGTGTTTGGAGCTGATATAGAAATAGGATTACGCTTGTTATTCCTCTGGAGTGGAGGTAGGGGTCTGGGGGAGGGGGGGATTCAACAGCATTTACCCGCAAACCCAAACGTCTGCTTTTAAAGAAAACAACAACAAACAAATAAATAATCCCATCAAAGGGCAAGCAACGGTTGCACTTGCATAATCCTCTACTTTAGCTTGATTTCAGTTCTTGCGTACCTCTCGTATTATTCTCACATATAAACAGTGTACTGCCGCGTGATGCCAAATGCAAACGGGATATTCGATGGATGGCAAACTATATATTTTATCCGAGCAATGACCTCAAAAGAAAAAAAAAAACATGAATGAAAAGACACAAAAAAATAAATGAATGAAGAAAAAATGAGGAAAATAAAGGAAAAAAAAGATTTCCTTTAAAAAAAAGAAAACTAAGTACAGCGTGCGTTCCCTTTTTTCCTTCGCCTCCTTTTAGGTAGGTGATTTTGACATTTCCTTTTGTGTTTTTTGCCGCGTATCTTGCAAATAATATCAGCCAGCTCATTGTTTTTTTGTTTTTTTTTGTTGTTTTTTTTGAAGCCCTTAGAGACTTATTGTGATTAAGGGCTATACAAATAAAAATGACTTGACTTGACTTGACTTTTTTTCCGGTGGCAGGGTTTGTTGCAGTGGTTGTTTTGTTGTTGTTGGCTCCTGGTTATCCTGGCTACCTTCTGCATGTTTTTGGTCAGCCAGCGTCCTGCTTTTTTTTGCCAATCGGTCCCGGTTTTTGCTCTATAGTAGTGATTTTCAACCACTGTGCCGCGACACACTAGTGTGCCGTGAGAGATCGTCAGGTGTGCCGTGAGAAATCATCCAACGTCACTTTTTAAAATGTTGAATTTTATAAAACATTTATGAATCATTTCCTGCAAATATGATGTCATTGTCAAGTGTCTGTGCTGTAAAAACTGGGGGTATTATAAATTGTATTGTAATTAAACATACTGTTCAGTGTCATTTCATAAAATTCTTAGTTAGTGGTGTTCCGCAAAATTTTTCTAATGTAAAAAACGTGCCCTGGCTCAAAAAAGGTTGAAAAACACTGCTGTATAGTATCCAGCAATGATCATTTGGTATATTTACGGCTGGGTTTGTGAATATTGCCGTGGTAGGTTATCTTGTTGGTGGCTCCAGGTTATCTTGGCTGCCTATCGCATGCTTTTGGTCGGCCAGTTTCCTGTTTTGCTGCCGATGAGTCCTGGTCAGCCTTTTTCAGCAGCCGTCCAGCCTGCCGTGTCCTGGCTACTTTAGCCACTGTTAGCTCTGTGTGTGTTGTTTTTGCCAGTTGGCCCCCCGCCATTTGTGGTACTGTTGCTGCACCCACCTGCGACACAAAGCCTAGCTTTTCTCCACAAAACTACCAAAACTTGGCTGAAAACGCTCTCCTTGACTCATGAACACAGAAATTGGGTGACTGGCTTGCTAGGGATCCGGTGTTACTCACATGACGTCACAGCTCAGGAAGTCAAACGGCATTATCCCGGAAAATAATTGGAATATACTAACGTGCACGGGTCTAAAAGCTCTTTCTTTAGACATTGTGAAAGGGTTGGAAATGTTTGACTTGGCTTTCCAAAAGGCAATCACTGATTGTGCAAACTTGTGTGTGATAATCATCAATCCCACCTTGGTTTATGCAGGTTTATTTGTTTGGGCAATGATTTGAATACAACCTGAAATTTGCCTGCATTGGCTCAGGAGGTAAAGCGCTCGTCTTGGGATCAAGATGTCGCAGGTTCGATTCCCGGCTCTTCCGAGTTATATGTCAAAGTGTCCTTGGGCAAGACACTGAATCCCAAATGCCCCAGATAAGCAGGTAGCTGCTTTGCATGGGGGACGCTGCTATCGGTGTGTAAGTGTGTGTGTGAACGGGTAAGTGTGAAGCACATTGTAAAGCGCTTGGAGAGGTCTTCATTGACTTGAAAAGCGCTATAGAAATGCAGGCCATTCGCCATTCAGCATCTTGATTATCCTCAAAACGTTTGGAGGCAGACTCCCTATTGGTGTGTGAGTGTGTTGAATGGGTAAGTGTGAAGCACATTGTAAAGTGCTTGGGGAGGTCTTCATTGACTTGAGAAACGCTATATTAATGCAGACCATTTACCATTTAGCATCTTGATTATCCTCAAAACGTTTGGAGGCAGACTCCCAATTGGTGTGTGAGTGTGTGTGTGAATGGGTAAGTGTGAAGCACATTGTAAAGCGCTTTGGGAGGTCTTCAGTGACTTGAAAAGCGCTATAGAATGCCATATTTCGAGATGTTATGCAAAAAACACGTAGTATGTTCTCCCATGTTGTAGAATTCGGGTATCCCTTTAAGCCGACCCGCTCGGATGAGCCATTTATATCAACCTGCGGGAAGAGAAGCAAATTAGCATTTCAAATAAGGATCACTCCGGGCCAGGCCGCTCTGCGCGCACGCGCATAACTCCACTCCCCGCAAAAAAAAGCCCTCACTCGTGGATGAGCTTTAAGTATCGACAAAACATTACTCGCCTACACGTTTCGGAAAATCCAAATCCAGCGGAGAGGCCGAACGCAGCGCAGCTGGAAAGCACTCGAAGGTGACATAACCCAAAGTACTCCCACTGCATCGCTTTGAATCAAAAACCACTTGGATATGATCTAGCGCAGTTTCGCCGGGATTCGGGCTTTTCTATTATCCCTGACTAAAAGGGATAACACAAAACAATCGGGTGCATACGGTGGCTTTTCAGACTTCAAACATAGAAATATAAAGCTGTCATTTTTTATGAAGCATCAACAATAAGTGGGACACAATCATGAAGTGGAACACACTTTATAAGATATTTTAAACAAACAAAAAAACAAAAAGTGGTTGTGCAAAATGACTCAGCCCCTTTCCACATTATTCCTAACAGCAGATCCAAATGTAAACGGGGTACGGCCCGAGTTCGAATTGCCCAGGATCATTTATACATTTTAATAAACAAAGCAAAGACATCCCGCTATTCCCCAATTGGCTATGTGTCCTTTGCATCTAACTTTAGCTTTCTCTTATTGGCTATCTATCGGGGCGGTAGTGGCTCAGGAGGTAGAGCGCTCGTTTTGGGATCAAGAGATCGCAGTTCGAATCCTCCGTGTTACATGTCGAAGTGTCCTTGGGTAAGACACTGAACCCCTAATACCCCCAATAAGTAGGTTAGCCTTCCATGGCTGCACGGCCGCTATTGGGAAATGTGAAGCACACTGTTAAGCGCTTTGGGAAGTCTTGACTTGAAAAGCGCTATATAAATGCTATATATGTTCTCCCATATATATGAAACGAGGCAAAGAGCCACAGTGTATAGAAAATATGATGAGGCAAAGAGCCGCATTCTTATTGGCCAAGACAAAACATCATTTCACACAGCCTGCCCTAACCTTTTATTGTGCATTGAACTAAAGCACAGTCAGTGAATATCTTGATTGCATTAAACTGAATACATGTAACTTGTAGTCAATTGTATAAAATCCTTTATAGTCAAATGTATAAAATCCTTGACTGCGCTCAAATTAAAACCGAACATGTAAACTACAGATATATTTGTGGCTCTTGAAGGATTTTTTTATTTTATTGAATTGACTATAAAGGATTTAATATAATACAAATTAAATTTTGTTGAATGCAGTGGGGATTTTTCACAGAAGGCTGAAGGTCGCACCGTTCGAAGTGTAGAGTATTTTGGCTGGGGAATTTTGATAGCGTGGCGCTGACAAGGGAATTAGGTCTTGTTTTGATAAACGCTTGGCATAAGCTTTGATAAGCTTTCTTGTTGTGAGTCCTCTGGACGTGGCAGCGTCTTCCGGCGAGGAGGAGGTGACGTTGGCACCTGACCTGCCTCATGGTGGGGGGGGGGGGGGGGATTCGTGACGCACCGGTCAGACGAGGTGGGGATTTCCTGGCCCGCCTAGCAGGAGAAGTCACCACACCCCATGGGAGGGGCCGACGCCCCGACGTGTCAAAGGGACGGAACACGGAAGACTGAGAGAGACAGCAGGGACAGACAGGGGACCAGATGGGAGAACGAGAGATGGGAGGCTCGACAAGACTCATTAGACTAATTCGATAATAATTCGGCAAAATTCGATGGAATTCACTTCATAATAAATTAAGAAAATAAATCTGCCCCTGTGTGAAAAAGCCTGTCTCTTATCAATATGTTTCCCTAAATTTAAGAAAATGAGCACGTATTGTTAGGAGAATAAAGTTCGTGTTTTGTTAATGGAGTCAGGTAACTCATCCGAACATTTTGGTAAACGCTAAATTTGTAATATACTGTACATTTTTACATTTACTTTTTTCCGTAACGTTCAACCCTGCGGCTTATTCAGTGATGCGGCCAATTCATGTCATTTTTCTAACGGCTGCTAGCGGCGCTCGAGTGTTGCTACCATTAACTGCCCGCATGAAAGTTATATTATTATTATTAAAGCTTTGAAAACTCTCTCGGCGTACCGTCTTTCTTTGTAAATATGTGTAACCCATGTATAATATGTATTTGCAACTGTATATTTTTGTAATGTATTTATTTGTATTTATTTGAGACACTTATTCTGATATGTTTTACACGTGTGAACAAAAAAGGAGGGGCGGAACCAACGCGGGGTGCCGCGTTTAAGTGGGGACCGCTAAAGGTGAGGGACAAACATGGAAAGAAGAGGGGGTAAAAAGTTGGTTAAAGAAAAAGGAGTTGCGTGAGTAAATGTGTTCGTCTGATATATTTTTCCCACCCTTACCTTTGGAAATATACACTTTTTTTCCTCGGATTACTTTCAACGGGACCCGGACTCTGCAGGTCTGCATCAAACCTTAAGTACCGGTATCATTTTCCGTTCATTTTGCCGGCTGTGATTTTTGGACCGTGGACTTTAATGAAGGACATTTAGTTTCAATCGCGGGACTTGAAGTCGGGTTTGGGTTCATTTTGTGTTTGTGTTACATCTTTAAATGTGGGCGCATGCGGCTTATATGCAGGTGCGGCTTGTGTATGTACAAAATCGGTGTTCCTCTTGAAATGTAGTGGGTGCGGCTTATAATCGGGTGCGCTCTATGGTCCGGAATTTACGGTAACGATCAAAAAGTAGCGTTTACCAAATTGTTCAAACCAGTTATCTGACTCCATTAACCAAACACAACCTACATTCACCTAACAATGCACGCTCATTTCTTGAGACTGGCTTGATCGAATTTCTTAAACAATTTAACCAAGTGAACTCCATCGAGTATGGCCGAATTAGCCGAATCAGCGTCGCTCGAGTCTCTGTCAAGCCTCCTCTCTCTCTCTCGCTCTCTCCCGCTTCTCTTCTCGGCCCACGTTTTTACGCAAGTTGGTGTGCCGGCTCCTCCCATGGGCGTGCCAGGGAGGCCCCCACGTGGGCTCAGGTGTGCTCTATAGTCCAGAATTTACGGTCGTTTTTTTCCCTAACACTCTGGACGATGCTTGATTCACACCGGATTTTTTTTTTTAAATGGTACTGGAAAATTAGCTTTGAAAGTCCTTAAAAAGTGCTGGAATTTGACCGTGTAGCAGGTGTACGAACCCCGTTCTCGATTCTAATGCATATTCCGATTTCCAACGATTGGAAAGACACAACATGCTGGATTTTGTTCAGGAAGCCTCTCGTTCCACGCATGCAAATGCATCCCAGCGTGCTAAATCCATTAGCACTTTAGCCCCCAGTCACAAGTTATCTGTGTTATCAGCCAGCCGGAAAGAAAAAAAAAGAAAGGCGACTGCGAAACCAGCAGGGCCTCAAAGAGACGCCTTAGATAAACGACTTTGATGGAGAGGAATCCATTTACGTGCCGAGCGAGATGACGGATGATTTTTCACGGTTATGGGAAGTTATTTGTCATGTTGTCGAGAGCGACGTGCCGCATGTGAGGGGAGTCTGGAATAAAAATGACACCTCTTGCAAAATCATTCCCAGAGTCTTTATGGAGATCATTAACACTTTCCATTTTGAGTCATATTGTGTCAGGACCAGAACAGAGACAGAACCCACTTGCGTTACATTTCTCTCAGTTTTATTAGAAGAAAGGAAGGGGTTGCACCCACGATCCGGTGATCGCTGGACGCCGGAAGCAGGTCGCGGAAGTGGGACTTCCGTGGCGAGCGATGGCGGGAACAGAAAAAAACGGGTCAGTAGCCGGGACAGGAGAGCAAAAACATAGTCGGGATAAAAAAAAACGCCGGAGAACAGACGGGAGCAGAAACAGGCGAAGGTCGAAAGGAGCTTGCTTGGAGTAACAGAGGTTCGCAGACGGACTGACAACAGGTGACAGAAGAGAGTGGGTTTGAATAGTGACAGGGAGCCAATCAGAGTCCGAGGCCGTTGGCGCCAAAAGAGCATCACATCGGTAATCATGATATATAAATAAATGTTTGGCTAGCAACTAAAGCTGTGCGTTGAGTTTCGGCCTTCTGAGCAATTGAGCCGACACCCCTGTTCTAAAGCAATTTGATTGGGCGAGTGGTAGGAATGGGCGGAGCTATACACAGTGTCCGCACACTCCTTCTCCTTTGCTCAGTGCCGCCTGCAATGAAGATCAATACATTGGTATCCTGGTTTGCAGTATTTGGAGACATTTTACAAAAGAACTTTGCTCGCACCTTGTTTTGAAAGCATGATTTAGGACAAAAATGACTTAAGACAGTAATTGTTAATGGAATTTCAATTGGTATATTTAGATAGATAGATAGATAGATAACTTTATTCAACCCCATAGGGAAATTCACACTTCCAGCAGTATCCTTGTGTTGAAAATAAAATAATAATCAAGTAAAAGAAATAGAATACATAACGTGTTGATATCTCATCTTATCTCATCTCATTAGCTGCACCGCTTATCCTCAGTAGGGTCGCGTCGCGGGGGTACTGGAGCCCATCCCAGCAATCATCGGGCAGTGGGCAGGGGACACCCCGAACTGGTTGCCAGCCAATCGCAGGGCACACGGGGACAGACAACTCACTCGCCCATTCACACCTAGGGACAATTTGGACCGACCAATTCACCTGAAATGCATGTTTTTGGAATGTGGGAGGAGTGCCCGGAGGAAACCCACGCAAGCACGGGGAGAACATACAAACTCCGCACAGGAAGTCTGGAGCTGGATTTGAACCCACGCAGGAGGTTCCCATGACATGATCTGTGCCGCACATGCGCTAACCACTGCGCCGCCGTGCTGCCCACGTGTTGATATAGAATATTTAAATAGTGCTACATAAAATACACACTGTCATAAAAATAGGGTTATATGCAAATGTGGGGGTAGGGTTTCATGTGGGCTTTTACTCCCCCGGGTGGAGTTAAAGAGTCTCATGGCATGAGGAAGAAATGATCTCCTCAGTCTGTCTATATTTATAACAATATAGGACACAGGCTCTGGCCCAATTATTATTATTTAATAGATTTTATCGAATTATTAAACCTCCCAACGGTTTGTTAATTAAAAATAAATAAATAAATAAATAATAATCCAAATATTTTTGCCATTATGGCTCTTTGGGTCCAAAGAAGGTTCAAGCGTGAATCGCCACTCGTCCTACGTCGATCCAGAGAAGTCCGAGTCGAAGCGATGGAAGTCGGCGTGGCGAAGAGCAGGAAGCGAGAGATCTTTTCCTCCTCATCTCTTTTGTATTGAGCCATTTTCAGCCAAATGACTTCTTAGCTTGCAGCATCCGCGTTGGCGTCCCGTTGTGATTCTTGCCAACTCATCTCGCTTTTCTTCTAGCCCGGCGCTTGCACAAGTCCACCCGTGTCTTCTCGGATGGGACGGCGCTGAAAAACACTTTGAAATAGATCATTCGATTATTCCGCATATCTTAATAAAGACACTGGACGAAAATATGAGGACAGAAAATACATCATCTGAATTAGCTTTATTCGATAGATAGATAGATACTTTATTCATCCCCGTAGGGAAATTCACACTTCCAGCAGTATCCTTGTGTTGATTATTAACAGATGAACAGGATGGCCTCGGGGTGCTGTGTTGTAGTTTAGCAACAGCGGAGTGAATGATGTCACACGCTAGGCCAAAAGTTTGTCGTCCCTGCGGCAGATGGAAGTCTTTGTGCCCACCACCTCGGGTTTCACCTAGATAGCGAGTCCACCTCCTCTCCGCTTCCCGCAGGCTTTTGTGTCTCTGTCTGCCCTAACAGCGCTGAAGCCGGGTAGCTCCACGTTACCGTCCGGGATGCTAGACGTGAGCCACGTTTCCGTAAAACACAGCAAACTGCACTCTCTGTAGGCTTTGATGTTTTTCACCAGCACCGCAAGTTCGTCTGTCTTATTTGGTAGAGAGTTCACATTTACCAAGATTACAAACAGTTACTGAAGGCCTATAACACCGCTAGCCGTTTAGCTAGCTCCGGTTCTGCAGCCACGATAGGGCGCCCTCATCACGCCGGCGCAAGAATTTTCAGGGCAAAGAGTTGATTCCTCGAATAAACGCATTTTTGTGCGTTAAAACCCATCACCGTAGGATAGAAAGTCATCCAAAGTGTAGTTGTCAAACGGGACGAAAAACAGCGAAGATGGAAGCAGACAATTAAAACAATAAATCACAAAAAGAGCGAAATAACACAGAGCTGCTGGAAAGGGGAATTTGTTTGCAGAAGTTGTTCTAAAAAGCTTTGTTGGTGTTTTTTGGACGTGGCGGCGCCTTTCGGCGAGGAGGTGGAGAAGCTGGCACCTGATCCGCCCCATGGGAGGGGCCTTCGTGACGCACCGGTCAGACGAGGTGTCGACCAGGTGGGGGCCACGCGGGGAGTTCCTGGCTTGCCCATGGGGGAGGAGCCAATGGCCCAGCGTGTGAGAAGAACAGAAGAGACAGAAGACAGAAGATCAGTTCGGAGAATGAAAGGGACAATCGAAAAAGGAGGCTTTAGGAAGCCTGGAGCGACAATAATTCGACTAAATTTGATGGAATTCACTTAGTTAAGAAATCAAATCTGCCCCTGTGTGGAAATGCCAGTCTCTTGTCCATATTTTTCCTGAATTAAGAAAAGAGCATGCATTGTTAGGAGAATGGAGTTTGTGTTTGGTTAATGGAGTCAGATAACTCATTCGAACAATTTGGTAAACGATACATTTGTAATATAGTTTCTTTAACGGTACACAGGGTGTCAGCTATCGGGGCAACAGTATCAAGATCACCAGAGTCAGCGGTGCTGGCCCAAGGTGAAGGCAAGAGGTCAGTGATCAGTTACACAGTCCAAATGTCCGGCAGGTGGTCCTCGTGGTCGGGAAAGGAGGCAAGGGTCCGGTATAGTGGAAGAAAACAAGCCTGTGACAAGAAGGCAAGAGGCAGCGAATAGCACAGAGCCAAGGAAACTGAGGGTTCAAACAGTGAAAAGAGAGAGGTGAGATTGGAGAGTTATCAGGACAAGTGACACCAGGACCATGAGAAAAATAACCCCTGGTCTGGACAATGAGAAGGAGAGAAAGAGGACATCAAACCTGATTGCAGGAGTGTGACACGTTCCTGTCCACTGCAAATTATCCTGCGTACCACGACGTGAAACCGGCTCGGTGGCCTTGGGGGTATGGCGCCCGCCCCGAGACCGGGAGGTTGTTGGTTCAAGCTTCGGATGAGTCATACCTAAGACTTACAACATTGGTACTCATTGCCTCCCTGCTTGGTGCTCGGCATTAAGGGTTGGAATTGGGGGGTTTCCTCACCTAATGACTCCCAACACATCAGTTGGGTTGAGCGAGGGGGCTGGGAACCCCCTCCTCTGTGTCAATCTCCCAGAAAGTGTCAGAAATGTGTACATGTTCTTGACTCTAGCAACCTCCTACTATGGGGATATGGCTCCAGTATATATATAATATATCTAAAACCACGACGTGATGCAGTACGTTAGGATGCTCTCCATGGTTCACCAAGAGCTTCTCCTTTAGGTTGTTCCTCTCAGGAAATAGAGTCACACCTGGGCCTTCTTTATCACCAGGGTGGTGTCGGCCAACCAGGAAAGGCCTTCGGAGATCTGCGCGTCCAGGAATCGGACGGAGCGGACCCCTTCCACGCTAATTCCTGAAGTCCGGGATGATCTCCTTCGTTTTTGTGGTCTTCGTTGGGAGGTTGTTGACTGAACATCACACCGTTAGTCTTTTGACCTCATCCCTGTAGTCTGACACCTCTTGAGATGAGACCTCATTCAGGCTAGCGCAGTGGTAGTCCCAGGGAGCCCCCAGGAATCTCTCCTCAGGAAAGAGATTGAGGTCGAGAGTCGTAACTGTTTAAATGAGGATAGACGGAGGAGAAGGAGGAGGAACGGGAGGGGAGCTGTTCCATGGAGGGGTGGTCCGATGGTAATGAATTGTTCATCTCAGAGGAGGATCTATTCCAGAAAGTCGGAAACATTCTATTCTGAGCTTCGGTGTGACGGCGCTGCACCTCTCATTAAAAGGGACTGCGTGGTTTCATGACGAACAGGGTTCTGTATTGTACAGGGTGATCCGAAGGTCCTGGGCGCATTTTGGCATGAGATATCTCGGAAACTGTTTCGGATATCAAAACACATCGAAAGCCTGTAATATAAAATGTTACATGGAATGGACAAAGATTTTCAAGGTGAGCACCATGAGTCACATGACACACATCAAGCCCGTCGTCAAATTCTTGCCAGTATTGCATTGTCAATGGTTGCAATCGGTGTTCCCTCTAAGCTGCACAGAAAATTTAGCCAGCGCACAAAAATCAGGGCTCAAAATGACCAATTAAGAAGCGACTTGAGTCAAAGTTACAGTGCATGAAGGTCAAAATACACGGGTTCCCCCGACGATGTGTCCTAAATGCGGTACTTTGAAGTCGAGTCGAAGTCGAACGAAGTTTAGTAAAGTTAGTAGAGTTTGTCGGGGAACCGGCTACTTCGGCTCGGCTCACTAAAAGGAACCGGCTCTTTCGGGTTCTAAACGGCTCTTCGGGTTGTTTTTGCTTCTTTCATCCCAACATGACCAAATATTAAGTAAAATTATGCACAAAATGACTTAAAGGAAGGGGGGAATACAACAAAAAAGAAAAAAATACCAAAATGAAAAAGTAGTAGTTTGGGGCGGCAGTAGCTCAGGAGGTAGAGCGCTCGTCTTGGGATCAAGGGATCCCGGTTCGAATCCCGGCTCGTCCGTGTTACATGTCGAAGTGTCCTTGGGTAAGACACTGAACCCCAAATAGCCCCAATAAGCAGGTTAGCGTCTCACATGACTGCAATACAAGGCCGCTATTGGGAAATGTGGAGCGCGTTGTAAAGCGCTTTGGGAAGTCATTGACTTGAAAAGCGCTATAGAAATGCAGTTCATTTCATTTCATAGTGAAAAGCTGAGAAAAAAAGAAACAAAAGGAAGAGAAAAAGAAGGAAAAATTTAGAAAAAAAAGTCAGAAGAAAAGAAAAGAAAGAAATGTACGGAAAAAGCAAATAGAGAACAAAAAGAAAAAAAAGTAACAGGTCGGAAAAAATAAACAATGAGATTTTTTTAAAGGAATTTAAAAAAAAGAAGAAAAAGTTTGTGTTGCATTCAAATCATTTCCAATGATATCAAGTGAATCGTGTTGCCAACATTTTACTTCCACTAAAAAAATGGGATGAAGTACAGTTCTGTATCTTGCAACCGACTCAATAAGCCCCCAAAAATGTTAATATGGAAGTAAACTGTCTACGGACCATTCTTATTTTGAATGAGCATCAGTCAATGGTGAGAAGTACCTCAACATGCTGGGAAACTGGTTCATGGATAGTGAGAGAGAGTCTGGTGACATCATCTTCACAATACAGGGCGACATTGTTGTGGATTAACTGCAAGTCATCTAGTGGGAGTCGTGAGCCGCGACTTTGGTCCCAAGCTTTTAACCCTGCGTCTTATGCAATGATGCTGCCATTGATGCATTTTCTAATGGCCGCCAGGGGGCGCCCGAGCAGTAAAGGTAGGCGTGAGACAGGTGGAATATATGTGTTGAAGAACATGCAAGTTGAATGTACTAAAATTAGCATGGACAGAGCCTCATCATGGAAAAGGTTTCAATCGAAAGGGGAGGGCTAACTTGTGACGGTTACCATGGCGCCCAATTGGCCCCGCCCGTTTGGCGCCAGCTGCGGCTCGTTGACGGATTGGCTTTCCGTCTATTGAAGCTCAGTGCTCTCACTCTTCCTTGGTCAGTCCGTCAATGAACCTCTGCCCAGCAAGACGTGGGTTTTGACTCAGTCCTGTTTCCTGTTGGTATTTCCTGTGTGGTATTGTTCCCGTTTATTTTGTCCTGTTCAATATCGGTTTTGTTTCGTTCCCGTCTAGTTTGTCCTGTTTAATTTCGATATCCTGTTTTGATATCAACCCTGTTTGTCCTGTTTAATATCGGTTTCCAGTTTGGTTCCTGTCTAGTTTGTCCTGTTTAATTTCGATATCCTGTTTGGATATCAAACCTGTCTGTCCCGTTCTGTTTGGTATCGACCCCATCTGTCTGATATCTGCTCAGGCAATTGGAATCGATCTTGTCGGTCTCCGGCTTCCCGTCCCTCCATGCCAGACCGGCTACCTAACGTGCATGACTCCCCATTTCCCGTTAAATAAAAGGCTTGTGTGAGAAACATCACGCATTTGGGTCCTGATCCTGTTCCGGTTCATGACATAACTACCATATTGAGAATCATGTTACGAGTCTGTTTATTTGGAAAGAGGAGTTTGAGAGTGGGCAGCACGGCAGCGCAGTGGTTAGCGCATATGCGGCACAGTTCAAGTCATGGGAACCTCCTGCGTGGGTTCAAATCCAGCTCCAGACTTCCTGTGCGGGGTTTGTATGTTCTCCCCGTGCTTGCGTGGGTTTCCTCCGGGCACTCCGGTGTCCTCCCACATTCCAAAAACATGCATGTCAGGTGAATTGGCCGGTCCAAATTGTCCCTAGGTGTGAATGGGCGAGTGAGTTGTCTGTCCCTTTGTGCCCTGCGATTGGCTGGCAACCAGTTCAGGGTGTCCCCTGCCCATTGCCTGATGATTGCTGGGATGGGCTCCAGCACCCCCGCGACCCTACTGAGGATAAGCGGTGTAGCTAATGAGATGAGATGAGATGAGTTTGAGAGTGAAACAAACCTAAGAAGCAACGTCCAATGAATCAGACATGCTTTTAGGCGTATTTCTATTTATTTGTTGTGTTTTGGAATCAATAATTGACATGGTTGGATTGTCCTCGATGCGACAAATTCATTTTCGCGGACACTGACCCTAACACGGACTGGAAATCCTATTTTCCTCCCCCAAAACTCGCAAATGTCTTTCTCTGACCCCGATCTAAAAATAGTCCGTATTGAAATTTTCGAGCTAATGAGACAGACTGACGGACATATAGCGCGTTAGCTTGGCATCAGCGAGCAGGAAGACAAAAGACCAGAGGCCTTTTAGCGCTCTTCCTTATGACTCCTTTTGCTGTGTACTCCCTCGCTCCTACTCCCTTATTCCTCCAGGGGGCGCATTAGCTTCTGAGCGTGAAGCCCGTATAGGGCGACTCACGCCATAGAGCCCTAACACACAGACTGGAGCGGCCCCGCGGGGCTAGCATGAATTAGCACAGGGTTTCTCAACGGGTGGGTCGGGGGACAAAAGTGGGTGGCGGACCCCTCTTCAGAAAAGCGTCTTCGAGTTAAGTCTTGGAACGGGGCTGCCGGAGGAGTTTGAGCTCGGGGGCCGCGAGGCAGGAGAATAAACTCTCGCCGGGGCCCGTCTGTGAGATTAAACAGAGAAAGAGAGAGAATAAAAGAGAGAGAGAAAAAGAAAACAACAGAGAGAGATAATAAGAAATAGAGAACAAGAGAGAGACAGAGAGACAACAAAAGATAGAGAGAGAACAAGAAAGATAACCAAAGAGAGAGAACAAGACAGGGAGAGAGAGTAAAAACAAAAGCGAGGGAGAACAAGAGAAAAAGAGAAATAGAGAACTGAGAACAAGAAAAAGATGGAAAACAAGAGAAAGTACAAGAGAGGGAGAGAACATGAGAAAGAACAAGAAAGAGAGAGAGAGAGAGAGAGAGAAAAGACATAGAGAGAAAAAACAAAAGGGAGAGAGAGAGAGAGAACAAGAGGGAGAACAACAGAGAGATAGAGAGAACAGAAGAAAATACAAAACAAGAGAGAGAAACAAGAAATAGAGAACGAGAGAGAGAGAGAGAGAGACAACAAGAGATAGAGAGAAAAACAAAAAAAGAGCAAAAGAGAGAGAACAAGACAGGGAGAGAGAAAGAACAAGAAAGAGGGAGAACAAGAGAAATAGAGAACCGAGAACAAGAAAAAGATGGAAAACAAGAGAAAGAACAAGAGAGAGAGAGAGAGAACAAGAGGGAGAACAAAAGAGAGAGAAAGAGAATAAGAAGGGGAGAGAGAACAGAAGAAAATACAAAACAAGAGAGAGAAACAAGAAATAGAAAGCGAGAGAGAGAGAGAGACAACAAAATATATATATAGAGAAAAAATATATATAACAAAAGAGAGATAACAAGACAGAAAGATAGAGAGAGAAAACAAGAGAGAGGGAGAGCAAGAGAGAAAGAGAAATAGAAGACCGAGAACAAGAAAATGATGGAAAACAAGAGAAAGAACAAGAGAGAGTGAGAGAACATGAGAAAGAACAAGAAAGAGAGAGAGTGAGAGAGAACAACACATATAGAGAATAAGAAGGAGAGAGAGAAAGAGAACAGAAGAAAGATAGAAAACAAGAGAGAGAGAAACAATAAATAGAAAACGAGAGAGAGAGAGAGAGAGAGAGAGAGAGAGAGAGAGAGAGAGAACAAAAGAGAAAACAACAGAGGGATAGAGAATAAGGAGGGAGAAAAAAGAAAATAGAAAACAAGAGAGAAACAAGAAAGAGAACAAGAAAGAAAACAAGAGAGAGAACAAGACAAAGAGAGAGAGAGAGAGAGAAAGGAAGAGAACAAAATATAAAGCAAGAACAAGAAAGAGAACAAAAGAGAGAAAACAAGACAGAGAGAGGGAACAAGAGAAGAAGAGAAAAGAAGAGAGAAAGAAGAGAGAGATTCCAAAATGTTTTGACCCAGATTCATTCTCCCCAATAAGTCCTCCTTTTGCTTCGTATTCACGGACATTTCTTTCTAGTCCTGCTCCCTGACACCAAACGACCTGATGTTGAGGACTCTGCGTGATGGACTCCTTGTGAATAAACGGGAAGCGGCATGATTTTGTTGCCCCATTTTAACACGCAAAGGCTTCAGCCCGGAAAAAAGCAAGCCGATACGTCGGGGTCAGCCCCGGCCAATCACTCGGATTCCCTTTGGCGGTCGGACGCGCCGGATCACACTGACGTGGTCGCCGTGCGTTAGCCTGATCCGCTACCTCCACCGGTTCGGGTTAGCGTCCAGGAGATAGCCACGTGTCAAAATACAGCCTCCGTCCTACAGACACGCAACTTTAAAGCGAGCTTGCTCGTGTTTTTCTGTTTTACATTCGACGCGCTGCCGTGCCGTTAAAACAGCTTCCTGTTGCTTCACATTTTCTCAGCGTTCCTTTCCACTTAGCTTTTTGGAGTCAGGATATTGATGTTTTATTTTTGGGAAATTAGCCAGACGCATTTGTTTTACAATTCTAGCAGGGCCAAACAAATAAACATGACTTGAGGTTTTTGAGTTTTTTCTTGCCCTCATGTTGGTTTTAGATCAGGGGATGGTTTGATAATCGATAATAGATTCCAAATGATCATTCTTCTTCATCTTTCCTTCCAGTCCCTGTTGAAGAAAAGCAACTCCAGAGCACGATGCTGCCACCACCATGATCGACAGTGAGGATTGTGTTTTTAGGGTTACGTGTGTGCCAAATGTAACACTTTGTATTCATCAAAGTTCAGTTTTGGTCTCATTGCCCTCATGTCGGTTTTAGATGAGGGGATGGTGTCTACATAGTATGTAGTTTGCAATATTCTCTGGTCTGTGCAGCCCTTTGAGACTATTTGTGATTAAGGGCCAAACAAATAAACATGACTTGAGGTTTTTGAGTTTTTCCTTGCCCTCATGTCGGTTTTAGATCAGTAGATGGTGTGATAATCGATAATAGATTCCAAATAATCATTCTTCTTCATCTTTCTTCCCAGTCCCTGTTGAAGAAAAGCAACTCCAGAGCACGATGCTGCCACCACCATGTTCGACAGTGAGGATTGTGTTTTTAGGGTTATGTGTACGTATCAAAGTTCAGTTTTGGTCTCATTGCCCTCATGTCGGTTTTAGATCAGGGGATGGTGTCTACATAGTCTGTAGTTTGCAATAGTCTGTGGCCTTTGCAGCCCTTTGAGACTCCTTGTGATTACTACAGGAACATAAATAAGGAGTTTAATAACCCCAACGTCTCTTGAAGGTAGGAATCCTACGAAATGACACAAAGATGGTGGTTGCGCATGGATTTATTGCTCGCAATCGTCTTGAAAGTAATTCTTGAGGTAAAGGCATACGAGTCATATTTTCGCTTGCATACACAAACACACGCTCACACGTGAAAATAATCCAGGTTGCGTTCAGGATCTCTCATTTCATGGCTACGGATCGATTTGAAATTGTAATCAAGCGTCTATGATTTGCTGCGCAGCGGCCCCGCTACATACCGGATCGATGAGTTCCCGATCGGAGCTGCTGTTTCGTACTTTCTTGTATCTTGAACGCATTTTTACCATAGGAAAGAACTGAAAGTCAATCAATCGGTTCCCTGCCAAACAAATTCAACCACGTTCATGCTAGCTAGCTATAAAGCGCATCTACCTGATCGCTAAGCTTGTATCTGAAGTAGCTCGCATGGATAGATGGTCTTGACACTTGGCCCCCTAGTGGTAGTCTCTGGTAATTGCCCTCGGATTTCGAGTATTTCTCGCAAGATTGCTGCTCAAAAGACTTCTCGTATCTTGAAAATTTCTCGTATCTCAAGGAGTTCGTATGTGGTGGGAGGTTTTGAGCACTTGGCCCCCTAGTGGTAGCTTCTGGAAATGTTCCTAACTTGGATTTTTTCTTATGTTTCTCTCAAGATTGATGCTCAAAAGACTTCCCGTATTTTGAAAATTTCTCGTATCTTGAGTAGCTCATATATGGAGGGAGGTATTAAGCACTTGGCCCTCTAGTGGTAGCCTCTGGAAATGTTCCTAACTTGGATTTTTTCTCATATTTCTCTCTAGATTGCTGCTCTAAAGACATTTCTTATCTCGAATTTGTCATATCTTGAGTAGCTGGTGTATGGAGGGAGGTTTTGAGCACTCGGCCCTCTAGTGGTAGCCTCTGGTAATTACCCTTTTTTCCTCATATTTCTTTCATGATTGTGGCTCAAAAGACTTGTTTCTCGAAAATTTCTCATATCCTGAGAAGCTCGTATATTGACGGAGGTTTTGAGAACCTGGCCCTCTAGTGGTAGCCTCTGGAAATGTTCCTAACTTGTTTTTTTTCTCGTATTTCTTTCAAAATTGCTGCTCAAAAGACTTCTCGTATCTCAAAAATTTCCTGTATCTCGAGGAGTTGGTATATGAAGGGAGGTTTTGAGCATTTGGCCCTCTAGTGGTAGCCTCTGGAAATGTTCCTAACTTGGATTTTTTTCTCATATTTCTTCAAGATTGCTGCTCTAAAGACATCTCTTATCTCGAATTTCTCATATCTTGAGTAGCTGGTATATGGAGGGAGGTTTTGAGAACCTGGCCCTCTAGTGGTAGCCTCTGGAATTGTTTCTAACTTGGATTTTTTCTCGTGTTTCTCTCAAGATTGCTGCTCGAAAGACATCTCTTATCTCGAATTTCTCATATCTCGAGTAGCTGGTATATGGAGGGAGGTTTTGAGCACCTGGCCCTCTGGTGGTAGCCTCGGGAAATGTTCCTATCTTGTATTTTTATCTGTGTTTCTCTCAAGATTGCTGCTCGAAAGACAGCTCATATCTCGAATTTCTCTTATCTCGAATTTCTCGTATCTTGAATTCCTCATATCTCGAGTAGCTGGTATATGGAGGGAGGTTTTGAGCACCTGGCCCTCTAGTGGTAGCCTCGGGAAATGTTCCTATCTTGTATTTTTACCTGTGTTTCTCTCAAGATTGCTGCTCGAAAGACAGCTCATATCTCGAATTTCTCTTATCTCGAATTTCTCTTATCTTGACTTTCTCATATCTTGAGTAGCTCGTATATTGACGGAGGTTTTGAGCACTCGGCCCTCTAGTGGTAGCCTCTGGAAATGTTCCTAACTTGGATTTTTCTCACATTTCTCGCCAGATTGCTGCTCAAAAGACTTCACGTATGTCGAAAATGTCTCCTATCTGGAGTAGCTGGTATGTAGCGGGGCCACTGTATTTCAAAATGAGCTTCTCTAATCTTAAAGTATGACTTTTCTACCGACCGGTGATAGTAAAGCTCGAATCCCGTCAACTAACCCGGATTTCCATCGCAAACCCGACCCGAATCCAGACGCGAGCGCAGTCTTTGGTCTCAGAGTCCCGGTCGTAGGCGTCAGACCTGCACGCCGGTCTTGCTAAGGTCCCCGTTTCCCTGCTTGTCCTCCCCGTCTCCGTCCTGTTCCTCGCTCTTGCGTTTGCTGTAGCGCTCGTACAGCACCATGAGGACGCCCATGACCCACGCCGAGACCGTGCCGGCCGAGAAGATGACGAAGCCGATGGCCGCGAAGAAGAGGTAGTCCCAGTAGCCCAGGCCCTGGTGGCAGTCCGCCCGCAGTTGGAGACCCACCTCGGCCAGATGCCGGCCCGCCAGCTCGTCCGGACTCTGGCACACCGTCAGGCCCTCGTCTGTAGGGAAATCCAAGGGATCCGGTTCAGTTCGGGATCTGATTTATACACGGTTCCTAAAACTACCTCTGGAATTTCATTGGCTAACCGGTGTGTCAATCCACAAATGAATCGGTCCCTATTGCCTAAACATTTTTTAAGCCCAATTGATCATGATTTTTCTTTCTAGTGTTAGGAATTACCGTAAATTCCGGACGATAAGCCGCTACTTTTTTCCCAAACTTCCAACCCTGCGGCTTATTCAGTGACGCGGCCGATTTGTGTTCAAGCTCTATTATTATTATTAAAGCTTCGAAAAACTCTCTCGGTGTACCGTCTTTCTTTGTAAATATGTGTAACCCATGTATAATATGTATTTGCAACTGTATATTTTGGTAATGTATTTATTTGTATTTATTTGAGACAGTTATTCTGATATGTTTTGCAAGGGTGAATGAAAAAGGAGGGGCGGAACAAACACGGGGTGCCGAGTTGAAGTGGGGACCGCTAAAGGTGAGGGACAGACAAGGAAAGAAGAGGGGGTCAAAAGTTGGTTGAAGAAAAAGGAGTTGCGTGAGTAAATGTATTCGGAATAATACACTTTTTTCCTTGGATTACTTTCAACGGGACCCGGACTCTGCAGGTCTGCATCAAACCTTAAGTACCGGTATCATTTTCCGTTCATTTTGCTGGCTGAGATTTTTGGACCGTGGACTTTAATAAAGGACATCAATCGCGGGACTTAAAGTCGGGTTTCTGTTAATTTTGTGTTTGTGTTACATGTTTAAATGTGGGCGCATGCGGCTTATATACAGGTGCGGCATGTGTATGTACAAAATCGGTTTTCCTCTTAAAATGTGGTGGGTGCGCCTTATGATCAGGTGCGCTCTATAGTCCGGAATTTACGGTAACTATCAAAAAGTAGCATTTACCAAATTGTTCAAACTAGTTATCTGACTCCATTAACCAAACACAAACTACATTCACCTAACAATGCACGCTCATTTCTTGAGACTGGCTTGATTGAATTTCTTAAACAATTTAACTAAGTGAACTCCATCGAATTTGGCCGAATTAGCCGAATCAGCGTCGCTCGAGTCTCTGTCAAGCCTCCTCTCTCTCTCTCGCTCTCTCCCGCTTCTCTTCTCGGCCCACGTTTTTCCGCAAGCTGGCGTGCCGGCTCCTCCCATGGGCGTGCCAGGGAAGCCCCCACGTTGGCTCCGCCATCTCGGAGAAGAGCGTCCCGATGTCTGGACCAGGGTTTAAATAATCTTAGCGCACACCGTATGTGGAAAATGTTTCAAAATAAATGCCGGAAGGGTGTTTTTATTCTTTTGTGAACTTGTGGGCACACGGTCTTAATGCGTTGTCATGTACTTTTGCGGTTTTCACCATCCGAAA